>NC_136606.1:1080664-1138164 GCF_910589615.1 Taurulus bubalis
GTGGTGAATGACCCGGGTGCTCGTTGGTTCTGAACCCTGTGGCCCGTTCCTCTGCAGCCGGTACAGCCTGCTGGTGACGCGGGCCCAGAACCTCCTCTGGCTCGGCCTGCGCTCCCTGAAGGAGGTGAGTGCAGGCTGGGTCATGATCAAGAACAACTCCCAGCTCTGCTACACCCAAACCGCCCAGTGGACCCGCCTCTTCAGGTCCAGAGACCAGACCCCCAACATGGTCCTCAACGCGGCCCCGGACCTGTGCGGTGAGTCCCGATACATGTATGTATATACATGTATGTATGTATGTATATATATATATATATATACATACATACATACATGTATATACATACATGTAAATACATACATGTATATACATGTATGTATTTACATGTATGTATATACATGTATGTATGTATGTATATATATATATATATATATATATATATATATATATATATATATATATATATATATATATATATATATATACATACATATATAAATGTAATCCATAAGGAGTAATAAGTGTAATCCATAAGGACTAATAAGTGCAGCAATAATAAGCAGTAATAAGAGAAGCTCTTGTCTGCCTCCTCCAGAACGACAGAATCGAACCTGCGACCCCGAGTGTACGGACGAGGGCTGCTGGGGCCCCGGCCCCGCCTTGTGTCTCTCCTGTCGCCACCTGGACCGTAGGGGGCGCTGTGTGGCGCTCTGCAACCTGCAGCACGGGTGAGCCTGGAACCCGTGACCTCATGGCTTCACACGCGTGTTCAGTGCAGTACATACAGTGTATGAACATACGTGTTCAGTACATTACATACAGTGTATGAACATACGTGTTCAGTACATTACATACAGTGTATTAACATACGTGTATGAACATACGTGCTCAGTGAATTACATACAGTGTATGAACATACGTGTTCAGTGCAGTAGATACAGTGTATGAACATACGTGTTCAGTGCAGTAGATACAGTGTATGAACATACGTGTTCCGTGTAGACGTCAGCTCACCTGCTGCTCTTCCTCCTGCAGCGAGCCCAGAGAGGTGCAGCTGAACAGCAGCTGTGTGGAATGCCACCCGGAGTGTCTGAGGACCAGCGCCACCAGCTGCCGAGGACCGGTCAGTGCAGCCGCAGACGCAGTGAGGCGTCACATGACACGAGTATCTGCTCCTCAAAACACTATACATATATATATATATATATATATATATATATTTATATCTATATATTTATAGATATATTTTGTTCATATATATATATATATATATATATATATATATATATATATATATATATATATATATATATATATATATATATATAATGTTTTAAGCAAAGCAGCATAATAAGTATTGAGCAATGAAAAAGAAAGAAACTAAATCAGAGACAAAATAATTGAAATAATGATCACTAATATTAATATTGAGCATCAGGTTGATCTGAACATTTCAAAAGTCACGACATTCCTCCTCTGGCGCCACCTGCAGGGCCCGGACCAGTGTTCCCAGTGCGCCCACTTTAAGGACGGCCCCCACTGCGTGCCACGCTGCCCGCACGGCATGCTGGGAGACGGGGACGCGCTGATCTGGACGTACCCCGACGGGTCCGGCCAGTGCCGGCCCTGCCACCAGAACTGCACCCAGGGGTGAGCCGGGCGGCGCCCCCCAGAAACATGTGATGATGATGATGATGATGATGATGATGTGATGATGATGATGATGATGTGATGATGAGCGGCTCTCTGTCTGTGTCTGCAGGTGTTCAGGAGCTGGACTGTCAGGATGCAGCGGGTAAACAACAACAACATGAACGTCACAGCTGCATGTCGCTTTGAATCACGCTAGCGGATCCAAATTATCAATAATAATAATAATAATGCATTTTATTTGCGCTTTACGAGCTCAAGGTTACAAGGTACAAACAAACAATAGAAGCAACAACAATACAAACGAGATGTTACCTTCTGTCTGGGCTTCATAGCGGAGCGTCTGCAGATCAGCAGGACATGCGTCTGCATTATGATACGTTATGTATCGCAGTGGTTTTCACAGTGTGCCATGAGAAAATGTCCAATTTCACTTCATGGGTCCAATGAAATGTATAATTTAGTTGCCGCAGATAATTTTCCATTGTTGAGCGTCTGAGCTGCAATGAAGTAAATACTCTTCTATGTTAGCAGGGAGCGCAATAATGACCTAATATATGCTGTGTTATGCTACAATGTGACATTAATAATAATTACCATATATGCTGTGTTATGCTACAATGTGACATTAATAATAATGACCATATATGCTGTATTATGCTACAATGTGACATTAATAATAATTACCATATATGCTGTGTTATGCTACAATGTGACATTAATAATAATTACCATATATGCTGTATTATGCTACAATGTGACATTAATAATAATTAGCATATATGCTGTATGATGCTACAATGTGACATTTTGTAGCTTGTTGGTTGTTTGTGTGCTGCAGGATCTTTTTATCGTAGAACATATACCGCGGCTCAAACAGGTTGAACAGCACAGCTGTATAGTATAAAGAGTGGATGTTAGCAACATTGAATATTAGTTATTAGTTGTTGCGTAATACAGCTGGTAGACCCTCTGCACCTCTTCCCCGGGTTCCAGTGGTCATAGGAACCCCAAATTAGTTCTAATACTTGTGTTATTTTATGTGACTCTTTTCAGAATTCTTTTGCGAAAAAAAATTATATTTAAAAAAGCTTTTATACCATATTGTGATCATAACTATGAACATCCAGCATGATATGAGCCAGATTCCCCAAAAAGCCTCCTGGAGCGGTCCAGAGTTTCAACCTGTCTGGTTCAGGGCCTTAACAACAACCCATGCTAATAACACACCTTTATGGAAAGATCAGGACCTGCAGAGTCACAATAAAGCAAAGCATTGGGGTGTGAGGAGGAGTTTCAGTCAAAATACTGTGTGTTCGGTTCAAAAATGGAGAAATTACTTATTTTATGGCAAAACATTGTTTTAGAAATGTGGGCGGACCATGGAGGCTTCAGGAAAAATAAATATGAGACCAGTAAAGTTTGGTGACTTTACCGGTATCATAGGGTTCATAAGGTTTTGCTTATGAGGATAAATATGAACAGTTTGATGTCAGGGTTCAGGACTCTCTCACGCTAACGTGCAGCGACTAAAGGACTCAATGAGAACTCATACCTGACACATCTGGATGATGATGATGATGATGATGATGATGCTATGTCTGAACCACATCCATCTGCCCCTTCAGTGGCCCCGCCTCCTCCTCCTCGGCGCTGCTCGTGGTGGGCGGGCTCTTGGCCGCCGTCCTCGCGGCGCTGCTCGTCTTCGTGCTGCTGCGGCGCCGGCGGATCGGCAGGAAGAGGACGCGGCGGCGCCTGCTGCAGGAGAGAGAGGTGGGCGGGGCTTATGGAGGGGATGCTGCAGCTTGGTTTCCATATATATATATATATATATGCATAGATATAGATATACATGTTCTCTCTAAATGTACTGCAGCTGGTGGAGCCGCTGACTCCGAGCGGCGAGGCCCCGAACCAGGCGCTGCTGAGGGTCCTGAAGGAGACGGAGCTGAAGAAGATCCGGGTTCTGGGCTCCGGGGCCTTCGGGACCGTCTTCAAGGTGAGCGGCTCTGGAGGAGACCTCGAGGTTCTGTGGGCTCACGGGTCCATCCTCTCTCTGTAGCTCAACAAGAACCGATTGTAGTCATAAAGTAAACATTCACGTTCTTCTACGGATATTATTAATGAATCATATTTACTCTTCATTCTGTTATTGAGATATTAATGATGGTTTTCAGGGTCTGTGGATCCCTGAAGGAGAGAACGTGAGGATCCCAGTAGCCATTAAAGTCCTCCGAGAGGCCACGTCCCCAAAAGCCAACAAAGAAGTCCTGGACGTGAGACTCCTCCTCTTCATTCTGACTCCTCCTCTTTATTCTGACTCCTCCTCTACATTCTGACTCCTCCTCTTCATTCTGACTCCTCCTCTACATTCTGACTCCTCCTCTTTATTCTGACTCCTCCTCTACATTCTCACTCCTCCTCTTTATTCTGACTCTGCCTCTGTATTCTGACTCCTCCTCTTTATTATAACTCCTCCTCTTCATTCTGACTCCTCCTCTTTATTATGACTCCTCCTCTTTATTATGACTCCTCCTCTGTATTATGACTCCTCCTCTTCATTCTGACTCCTCCTCTACGTTATGACTCCTCCTCTTTATTCTGACTCCTCTGTATTCTGACTCCTCCTCTTCATTCTGACTCCTCGTCTTTATTCTGACTCCTCCTCTTTATTCTGACTCCTCCTCTTCATTCTGACTCCTCCTCTGTATTATGACTCCTCCTCTTCATTCTGACTCCTCCTCTGTATTATGACTCCTCCTCTTCATTCTGACTCCTCCTCTTTATTATGACTCCTCCTCTTTATTCGGACTCCTCCTCTTCATTCTGACTCCTCCTCTGTATTATGACTCCTCCTCTTTATTCTGACTCCTCTGTATTCTGACTCCTCCTCTTCATTCTGACTCCTCCTCTCTATTCTGACTCCTCCTCTGTATTCTGACTCCTCCTCTTTATTATGACTCCTCCTCTTTATTCTGACTCCTCCTCTTCATTCTGACTCCTCCTCTGTATTATGACTCCTCCTCTGTATTCTGACTCCTCCTCTTTATTCTGACTCCTCCTCTTCATTATGACTCCTCCTCTTTATGCTCATGATTCCTACTCCTCCTCAAATATATATCTCAGATATATTTAAACTGGTGTGATCTTAATGTTGTACAGATACACACATGATACGCGTGTCTCATCACAGGATGTATTGATCACATGATACGCGTGTCTCATCACAGGATGTATTGATCACATGATACGCGTGTCTCATCACAGGATGTATTGATCACATGATACGCGTGTCTCATCACAGGATGTATTGATCACATGATACGCGTGTCTCATCACAGGATGTATTGATCACATGATACGCGTGTCTCATCACAGGATGTATTGATCACATGATACGCGTGTCTCATCACAGGAGGCGTATGTGATGGCGAGCGTGCACCACCCTCACGTGTGCCGCCTGCTGGGCATCTGCCTGACGTCGTCGGTCCAGCTGGTGACTCAGCTGATGCCGTACGGCTGCTTGCTGGACTACGTCCGCTACCACAGGGACCAGGTGGGCGCCCAGTGGCTGCTCAACTGGTGCGTCCAGATCGCCAAGGTGAGTCCGGCTCAGCGGTCCTCTGCAGACCAGCAGCGGGTGTTTAGATCCTGGCCCGAGGCGTAAGCCTGCGGAGCCCATTAGCCTGAACCCGCTAATCTATTCACACTCGGCTTTGATTCCAAAGTGCTGGGAAAATCACAAACAACAAGGTCATGAGCTCACAGAGGAATGAGCATGTTGCTCTGCAGCTTCAGAGGTTCTGCATCCAGATCACAGGGCCTTTCATTGGTTAGAAGAAGAAGAAGAAGAAGAAGAAGAAGAAGAAGAAGAAGAAGAAGAAGAAGAAGAAGAAGAAGAAGAAGAAGAAGAAGAAGAAGAAGAAGAAAATAAAAAGCAGTGATACAGATTGTGAACACTAACTCATTCCACTGTGTGTGTGTGTGTGTGTGTGTGTGTGTGTGTGTGTGTGTGTGTGTGTGTGTGTGTGTGTTCAGGGCATGAACTACCTGGAGGAGCGCCACCTGGTGCACAGAGACTTGGCGGCGAGGAACGTCTTGGTGAAAAGTCCCAACCACGTCAAGATCACCGACTTCGGCCTCGCCAAGCTGCTGACGGCCGACGAGAAGGAGTACCACGCTGACGGAGGAAAGGTGTGTGTGTGTGTCTCTGTGTGTGTGTGTCTCTGTGTGTGTGTGTGTGTGGTCTTAAACCACGTCCATCAGCAGCTTCATGCTCGTGTCCCTGCAGGTCCCCATCAAGTGGATGGCGTTGGAGTCGATCCTCCAGTGGACCTACACTCACCAGAGCGATGTCTGGAGCTTCGGTGAGTCCCTCAGGCCTCTCTCTGTCTAGTGACGTGGAGGTGTGATGTCATATCCTCCTGCGCAGACATCAAGAAGCCGGTGACCCATTTTACTGTTTGTACGTCTCCACGTCCAGATGAGACCAACAACACGGCAGCTGGAGTTTGAGTGTTGCTCATCTCCCCAACAGGTTAACAGCAGCAACCAATCAGAGACCCTGGTTCTCAAATGAGAAAAACAAACAGACACTATTTTTCTAGCTGACATTCACAATTACTGTTTTCTGTCAGTAGTTTGTTTCACGTCAGTTCCGTTCCACATTTACCTCCAAACTACAGATGTAATGTCTGAGCCGGGTTTACATTACATTTCATTTAGAAGAAAAAATAACTACCAGAGCCTGGGTTTGAACACTAGTCCTCAGATTGACAGACAGGCACGCTGGCCACTAATGCCGTGTTCACACCAAAACTTTGCCTATATCGCGCCGCAGGTGAAAAATGTGTTTTTTCGCAACCATCGCTGGGGAAAGGGGGCGGGGCTTATCTCTGTCTTGAAAACATTTACTATTTCCTTCATCCACCAGGTAAATAACCTCTAGTTCTGCTTCATACTTGTTGAGGAAGTCCCACACACGTGGGAACACCACCCGCCCCGTGTCTGGGTTCATAACATTATCCGTAGTCACACTCAGCTCCTCCTCCAGGACGAGCGTCTGAGTGAAGCCGTTTCCAGCGCTCCTTCAGGACCAGCAGCTTCATTCAGTCACCGCGGTGATGCCGGGCGGAGCTTCTCAACGCTGATTGGCTTTCGCAACTCCGCGTCATGCGAATTATTCGCTGGAGTTGAAATATTTGAACGCCGGCGAAAAAGCGAAAAAGCGGAGTTGCGAATATTCGCAACGCCGTTTCGCTTCTATCGCGACGCCCGGCGAAAAATCCGCTTTTTCACAACCTAACGCGGCTGTGCACTGACTTAACATGTAATCTGGACGCGCAAATATTTCGCAACTGTTTTGGTGTGAACACGGCATAAGACAACAGTCAGAATGACATCACTAGTGATATAACACATGTTTCATAATGCTAGAGGCCTCTCCATGTAGTTCAACCAGCTCCCGGTTGCACAGAGAAACAGAGGTGAAATTTAAATTTAATTTAA
The DNA here is from genome assembly GCF_910589615.1 of Taurulus bubalis. Taxonomy (NCBI): domain Eukaryota; kingdom Metazoa; phylum Chordata; class Actinopteri; order Perciformes; family Cottidae; genus Taurulus; species Taurulus bubalis. The sequence goes on from NC_136606.1 coordinate 1,087,824, forward strand.
TTGTGATTCTGTTTAGGCCAGCAGAGAAGGCTTAGAGGCCCTGAGGGCACCACTGATTACATCACTCAAACAACCAATCAGGAGGAACATTACAGCTGTGTTGATGTGACTTCACTGTTTGATCAGTCTCTAGTCTCTAGTCTCGGGTCTCTGGTCTCTGGTCTTAGGTCTTAGGTCTCTGGTCTCTGACTCTAGTCTCTAGTCTCTGGTCTCTGACTCTAGTCTCTAGTCTCTAGTCTCTAGTCTCTAGTCTCTAGTCTCTGGTCTCTGACTCTAGTCTCTGGTCTCTGGTCTCTGGTCTCTAGTCTCTGGTCTCTGGTCTCTGGTCTTAGGTCTTAGGTCTCTGGTCTCTGACTCTAGTCTCTAGTCTCTGGTCTCTGACTCTAGTCTCTGGTCTCTGGTCTCTGGTCTCTAGTCTCTGGTCTCTGGTCTCTGGTCTTAGGTCTTAGGTCTCTGGTCTCTGACTCTAGTCTCTAGTCTCGGGTCTCTGGTCTCTGACTCTAGTCTCTAGTCTCGGGTCTCTGGTCTCTGACTCTAGTCTCTGGTCTCTGGTCTCTGACTCTAGTCTCTGGTCTTTGACTCTAGTCTCTGGTCTCTGGTCTCTAGTCTCTAGTCTCTGGCCTCTAGTCTCTAGTCTCTGGCCTCTAGTCTCTAGTCTCTGGTCTCTAGTCTCTAGTCTCTAGTCTCTAGTCTCTGGTCTCTGACTCTAGTCTCTAGTCTCTGGTCTCTGACTCTAGTCTCTAGTCTCTGGTCTCTGGTCTCTGGTCTCTAGTCTCTAGTCTCTAGTCTCTGGTCTCTAGTCTCTAGTCTCTAGTCTCTAGTCTCTGGTCTCTGACTCTAGTCTCTAGTCTCTAGTCTCTGGTCTCTGACTCTAGTCTCTAGTCTCTAGTCTCTAGTCTCTGGTCTCTGACTCTAGTCTCTAGTCTCTGGTCTGTGACTCTAGTCTCTAGTCTCTAGTCTCTGGTCTCTGACTCTAGTCTCTGGTCTCTAGTCTCTAGTCTCTAGTCTCTAGACTCTAGTCTCTGACTCTGGCCTCTAGTCTCTAGTCTCTGGTCTCTGGTCTCTGACTCTAGTCTCTAGTCTCTAGTCTCTAGTCTCTAGTCTCTAGCCTCTGGTCTCTGACTCTAGTCTCTAGTCTCTGGTCTCTGGTCTCTAGTCTCTAGTCTCTGGTCTCTGACTCTAGTCTCTAGTCTCTGTCTCTAGTCTCTGACTCTGGCCTCTGGTCTGCAGGTGTGACGGTGTGGGAGCTCATGACGTTCGGGTCCAAGCCGTACGACGGCATCCCGGCCAGCGAGATGTCCTCGGTGCTGGAGAGAGGAGACCGGCTGCCCCAGCCCCCCATCTGCACCATCGACGTCTACATGATCATGGTGAAATGTAAGAGCTCAGAGCTCCACCTGACTAGAGATACTGTAGTCTCACTTCAACGTGGACACCTGGACGATAGTTAACACCTGAGAGTCCGGCCCATTCTCTCTCTCTCTCTCTCTCTCTCTCTCTCTCCAGGTTGGATGATCAACGCCTCCAGTCGTCCCAGGTTCAGAGAGCTGATCGTGGAGTTCTCAAAGATGGCCAGAGATCCATCCAGATACCTGGTCGTACAGGTACACCGTGTGCAACTTGAGCTTAGAACAACTTGGGTCTTATGCAAGTCATCTTGATCAGGAATAATAATAACACTGTACTCGTCAAGTCAACAGCTGAGATCTGAGAACATGTTTGTGTCACTGAGTGAATCATGAACAGAGAAATGAACAAAATACAAGCATCCACTAAGACTAGGACTAACATATCAATTAAAGTACTTAAAGTACATTTTGCATTAAGTTTCTTTTAGTTGTTTATTAACAATTACATTGTTCTCGATGTCTCTTATACATGTAGATGTTCGTAAAACCGGAAAGGTGGAGTTATAAAACATTGTACTCAGCCTTCAATAGTTCATCGTTCACTATGAACCCAAACCCAATGCCTATCCATGCGAGTGACGGGACCACAAGGCGACGGCTCCATGAAGATGTGTAGACATCAGTACTGTTATTGTACTTCTGCTATAGGACTGTGTTGTCAGAATGAACATGAACATCATGTGACTCTTGTCTCAGGGCGACCTCCCCAGTCCGACAGACAGCAGGTTTTACTCTCGCCTGCTGAGCTCAGACGACATGGATGACGTTGTTGACGTCGACGACTACCTGCAACCTTACAAGGAGACGGATCACCGTGACAACCGGTCCTGCCACGCCACGGTAAACACACACTCCTCTGAGACCTGCAGCCGCTGCTTTGGGCCTCTTGTTGTCTGTGTCTGAGTTTTCAGTTTGATAATTGAGTTGCTGAAGAAGTTGGAGAGGAAATAGAGAATAAAAGGAAAGGAAACCTACCTTTTCTCTGAGTGTTGTGTTAACAGGAAGTGCTTCTTCTACTGCCTCTCTGTCTTCAGAACGGTCATCCAGGCAGAGAGAACAGCATCACTCTGCGTTACATCAGCAACCCGACTCACAGCGCGCCGGATAAAGAAGACTTCAGAAGCCACGGTGCTCATCTGTAGATTACATCTCATGACAACAGAAAACAAACCTGAATGAACCAATGATAAAGTAACGGATGTAAAGAAACAGGTAGAACAAGTGGTTTGTGTAAAAGTCTTTTTATTGATCCAGACCAGAATGTCTCAGTGCTTCACAGTGAAAATAAGACAACAGACATGAAAGAAGAGTTACTAAACAGTTGTTTCTCTTTCAGAGTACATGAACCAGAGTCTGAGTGGAACCAGCCAGAGCAGCAGGCTGTCAGAGGTTTTGAATCCCAACTACGAGGACTTGAGCCTGGGCTGGGGCGCCACCTCGCCCGCCCCCCCGCTGGAGGACCTGAAGTCTTTGGGACCTGAATACCTGAACACCGCCCAAAGCTCGCTCCCCCTGGGCGCCAGCCTCGACAACCCGGACTACCAGGCCGACTTCCTGCTGCGGGCCACGCCCTCCACCTCCAAGACCAGCACTGTAACTGGGAACGGTCTGTTCCTCCCAGCGGCGGAGAACCTGGAGAACCTGGAGAACCTGGAGAACCTGGAGTACCTGGAGTACCTGGAGAACCTGGGTCTTGGTGCTGCACTGCACGCCCCCGTCCGCTAGGGGGCAGCAGCATCCAGACAGGGGAAACCAAGCGTTCTATTTCATTTAGCTGTTTTTATTGTAAAGTTCTACAGGAAATGCTGACTCAGCAGCATCTTCTGCTCACTGGAACACAACCTGCAGGCTGAGCGCTGCTCAGCGGCACTCAGGCAGCAGCTGCTGAGGAAGAGGAGAGATTCAAACCGACTGGACTGTTCTGTACCTTCAAACGGCTTCAGAGCTGTTGAGAAGAAACTAAACCTTCCAGTTCCACCAGATCAGGACTTGAACTGGTCCATCTGCTGCGACTGGGAGAGACGCTGCAGGAGACACTAGAGACGCGGCGTTGAAGAAGAGGACGGACAACACATTGCTGTCCTCTTCCTCTCCACCGCTCCTTTCCTCTGCGGCAGCATCTGCATGAGTTTGTTGGTCGACACTAAAAACAGGAGAAATGAAATCAGGACGTTGTGCTCAGAGGTTTGAAAATGTGCAGAAGACAAACCAACGAAGAAGAAATGGAACGGCGTCGTCGTCATCGGCGCGGTGTGAGGCGTCCTGGTCTTGGTATAGAGGCTGTAAGGGGCAGGATCCAGGACCACGTGACGGATCCATCAGGAACCAGCAGCACGCCGGCGCCCCCAGCTGGTGGGGAGGCGGCTCTGCAGCCAGACTGAGTTTCATTAGAAGACATTTAAACCTCTGGGCTGGAAAAAGAGCTCAGCTTCTTGTGAGAACGGGAAACGTTTCTCCTTTTAGCAAGATATTCTTCTTGTTGATAACTTTTGTTTTTGGTGCCACCAGGCAGCATTTAAAGTCACACATGTAATAAATGCTTTATAACAGACTATAATGTCGTCATGAGCAGATATGAGGACATTTTAAATGTTTATTAATGAATAGTATTATAAACTATCACAACTTCTCCTATGAAGACATATTTAATGTGATTTGACTACGTTATCGTTCATGATGTGTTGATACAGCAGCTTCCACAGGAGTTAACAAACACATGAATAACACCCATCTGTAATAAAGCAGTTATTACACGTTCATGCTTTAAATGATGCCAAATGATTACAGTGTGAAGTCAAATATATATCTTTACCTTGTTAGATGTGCTGCCCCTCGTGAACCTTGAGCCATATGTTAGTTGTGTTTCCATCTCCATCTTGTAAACACTCAGAAGCTCTCGTTTTAAAACCTTTGCTCCGTGAAAAGTGTTGAATTGACGGCAGCGATTCCAAAAGAGCAGTCGTGTCCACAAAGACAACAATGTCTTTTATCTTTGTTTGGCCGTCGGACGTCACAGTTTCCATGTGGGACTCTCTACGTTGTTATTTCCTGCTGTGGACTTTTTAAAGCTCAGTTTGTGGTTTGTCGTGTTCAGAGAAGAAGAAGGAGAGTTTCCGTCCGCTGACCAGAGACTCTCTGATGCAGACGCTGTGAATATGAAGCGTGTCACACGCTGATGAAGAGCTGCTCCTCAGGCGGTTTCACCTTCAATCACTCAAAGAGATGGACGTCATGGAAACAAGTGGCGCTCTGTGAAATGAGCGAAAGGTTCCTGCTGGCTGTTGGTCCCTCAGCTGAGAGACGGTGATGGTCGCTCTGCAGGTTCAGGACCTTCAGTATTCATCTAGAAGACATGTTGAGTCTCTCTTTTGAAAGATGCAGAAAGCCTTTCCTGCTTTCCACCTCACACCACAGGAAACACTTTACACATATTTACAGCTGTTTCTGTCCACTCGTACACAATGTGTCATTAAATAACAACATGTTGTTGCATCGTGTGACACATTTGCGAGTCACAACAGCTCTGATCTTTGATGATGGAATGTTTACTGAAAGTCATGATTCTGACAAATCTGTAAATATTAATTATGAATCGTGACGACACTCAGCTTCCACAGACCGACTCTGAGGAATCTGGTTGAATGTTGTAAATGTTGTTAAATGTGAAGTTTGTGGTGAAGCCAGTTTGAGAACTCTTTGTAGTTTTACTGCTTCAGATAACTTGTTAAACACCTTTTTGTTGGACAAAACATTAAAGTCGTTGTTTCCGTTTTATTGCCTGACAATAGATCACGCTGAGCTTCTGCACCACAACGAGCTGAACGATTCACTCATGGAGAGGAAAAGATTTTGGTTCCTGGTCTCAACCTGATGTCACTGATTTTACCCCAAAGATCCTCTTTGACTTATCAGTCTTCGAGGATCCTTTACCTGGTCCTGAACCGGTCTCAGGTTAGTCCTGGTCCTCTATAGACCTCAGTCTAGTCCTGGTCCTCTATAGACCTCAGTCTAGTCCTGGTCCTCTATAGACCTCCGTCTAGTCCTGGTCCTCTATAGACCTCAGTGTAGTCCTGGTCCTCTATAGACCTCATCTAGTCCTGGTCCTCTATAGACCTCAGTGTAGTCCTGGTCCTCTATAGACCTCATCTAGTCCTGGTCCTCTATAGACCTCAGTGTAGTCCTGGTCCTCTATAGACCTTAGTCTAGTCCTGGTCCTCTATAGACCTCAGTGTAGTCCTGGTCCTCTATAGACCTCAGTGTAGTCCTGGTCCTCTATAGACCTCAGTGTAGTCCTGGTCCTCTATAGACCTCAGTGTAGTCCTGGTCCTCTATAGACCTCCATCAGTAAACAGACCACCAGAGAGAAGAGGGTCTGGTTCTATAGAGTTCTTCTCAAAGTTCCTCATCGGAGCCACCGGGTCGGACTCCAGATGATATCATGCAGGTTCACCAGAGCCTCCTTCAGCTCAGACTCTAGACCTGCAGCCTTGGACTTGCTGGAGACCCAGGATGTGTTGCTGGACCCGCTGGAGGGAAGGGGGGCACAGGAGAACCAGAACCAGGACTGAGAGGCAGACTGTCAGACCTGCTGCAGTAAAATGAGAGGTTTTCTAAAGGGTGGTTGGCACTACCGCTTTAGTCCACTAGGGGCGCCAGAACCAACACTACCTCTTTAGTCCACAGGGGGCACCAGAACCAACACTACCTCTTTAGTCCACAGGGGGCACTAGAACCAACACTACCTCTTTAGTCCACAGGGGGCACTAGAACCAACACTACCTCTTTAGTCCACAGGGGGCACTAGAACCAACACTACCTCTTTAGTCCACAGGGGGCGCTAGAACCAACACTACCTCTTTAGTCCACAGGGGGCGCTAGAACCAACACTACCTCTTTAGTCCACAGGGGGCACCAGAACCAACACTACCTCTTTAGTCCACAGGGGGCACCAGAACCAACACTACCTCTTTAGTCCACAGGGGGCACTAGAACCAACACTACCTCTTTAGTCCACAGGGGGCACCAGAACCAACACTACCTCTTTAGTCCACAGGGGGCGCTAGAACCAACACTACCTCTTTAGTCCACAGGGGGCACCAGAACCAACACTACCTCTTTAGTCCACAGTGTGTGTCTTCTATTACGCTCATTCTTCAAAATAAAACATCTTTTGCGATTATTATAATTTTTTCCATTCTTTCTGTGCGGCCCGGTACTAAGGGGATCTTGCGTCACTCGCTCGCAGACGAAGCCGCTCTTGAGTGATTCCACAGCATGGCACCAACGTAAACCTGTAAAGGAGTTTACTGATGTTGTTTTATTCCATGTGACTATAATGCACCTGGGCCCCAGAGTTAGTTCAGGTTCTGTTACTTAACTTATTGTTTAGTTATGCACCTTCAACACCCCTATACACACACACACACACACACACACACACACACACACACACACACACACACACACACACACACACACACACATAGTGTGTCTTTCTCTGCTGTTGTTCATTCCTTACGGCTCTGTAGTTATACATCATCTGATTCTAGCCCAGAGTTAAGCATCTTCATCTAGCAGACTATACCTACCTTGGAGTGTCACAATAGCAGAATCATTTTATTTCATGTGTCCATCCAGGCAAGTCGGTGCAGCTGAATGCACCAACGTGTGTGTCTGTGTGCACCAACGTGTGTGTCTGTGTGTGTCTGTGTGCACCAACGTGTGTGTCTGTGTGTGTCTGTGTGCACCAACGTGTGTGTCTGTGTGCACCAACGTGTGTGTCTGTGTGCACCAACGTGTGTGTCTGTGTGCACCAACGTGTGTGTCTGTGTGCACCAACGTGTGTGTCTGTGTGCACCAACGTGTGTGTCTGCGTGCACCAACGTGTGTGTCTGTGTGTGTCTGTGTGCACCAACGTGTGTGTCTGCGTGCACCAACGTGTGTGTCTGTGTGTGTCTGTGTGCACCAACGTGTGTGTCTGTGTGCACCAACGTGTGTGTCTGCGTGCACCAACGTGTGTGTCTGTGTGTGTCTGTGTGTGTCTGTGTGCGCGGCAACACGTTGGTCACCCCGACTAAACCTCACTCCAAGGTTTTTTGAAAAGTTGACAGCTCTGTTTTAATAAAGACAAAGTTATCATGACGTCAGAGTGGAGATGTTTTCTCTGTCGTCTGTTACCGTTTAATAAACTGTGTGAGTATTTATACACAGTGTGAGTATTTATACACAGTGTGAGTATTTATACACAGTGTGAGTATTTATATACTGTGTCCTGCTTATACGCGCAGGATCCATTTCTACCGGCGGAATGCGTCTTATTTATTTATTTATTATTTACATCGGTATGAAATTCTGATTGTGACATCATTATAAAATACCCCACAATATAAATATGGTCTCTCTTCATTACGTGTTGTAAAAAGTGTTTCCTCTCTCCAGCTCTCTGATTTTAATGACATACATAATACAAGTTATTGAGGGAAACAACATATTCAATCTTAGAAGACAGTTGTTTGTGGTCCTTTTGTTGTTCAGACCTACAATGAACACATTTTAACCAGATGGTGAATAAGAAAACAGATATAATATAGAACTTGAGTTTAATGTGTGATCGTCTCTGGGATGAAACTCCAGCGATCAGTCCATCAGCTGCAGCGTCCAATCACATAACAGATGAACAGCGAGGGGGCGTGTCCAGCGTAAAAACACTTCCTGGAAGCTCGCTCTCGGGGCTCCTCGATCATGGCTCCTCCAATTTCCCTCCTCACTCCTCACTCCTCACTCCTCACTCCTCCGAGCAGAATAAGAGCTTTGGGACGGCCGTCAAGATGGCGGCGCAGAACCACTTCCGGTTCAATCGAGGAGCGAGGAAACGACAATTTAGAGACTTGGGATGTACCAAGAGAGTTGCGCTCTTTTTTTTTTACGTGTGATAAGTGACTGACAGGCTTGTCCGTCCAGGGCGGGCCCGGCCGAGTCCCAGGGCGGGTGTGCTGTGCAGGTGTGTATGTGGATGCTTGTGTATATGGATCAGCATGTGTTGGTGTAGATGTTCATGGATGTAAAGGTTAGCATTTATACTCACTATAAGCTAAACTATTGATACTAATACTACTGTTTTGATTATTTACTATTTATTTTATTATGTTTATGTATTTAAATGTCAATGATTACTCTGTTGTGTTGAAAATGCAAAAAAAAAAGTGCAAAAAGAAAAGCTGTGATGTCATCAGAGCACTAACACACTTTAAAGCCTTCTACATGTCTGCAGTAACAGTAGTTTGTGTGTTCAGATCTACCTTAATGTCTTTGTTGTCATCAAAGATTCATTCTGAATAAAATCCTCTTGCTGTTTGCAGAGTTCAGTCCAGACAGAGAGCAGAGTCTCCAGGATCCACCTGTCTGTCCATGAAGAGTGACTTCTCCAAAGAGGAACCTCCATACTTCAGTAATGAACCTGGACCCTCAGACTCAAAGTAAGAGAACTTTAATAACTAGTTCATAGGACGGATTTTCAGTTCCTGACAATGTTTTCTGATGATTTGTGTTCACTAAAGTTTATCTTCCAACTAAAATGAGACAATATTTTGTGACACATTTTGTCTCGTCTTCCTCTTCGTCTCAGTGACAGCTGTCAGTCACATATAAAAGCTGTGACGTCATCTCAGAGGACCAATACACACTTTAAACGACCCAGTCCACCCCTAGTGACAGAAAAGGGAATGACACGCTTGGACCTGAACCTGAGACTCCACCTTTACCTGCTATAAGACATTTAAAATGTTTAACAGACATTAGAATGAAGGTCATAGGTCATGTTGCAGGATGTGCTTTGAGGCATTTGACCTGTTGGTGTGTGTGTTGTTGTGTGTTTTGCCCGTTAAGACTAAAACATCTTTGGGTGGTCGTGTGAAGAGAAGTGCAGAACTCGATGCGTTATAATATAACAGATTTAAACACAGAGGATGATGACCAGCAGTACAGTACTCCATGGAGGCGTCTCGCTCCAGCGATCCACGGCCCATTCACAGTCCAGCCTGCAAATAGTTCCTGTCTCACGCATCCATGAAGAAGAACCCTGCAAAGAGTTACGCAATCAGTCAAGGCGCTGAGCCTATGGCCTCTCACTCGTTAGTATTGCAGCACAATAACAGCTGGACATTCTACTAGTTTCTCAGGGACTGAGGCTCCTCTCCCTGAGGCTTTGGTTCTGTCCCTCTGTCACATCGTAGAGGGTTTGAGATGAACATAAAAACACATGAAATCAGAGGAATGCAAGCAGAAAATATGTTTATTAAATTTATTTACATTCATCAAACATTTCGTTTTGACAAAACGAGTAAATAGATCATTTAAAATGACTTTTACATTTAGCTGACGCTCTTATCCAGAGCGACTCACATGTCGCTCTGTAACCGCAGACACAGCGACGGGGAGCAGTTAGGGGTTAAGAGTCTCAAGGACACAACGACATGGACTAGAGGAGCCGGGGCTTGAACCACCAACCCTCTGATTGAAAGATGGGCATGCTAACCACTGAGCCACAGACTTCTCATCGCGTGAGGAAGACGTTCAAATCAGTGAATAAAAAGTATAACATAAATACACAATATGTGTTATGTAGTCACGTGATGTGTTTCAGCAAAGTGCTGTCATTCATATTCACACCATCAAGCCTGAAGCCTCTCAACTCAGCCACTAGAGGGGGTCAGTGAGGCCTGAGGGTTTCATTTTAGTTTTGGTGGAATAAACTATGTTCCACACACTACGAGCCTCATCACTGGATATCTGATCAAGGAGAGTTCAGCCTGCTGAAGTGCATGTTGAAGTTTAACATGAAGTCCACACGAGTCAGAACCCTTTCCATCCTGCAACAAGTGTTTTTAACAAGCTGCCACCACAGCAGATTGTGATTTTAGCATGATTTCAAAAGCTGAAGGACTAAATAAAACAACCTCCTGATTGATCAGTGTAAGGCCATGTGTATATATTATATATAGTATACAACCTATTTACCAAATCAACCCGTATGCACGTCACTGCAGGTATTTCCCTGCTGAACAGATCAGCTGATGAAACTGCTGTGCTTGTTTCTGACTCCGAGCTCCGGCTCCAGCGCCACATTTCTGACCAATAAGAAAGACTTAAGTACTGAAGACCTACAGTTCATTACCGGTCCTGCTCCTTCGTGCACGCCCCTCAGCTTCCACTCTGATTGGACGAGACAAAGCGGCCTCAGGCTGCTGGTCTACCACAGTATTTAAACCACTTCTAACATCAGTTCAAACCTAACTCAAGATCTCACGTCTTCATTCAGACTGAACTCTGAATTCAAACAGAAAAGTAACAACACTTTAACTGATCTCTGAACTTCTGAGCTTCTGACACTTTGGTCCAAATCTGGATGTTTTCATCAACAACCAACAAATCATTTTAGTAATAAAGAAATGTCTCCACAGAGAGAAGAGGAGTCTTGTTCCTGAGGAGGAGCTGATGTCCAGAACCAGAACCAGAACCAGAGCTGGACTGCAGGCAGCCAGTGAGAGCAGCACTGTACAGAGTAAGACCCTCCATGTCTCTGCTGATGTCTTCATGTCTGGAAACAGGAAGTGTTGTTCTCATACAGGAACTCTTGTTGAGTCTCACAGAAGACATTTAAGATCTGCTCCAGCAGACAGTTCTGCTCTGCATCCCTGTTCTTCTTTGAGAGACAATATGAACCCACAATACATAAATGAAGCTTATGTTTTGGTTTCATGATAGCGCCCCGTCTTTGCATGAACCAATCAGAATGCTGTTGGTTCTTTACTTGTCTCTTGCTGGGCTCAGTGAGCGTTGATCCAGGCCATGAATACATTTCCACTGCAGCCTCACAGCAGGAAAACCCATCTGAGCTGTTGAGGCTCTGTTTGGTAGCAGGTCAACAGCACCATGACGGAGACGGTCTCCTCCCTCAAACCAAAACCACGTCTGTAGCTCCACTGACTGGATCAACAGGTGTCTGTGCTGCTGACCAGAGAGAAAGCTCTCTGTGTTCACATCCCACTACTTTGTAGCTTCTAACTGAACCAAACTGAAAGTTACTTCACTCACGAGTCCTCGTCTGTACCTTCAGATATCGGCCTGATTTGATAGTTTACTGATTGTTTTAGTCAAATCAAAATCATGTCTTCTTCATGTGTTCTCTCTTGTTTCTCTGGTTCAGCAGATCGTGGTCTGCAGGAGGTTTTAGATGAACACAAGATCAGTCTGAAGAAGAGATGTGAACGTGTGACTGAAGGAAGTGGTGAAACAGGAAGTGGAACCCTCCTCAACAGGATCTACACTGAGCTCTACATCACAGAGGGACAGAGTGAAGAGGTTAATACCCAACATGAGGTGAGGCAGCTGGAGTCAGCCTCCAAGAAGAAGACCCTCCATGACACTCCCATCAAGTGCCACGACATCTTTAAAGCCTCAGCTGACCAGCAGAGACGCATCAGAGTGGTTCTGACCAACGGCGTCGCTGGCGTTGGAAAAACCTTCTCGGTGCAGAAGTTCACTCTGGACTGGGCCGAGGGTTTGGAAAACCAGGACGTGGGTCTGGTGGTTGTGCTTTCGTTCAGGGAGCTGAACTTGATCAGAGATGAGCGGTTCAGTCTTCTCAAGCTGCTCCATGTGTTCCATCCAACATTACAGAAGGTCCCAGCACAGCAGCTCTCTGTCTGGAAGCTTCTGTTCATCTTTGATGGTCTGGATGAAAGCAGACTTGCTTTGGACTTCATCAACAATGAGGTCGTGTGTGATGTCACACAGAAGGCATCGGTCAACGTGCTGCTGACGAACCTCATCCAGGGGAACCTGCTGCCCTCGGCTCTCGTCTGGATAACTTCCAGACCTGCAGCAGCCAATCAGATCCCTCCTACTCGTGTTGACCGGCTGACAGAAGTACGAGGCTTCACCGACCCCCAGAAGGACGAGTACTTCAGGAGGAGGTTCAGTGATGAAGAGCAGTCCAGCACCATCATCTCACACATCAAGACCTCCAGGAGCCTCCACATCATGTGTCTAATCCCAGTCTTCTGCTGGATCACTGCTACAGTTCTGGACCACATGTGGACCACAGATCAGAGAGGAGAGCTGCCCAAGACCCTGACCGACATGTACTCACACTTCCTGCTGGTCCAGACCAAGAGGAAGAAGCAGAAGTACCATGAGGGACATGAGACGAGTCCTCAGGAGCTGATGGAGGCTGACGGGGAAGTTCTTCTGAAGCTGGGGAGGCTGGCGTTTGAACATCTGGAGAAAGGAAGCATCATGTTCTACCAAGAAGACCTGGAGCAGTGTGGTCTTGATGTCACGGAGGCCTCGGTGTTCTCAGGAGTCTGTACAGAGATCTTCAGAAGAGAGAGTGTGATCTTCCAGAAAACCGTCTACTGCTTTGTTCATCTGAGTGTTCAAGAGTTTCTAGCTGCCGTCTACATGTTCCACTGTTTCACACACAGGAAGACAAAGGTACTGGAGGACTTCTTGGGAGAAGACTACAAGTATTCATCTCTGGAGGACTTCCTGGTGAGAGCCATGGAGAAATCCCTCAAAAGTAGAAATGGCCACCTGGACCTGTTTGTCCGCTTCCTTCATGGCCTCTCTCTGGAGTCCAACCAGAGACTCTTAGGAGGCCTGCTGGGTCAGACAGACAACAGTCCAGAAACCATCCAGAGAGCCATCAACAACCTGAAGGAGATGAACAGTAAGAATATCTCTCCTGACAGAAGCATCAACATCTTCCACTGTCTGATCGAGATGAAGGACCTCTCAGTCCATCAGGAGATCCAGGAGTTCATGAAGTCAGAGAACAGATCAGAAGAGATTCTCTCAGAGATCCAGTGCTCAGCTCTGTGCTACATGCTGCAGATGTCAGAGGAGGTTCTGGATGAGTTGGACCTGAACAAGTACAATACAACATATGAGGGACGACGGAGACTGATTCCAGCTGTGAGGAACTGCAGAAAGGCTGAGTGAGTCCAGATGTGATTAACTTTATGAATTAGTGTCGATCAGTAGTTTAGTTCTTCAAATATAGAAACTATGAAATTCGTAATAATCTTAAATAGTTTTCCAGCTGTTTGATACAAAGTTATAAGTCAGTTGTATTTAGTCTCAGATGTTCTCGTTGTCTCAAAAGCTGCGAGTGAAAACATGTTGATGTTTCAGTTGGTTGTGTTTTTTCTGTCAAGTTATTCTATTTATTTCTGATGTTCTCTTTGATGTTGATGTGATTCTTCCTCTATTCATCTTCCTTTGGGTGATGGAGGCGACATGTGAACCTGATACAACACATGAAGGACTTTAGAGGTCGTGTTGGAGGTTTTATCTCAGCAGCATTTGATCACAACATAGATCAGTGTTTTACTGTCATCACTTCCTGTGCTTTAGTTACATGAGGAGCTTCTGCAAAGGGTCTGACATCATCACACTTACAGGTCACACCTGATTATTTAAGAGTTTAAATCAGATCTGTATGGAGGACCAGAAAACAAAAACAATGCAACTTGAGTTCAGGGTTCGACCTTTAGATTGTTGAAATACATTTACATGAAAATTATTTTAATGTAACTGTTCTCCACTAAACTAAACACACAGAACAATAGAACACAATGAAGTGAGATGAAGAAGGTTTCAGGATGTCCCTGAAAACAAAAGCAGAATCTTTGTTAGAGGAACAGAACGTAGAGAAATGAAGTGATTGACAGGAGAGTTTGTAGCTTCCAGACTCACATGGTGGTCCATCAGTCAGTGAAGGTGATGTCAGTCCTGATGAGGCTGCAGAGTGTGAGGGAGATGAAGGAGGAGGATGAAGATCTGATGACAGCAGATAGAAAAGACTTGAATGCAAAGCTCCATGAAGGTGAGGTTGTGAACTGTGATGGTCTTCATGCCATCAGAAGCTGATGAGGCTGCTACAGAGACAACCCACACAGCTGCTGTGGTGAGATGAAACCAGAGCTCAGACTGGTAACCAGCAGCCCAGCACCGGCCCAAAGGCCTCAACAAAGCAGCTTTTAGGACTCCAGCTGGAGGAGACAAAGGTCTCTGTTGTGGTTACTAGAACTAGAGGTCAGCTGAGAGCAGTCGTAGTGCTAGTGGCTCTTCAACAAGTGATGCTGATGAATGACATCATCAAGCTACAGATGTAGAAGCTTCTAACTTATTTAACTTGAGTTCTTCTTGACAGCAGGTCTACCTGTTGTTCTGGGTTCATGTTGAGTCTCATTATCTGGAGCCAACAACCTTCAACACATGTTGTTCTTAAAGGGCCGGTTCCTCTTCGTTCAGGTCTTTCTCAACACAGTACTCACGAGTCCAAATGTCCCTTCAAGAGTTCTTGGTGTCTGTCATCGGTCCAGACTGTCTGTGATGTTCCAGGACTAAATCCACAGTCTAGTTCTGTGGAGGACACACTTGTGAAGTGGATCTGAACCAATGTGAGGCTTCACATGCATCAAGTCAGTCTGTGTTTGACACTGGATGTATTTTAACCTCCTATTCTAACAGTTTGGACTGGTTGGACCCAAATGTAGCATGTGCTAGCAAACAAAAGCTAAATCTACGTCTGACAGAAGTACCAGGATGTTGTGCTGATTCAGAAAAGATCTCCAGTATGTATCTATCTCTCCTGTATCCCACAATGCAAAGCGCTGGAACGACACAGTCTATGGTCACAACAACAACGGCCACACACGTCTTTGTGTTCTATTTCATCACTAAATTCACTCATGACAACTTTTGAGTAGAGAAATCAACAATGTAGGTTTACACACATCAACAGGTAAACGGTTAACAGGTAATAACTCTTGTGATGGACAGGTGACATGTGGCTGTTGTTGAAACACACCTGAGCACATGTGACCTCTGCTGGTAAACACATGAAGCTGCTAAGCTACCAGAGACACCAAGAAGAAGCTCATGGAATCAATGAGTCCTACATGTCTGATCTGATCCTGATCCTGTAGCTGCAGACCTGAGAGCAGCAGCATGGTCTTCATCTGTGTGGACATCAACAGGTTATGAATGTTGTGCTGACATGTGATGATGTCTGTAGAAGGCTGACATGATGATGATCCACAAGAACACAATGACAAAGAGAAAAGCTCCTTGATGAGGACATCGTCATGTTGAGCTACACATTTAAACCTCAACACATCTGATGGTTATGAACGATTATGATCTTCATCTTTATTCTTTATTCAGGTTGAAGAGCTGCTGGTTGTCGGATATCAGCTGTTCTTCTCTGGCCTCAGCTCTGATTTCCAACCCCTCCAGTTTGAGAGAACTGGACCTGAGAGGAAATGACCTGCAGGCTTCAGGAGTGAAGCTGCTGTCTGATCTGGTGGAGAGTCCTCACTACAGACTGGAGACTCTGAGGTCAGTAGAATGTTGGAGTCGGTCCATGCTGGTTCCAGCAGTATTGAACTAAACCCATAGAGGTCAATGGGTTTCTCCCTTGGGGGTCCCTTTACTTCCCTAACCCACCAGCACCAGTTGCTATAGCAACAACACATCAGAACCCTCACAGCCAATGAACAGAGGCTCCTGTACTGGGATTCAAGGTATTTCTACTGGTAATCCAGCCCTGGGTTTCTGCAGTGTTGGGCAGGAACTGTAGCGCTGCCCATGGTTAGCCTAGCTTAGCATGGGACTTCACAGTAGAGTGAAATGGGTAGTTTGTTGTGGTTCCTTGTGTTTTGGATCTGGACTGATGACACAGAACCTGACTGCAGTCAGCTGTTGTGTTTGCGGTGAGGACGTGATGCAAAGCATTACTTCTGTTATTTTAAACTTGTGCCATCCCTCTTGGTGCTGTGTTCATCTCTACAGGACCGGCATCGACAACGTCATCACAGCTGCCAAACCCCAACATGTGAGTACTGTACACAATGTCCCCATTCATCAAACTCTGGTCCGGTCCAGTCTGGTCTCACGAGGAGCGCGTCCTCATGGACAGAGAACATTTGTGTTGAGCTGTTAAGATCACGTCAGGAGGAGAGTTAAGAATTCAGGATTCTCTTTCTTTCTCTTTCACTTCTTCTCTCATCAGATGAAGTGAATGTGGAAGAAAAGCTGCCTGAGGACGACCAACAGGTGAGAGGAGCAGCTGCACGGTGTGAAGTCCTGCAGGAAGAACCAGGACTTGGACCTTGATGGAGGATCCACCTCCCAGACATCAGTTTCATGCATTATGCTGCATTGATACATCAGCTCATGGATACCACCTCCATCTGCATGATAACATCACTCCTAACTTTGTAATGATCTTCTTCTTCACTGGAGTCACGGTGTGCTTGAAGGTCTCTATACGATGGTTTGTTTCCTCTGGTCGCTGCGTTAATGAATCAGGAGCAAAGAACAGGAAGGTTGTGTTTCCACAGAGTAACGACCATGAAAACATTTAGAAAAGACAAGTTGGCTTTTCTGTTAGAATCACTAACTGTGCCTTTCTTCATTCCAACTATTGAAGAGTTTTATATGAAACCTTTCCCTCTGGTTTTGGTCTCAAACTCGACCCGCAGTCGTTTCTCCTCAGTCGGCAGGTTGTTGTTCTCCAGTTCTTCCACCAGGTGGCGACGCGCTCAAACCTTTCACTCGTGGTTCAGCCTGCGGGGAAACCGCTCCAACCTTTTGGAGGATTTAGAAGGAAACGGCGTCGTTGAGTTCCTCTGACCTCTGACCTCTTTTTGCGCTGCTCACCGTATTAATTCTCAGCGTTTCATATTTCATTCTTCTGCTTTGAGGTATTTCTGACTTTGTCTCCGATGAACTCGTCCAGCGTTTGTCCATGAAGAGTCTCTCGGCTGGTCGTCTGCAGGATGAAGCTCACAGAGTTCCTGTTTTACAGTCTTCATCATCATCCTCATCATCATCATCATCATCATCATCATCGGAGAGTACTCCGTCTGTTGTTGAGTGAAGTAAAAGTACCACCATTTAAACTCTTTGGTAAAAAGTATGTAAATAATATCTATAAAACGCAGTAAATGTATGAAAGTACTCTGCCGTTGTTCCGTTATTAATATGTATAAATATCAAGGTGCAGAGTCCTACATTGAATAGGGAGAGGCAGCAGAGTGTTGGGGTTCTCTATGTTAAAGGTTAAAGTTTGCTATGTGTGTTTCTTGTCTTTAATATAATGTAGTGATGCTCAGGGTGGAACAGAATGTGTCTTGCATGAGAGTACAGGATACTGTATACTGTAAACTGTATACAATATACTCTTGACATATAATCAACGCTTGGCAAGTTTTAATGTGTAACCTGAAAGGTTCAAACTCTTGTGTTTCTTCAAATACATGTGTATGAAAGTGATGTTAAATGTTCATTTATCTTCTGTTTAGACTCAGAGTGAAGATTGTAAAGAAGAGCGAACACGAGGCTGTGGAGCTGAGGTTAACGAGGAGGAGCAAAACAGAGCAGAACAAGTGGGGCTTTGAGAAAGATCATTTCCATCAGCACCCTGTGAGGGGTCAAGAGGTCAGATAGAAGACCAACAGTCAGGAGGTCAAGAGGTCAGATAGAAGACCAACAGTCAGGAGGTCAAGAGGTCAGATAGAAGACCAACAGTCAGGAGGTCAAGAGGTCAGATAGAAGACCAACAGTCAGGAGGTCAAGAGGTCAAATATTAGACCAACAGTCATATCATATATATATATATATATATATATATATATATATATATATATATATATATATATATATATATATATATATATTTTACAGTGTTCTTTGTCTCCTTTCGGACCTGGATTATTTGTGTGTTACACGTTTTCTCAGCATCAAACTTCTACATAAATCAACAAATACGTTCTGAGGTCTCTTTTCACTGGGGATGTGTGTGTGTGTGTGTGTGTGTGTGTGTGTGTCTGTGTGTGTGTGTGTCTGTGTGTGTGTGTGTATGTGTATGTGTGTGTGTGTGTGTGTGTGTGTGTGTGTGTGTGTGTGTGTCTGTGTGTGTGTGTCTCTTCCTCCTCCTCTGTGGGTTCTAGTGCGACTCCGTGATCGTTGTCGTGTTCGGGCTTCAAACACGTCACATGTCTGGTTTATCAATGACCTGATCAGCTGCAGCCGTCAGCTCAGAGCAACATGAGGTCGCGTCCCGATCGTGACACCAGACTGAGCCGACAGGACAGAGGTGCATTGCATCACATTTAAAACATACATGTATATATATATATATATATATATATATATATATATATATATATATATATATATATATATATATATATATATATATATATACACATATATACATATACATAAGCTTACACCAACAACCCCAGTGATAAAACACATGTGTACAACGTGTACAAGTACACAGAGGTGCGATCAGAGCGGAGCAACCCGGTCACACGTTAATTCAGACTCAGTGTTTCCATGGTTACAGCACATTTAAAAGACTTTTATCATGATTTGGTTTCAGGTCCAAACGGAGAAGATTATGTAGAAACATAAACAAGAAGCAATAAAATGATGAGGAGATGAACTCAGAAGCATCTGGTTTCATCTTCTGCTCGTCTTCATCAGGACTTCAACTCTTCATCTCAGATGTTTCACCTGTGATGTCTGGAGGACATTTTAATCCCTGAGAGAGAGAGAGAGAGAGAGAGAGAATGTTTATCTCATCTTGTTTACTCTCATCTTGTTTATCTCATCTTGTTTATCTCATCTTGTTTATCTCTCCTTGTTTATCTCATCTTGTTGATCTCATCTTGTTTCTCTTATCTTGTTTATCTCATCTTGTTTATCTCATTTTGTTTACTCTCATCTTGTTTATCTCACCTTGTTTATCTCACCTTGTTTATCTCACCTTGTTTCTCTCATCTTGTTTATCTCACCTTGTTTATCTCATCTTGTTTACTCTCATCTTGTTTATCTCATATTGTTTATCTCATCTTGTTTACTCTCATCTTGTTTATCTCACCTTGTTTATCTCACCTTGTTTATCTTATCTTGTTTATCTCATCTTGTTTATCTCATCTTGTTTATCTCACCATGTTTCTCTCATCTTGTTTATCTCATCTTGTTTATCTCACCTTGTTTATCTCATCTTGTTTACTCTCATCTTGTTTATCTCATCTTGTTTATCTCATCTTGTTTACTCTCATCTTGTTTATCTCACCTTGTTTATCTCACCTTGTTTATCTTATCTTGTTTATCTCATCTTGTTTATCTCATCTTGTTTATCTCACCATGTTTCTCTCATCTTGTTTATCTCATCTTGTTTATCTCACCTTGTTTATCTCATCTTGTTTACTCTCATATTGTTTATCTCACCTTGTCTATCTCATCTTGTTTATCTCATCTTGTTTATCTCTCCTTGTTTATCTCATCTTGTTTATCTCATCTTGTTTATCTCATTTTGTTTACTCTCATCTTGTTTATCTCATCTTGTTCATCTCATCTTGTTTAGTCTCATATTGTTTATCTCATCTTGTTTACTCTCACCTTGTTTATCTCATCTTGTTTATCTCATCTTGTTCATCTCATATTGTTTATCTCACCTTGTTTATCTCATCTTGTTTACTCTCACCTTGTTTATCTCATCTTGTTTATCTCATCTTGTTTATCTCATCTTGTTTACTCTCATCTTGTTTATCTCTACTTGTTTATCACATCTTGTTTATCTCTCCTTGTTTATCTCATCTTGTTTATCTCATCTTGTTTACTATCATTTTGTTTATCTCATCTTGTTTACTCTCATCTTGTTTATCTCATCTTGTTTACTCTCATCTTGTTTATCTCATCTTGTTTATCTCATCTTGTGTATCTCAACTTGTTTATCTCATCTTGTTTATCTCATCTTGTTTACTCTCATATTGTTTATCTCATCTTGTTTACTCTCATCTTGTTTATGTCATCTTGTTTATCTCATCTTGTTTGTCTCATCTTGTTTATCTCATCTTGTTTACTCTCATCTTGTTTATCTCTACTTGTTTATCTCTACTTGTTTACTCTCACCTTGTTAATCTCATCTTGTTTACTCTCATCTTGTTTATCTCATCTTGTTTATCTCATCTTGTTTACTCTCATCTTGTTTATCTCTCCTTGTTTATCTCATCTTGTTTATCTCTCCTTGTTTATCTCATCTTGTTTATCTCACCTTGTTTACTCTCATCTTGTTTATCTCATCTTGTTTACTCTCATCTTGTTTATCTCATCTTGTTTACTCTCATCTTGTTCATCTCATCTTGTTAATCTCATCTTGTTTATCTCATCTTGTGTATCTCAACTTGTTTATCTCATCTTGTTTATCTCATCTTGTTTACTCTCATATTGTTTATCTCATCTTGTTTACTCTCATATTGTTTATCTCATCTTGTTTACTCTCATCTGGTTTATGTCATCTTGTTTATCTCATCTTGTTTATCTCATCTTGTGTATCTCACCGTTATTGTTTATAACACCGTTTATAGATCACACCGTTTATAGATCATACCGTTTATAGATCACACTGTTTATAGATCATACCGTGAAGAAACAAACAGCTTTTCAGACGGTTTCTCCTCATTAATGTGAAAACTGGGTTTTATGTTTATTACTTTTTGTTGAAATGTAAACCTGCAGAATAAAGATTCCATTGATGTTCATGGTGGAAGCTTCTGTTCTCATACCCGCTCCTGCTGAAGGACTCGGCTCGTTGTGCCTCTAGTGGCCGGAAGAGAGAACAACACGGTGAAAGAAGTTCAACCGACTCATCAACGTAAACACAGGCTGTATTCATGTTGACTTCAAGTCTGCACAACAAAACACAACCTGCATATCAGCAAACGGCCCAGAATGCATTGCTTTCCACATGTACTTCACTGTACTACATCTCAGAGGTACATAGAGTACTTTATACTGTACTACATCTCAGAGGTACATATAGTACTTTATACTGTACTACATCTCAGAGGTACATATAGTACTTTATACTGTACTACATCTCAGAGGTACATATAGTACTCTTCACTGTACTACATCTCAGAGGTACATACCGTACTTCATCGTTAATCTTCCTCTTCCTCTTCCTCCTCGTCCTCTCTCCAGTCTTCATGTCCTGTAATGGCGGTGTGGAGCCACCAGGAGGAGCTGCAGCACAAGTTAATCACCAGCCTGACAGCCGTTTACGACCAATAACATGGAGGGACTGTTTAGTTGTTCGGCCTCTTTTCTTGTAGTTTTGTGTCTTTTTTGTGTTATTTTGTGTCACGTTTGAGTCGTTTTGTCTGTTTGTAGTTGTTTCATGTCTGTTTGTAGTTCTTTTGAATCATTATGTAATCATTTTGAATCTCTTTGTAGTCGTTTCTTATTCTCTTTTGTTGTTGTTTTCTGTGTTTCCGTGTTTCTTTGAGTCTTTTTGCAGCTGTTTGGATCGTGTGTGTGTGTGTGTGTGTGTGTGTGTGTGTGTGTGTGTGTGTGTGTGTGTGTGTGTGTGTGTGTGTGAGTGAGTGAGTGAGTGAGTGAGTGAGTGAGTGAGTGAGTGAGTGAGTGAGTGAGTGAGTGAGTGAGTGAGTGAGTGAGTGAGTGAGTGAGTGAGTGAGTGTGTGTGTGTGTGTGTGTGTGTGTGTGTGTGTGTGTGTGTGTGTGTGTGTGTGTGTGTGTGTGAGTGAGTGAGTGTGTGTGTGAGTGAGTGAGTGAGTGTGTGTGTGAGTGAGTGAGTGAGTGAGTGAGTGAGTGAGTGAGTGTATGTGTGCGAGTGTGTGTGTGTGAGTGAGTGAGTGTGTGAGTGAGTGTGTGTGTGCGAGTGTGTGTGTGAGTGTGTGTGTGAGTGTCTCCCTCCGTTCCCCCGGTGTGAGATGAGTAGCCGCCCCTAGCGAGCGACCTCAGCTAACAGGATGCTGCTCTGTGATGCTTTAATTGGTATTACAGGAACAGAAAGAGCTTCTCTGAGCGTTTTTAATATTCAGAGCGGCCGGCAAAAAAAACAGAAGTTAGAGTAAACGACATGAGATTGCCCTCTAGTGGCCAAGCGTCACTAAAAACAGCTTTAATTACTGTATCAACATCCATCACACACACACACACTCTCACACACACTCACACACGCACACACACACTCACACTCACACTCACACACACTCACACTCAAACACACACACTCACACACACACACACACACACACACACACTCACACACACACACACTCACACACACACACACACACACACACACACACACTCACACACACACACACACTCACACTCACACACACACACTCACACACACACACACACACACACACACACACTCACACACACACACACACACTCACACTCACACACACACACACTCACACACACACACACACACACACACACACACACACCCAGTGCATTTCTAAAGAGCATGAACCCTGAACTCATCAAACTCCACATCGAGTGGCTCTTTCTTTATGTTTGCACAACTTTATTGGCAATTTTACAAATAGGGCAATTACCGACATGCCCCGGGGCTCTGAGCTGTTTTTATTGGAGGAGCAGGAGGAGGGGGGGCGGGGAGGGGAGGGGGGGGGGGGATTAATTGGGTGAGAGTTTTTAATTTGGTGAGACTCTGTGAAGCTGCATGTGGGGAATGAGCCTTGGTGAGATTTACCTCAGAGAGGAGGAGAGGAGGGTAAAGGAGAGGAGTAAAGGAGAGGAGTAAAGGAGAGGAGGGTAAAGGAGAGGAGTAAAGGAGAGGAGGGTAAAGGAGAGGAGTAAAGGAGAGGAGGGTAAAGGAGAGGAGTAAAGGAGAGGAGTAAAGGAGAGGAGGGTAAAGGAGAGGAGTAAAGGAGAGGAGTAAAGGAGAGGAGGGTAAAGGAGAGGAGTAAAGGAGAGGAGGGTAAAGGAGAGGAGTAAAGGAGAGGAGTAAAGGAGAGGAGGGTAAAGGAGAGGAGTAAAGGAGAGGAGGGTAAAGGAGAGGAGTAAAGGAGAGGAGGGTAAAGGAGAGGAGGGTAAAGGAGAGGAGTAAAGGAGAGGAGTAAAGGAGAGGAGTAAAGGAGAGGAGGGTAAAGGAGAGGAGTAAAGGAGAGGAGGGTAAAGGAGAGGAGTAAAGGAGAGGAGTAAAGGAGAGGAGGGTAAAGGAGAGGAGTAAAGGAGAGGAGGGTAAAGGAGAGGAGTAAAGGAGAGGAGTAAAGGAGAGGAGTAAAGGAGAGGAGGGTAAAGGAGAGGAGTAAAGGAGAGGAGGGTAAAGGAGAGGAGTAAAGGAGAGGAGGGTAAAGGAGAGGAGTAAAGGAGAGGAGTAAAGGAGAGGAGGGTAAAGGAGAGGAGTAAAGGAGAGGAGTAAAGGAGAGGAGGGTAAAGGAGAGGAGTAAAGGAGAGGAGGGTAAAGGAGAGGAGTAAAGGAGAGGAGGGTAAAGGAGAGGAGTAAAGGAGAGGAGGGTAAAGGAGAGGAGTAAAGGAGAGGAGGGTAAAGGAGAGGAGTAAAGGAGAGGAGGGTAAAGGAGAGGAGTAAAGGAGAGGAGGGTAAAGGAGAGGAGTAAAGGAGAGGAGGGTAAAGGAGAGGAGTAAAGGAGAGGAGTAAAGGAGAGGAGTAAAGGAGAGGAGGGTAAAGGAGAGGAGTAAAGGAGAGGAGTAAAGGAGAGGAGGGTAAAGGAGAGGAGTAAAGGAGAGGAGGGTAAAGGAGAGGAGTAAAGGAGAGGAGGGTAAAGGAGAGGAGTAAAGGAGAGGAGTAAAGGAGAGGAGGGTAAAGGAGAGGAGTAAAGGAGAGGAGTAAAGGAGAGGAGGGTAAAGGAGAGGAGTAAAGGAGAGGAGTAAAGGAGAGGAGTAAAGGAGAGGAGGGTAAAGGAGAGGAGTAAAGGAGAGGAGGGTAAAGGAGAGGAGTAAAGGAGAGGAGTAAAGGAGAGGAGTAAAGGAGAGGAGGGTAAAGGAGAGGAGTAAAGGAGAGGAGGGTAAAGGAGAGGAGTAAAGGAGAGGAGGGTAAAGGAGAGGAGTAAAGGAGAGGAGGGTAAAGGAGAGGAGTAAAGGAGAGGAGTAAAGGAGAGGAGGGTAAAGGAGAGGAGTAAAGGAGAGGAGTAAAGGAGAGGAGGGTAAAGGAGAGGAGTAAAGGAGAGGAGTAAAGGAGAGGAGGGTAAAGGAGAGGAGTAAAGGAGAGGAGTAAAGGAGAGGAGTAAAGGAGAGGAGGGTAAAGGAGAGAGGGGTAAAGGAGAGGAGTAAAGGAGAGGAGGGTAAAGGAGAGAGGGGTAAAGGAGAGGAGTAAAGGAGAGGAGTAAAGGAGAGGAGTAAAGGAGAGGAGGGTAAAGGAGAGGAGTAAAGGAGAGGAGTAAAGGAGAGGAGTAAAGGAGAGGAGTAAAGGAGAGGAGGGTAAAGGAGAGGAGTAAAGGAGAGGAGTAAAGGAGAGGAGTAAAGGAGAGGGGGGTAAAGGAGAGGAGTAAAGGAGAGGAGTAAAGGAGAGGAGTAAAGGAGAGGAGTAAAGGAGAGGAGTAAAGGAGAGGAGGGTAAAGGAGAGGAGTAAAGGAGAGGAGTAAAGGAGAGGAGTAAAGGAGAGGAGTAAAGGAGAGGAGGGTAAAGGAGAGAGGGGTAAAGGAGAGGAGGGTAAAGGAGAGGAGTAAAGGAGAGGAGGGTAAAGGAGAGGAGTAAAGGAGAGAGGGGTAAAGGAGAGAGGAGTAAAGGAGAGGAGTAAAGGAGAGAGGGGTAAAGGAGAGGAGTAAAGGAGAGGAGGGTAAAGGAGAGGAGTAAAGGAGAGGAGGGTAAAGGAGAGGAGTAAAGGAGAGAGGGGTAAAGGAGAGAGGAGTAAAGGAGAGGAGTAAAGGAGAGAGGGGTAAAGGAGAGGAGTAAAGGAGAGGAGGGTAAAGGAGAGGAGTAAAGGAGAGGAGGGTAAAGGAGAGGAGTAAAGGAGAGGAGGGTAAAGGAGAGGAGGGTAAAGGAGAGGAGTAAAGGAGAGGAGGGTAAAGGAGAGGAGGGTAAAGGAGAGGAGGGTACAGTAGCATGTGAATATAAGAAAGGGGTGAGGAGAGGGTGAAGGGGAGGAGAGAGGAGGGACGCCAGAGGAGCCGCCTCCATTCTCCCTGAAGACACACACACACACACACACACACACACACACACACACACATATGCACACACATGCACACACATGCACACACTCACACACATGCACACACACACACACACACACACACACACACACACACACACACACACACACACACACACACACACACACACACACACACACACATTCAGATATGGTAGGAAAAGAACAGGCTGGGAGTGCAGCAGACTGAGGAGAGGAAGGAAGAGGAATGGGGCTGAACGAACAAGCCTGAGCACACACACACACACACACACACACACACACACACACACACACACACACACACACACACACACACACACACACACACACAGGCAGTTTGGCTGGGAGCGAGCGAGGCAGCAGAAGCAGCAGCTTGAGGAGAAACCAGAGCTGCAGGAACACCAGACGTCTGCTGGAGCCGCCGGGCCGCCTGCCAGTCCGGGATCGGGGTTTACTGGACCTGCCAGTCCGGGATCAGGGTTTACTGGACCTGCCAGTCCTGGATCAGGGTTTACTGGACCTGCCAGTCCTGGATCGGGGCTTACTGGACCTTTTTGAGTCATCCTCCTGATGGAAGAGTCCTTTCTGTGTTTCTCCCGGAGCATCTCTGGTAGACCTGCTCCGGCTGCTTGACTCCTGAAGCTGCAGGTCTCACTTCTCTTTTCCCTCCATGGAAGAGAGAAGCTCCGTCATCTGGACTCCATCTGAGTCCAGTTCATCGCTTTCAAGTCAAACTGTTTTGTATTTCATGGAGGAGAAGTTGTCTGGACACCTGCTCACTCCTGTGGATGTTTGATTATCACCTCAAGGAAAAATAACTTTGCAGAGCAAGAGGTTTGGAGAGACCGACCGTCCGCGTCCTGGAGGCGGTGAGCGAATAGAGTTCAGCCTCCGTGAACAGAAGCTCGACCCTTCGCTCTTGGTCTCTCCAGCCGTGGACCGACCGTGAGGGCTTCAGGGACTCGGAGAGGAAAGTGCAGGATTTGGCTCTTTAGCTCCAGAACCCTCTGCTGGTTCCCCTGTGGGAGGAGATCTGGAGGGTTTGGGTTTTTTTTTGGCACCTGCTGCACCTGAGCGGCCGACGGCAGCTCGGCTCCTGGTGGAAAAGCACCTGATTTACAAAAGATCACCGGCAGCTCAAGAACCCAAAAGTGCTTTTAGAGAAAAACCAGACGACTGACTTCAGTTCAGATTGTAAGATCTGAACTGGATCAGATCCTAGAAGAGGCGCATGACCCCGTCACACAGAGAACCTGCAACAGTGAGTATCTTTAGTAGGAAAACTAAATGTTGATGATGAAGAAATTCATCGCAAAAACGCTGAAATGTTCTTTTGGAACTTACGTTGGCCGGATCTTTCATTAAAACTGAGGACATTTTGAAGCGGATGCTCAAATAATTAGTTTCAGTTCTGGAAGTGGAAGTTCCCTGGTGGAGGTGGAGGTTCCATGGGGGAGTTCCCATGGTGGTCCTGGTGGAAGTTTCCTTGTGGAGGTTCCCTGCTGGCCCTGGTGGAGGTTCCCTGGTAGAGGCTCCTTGGTAGAGGTTCCCTGGTGGAGGTTCCCTGATGGAGGTCCCTGGTAGAGGTTCCCTGGTGGAGGTCCCTGGTAGAGGTTCCCTGGTGGAGGTTCCTTGGTAGAGGTTCCCTGGTGGAGGTTCCTTGGTAGAGGTTCCCTGGTGGAGGTTCCCTGATGGAGGTCCCTGTTAGAGGTTCCCTGGTGGAGGTCCCTGGTGGTGGTTCCCTGGTAGAGGTTCCCTGGTGGTGGTTCCCTGGTGGTGGTTCCCTGGTAGAGGTTCCCTGGTAGAGGTTCCCTGGTGGAGGTCCCTGGTGGTGGTTCCCTGGTAGAGGTTCCCTGGTGGTGGTTCCCTGGTGGAGGTTCCCTGGTAGAGGTTCCCTGGTGGAGGTCCCTGGTAGAGGTTCCCTGGTGGTGGTTCCCTGGTAGAGGTTCCCTGGTGGAGGTTCCCTGGTGGAGGTCCCTGGTAGAGGTTCCCTGGTGGTGGTTCCCTGGTGGAGGTTCCCTGGTAGAGGTTCCCTGGTGGAGGTCCCTGGTAGAGGTTCCCTGGTAGAGGTTCCCTGGTGGAGGTCCCTGGTAGAGGTTCCCTGGTGGAGGTCCTCCTCTGCGTGAGTGTCCTGCAGCATCATTAACATGATGGTCCGTGCGTCGGCGCTGGGAGCAGCTGGTGGAGCTCAGAGTCCGTCCTGGACCTCATCCCGGACACAGGGCTCTGTGAGGGTCCTCCAGCATCCTCTCCCAAACAGAGACGATGCTTCATGGATCCGCTCCGTGAGCTTGGAGATCCGCCAGCTGATGTGTGGTTCTGTCTCCTGGGAGCCGCTGGAGAGCAGCTGCAGCCGCCTTTCCTCCATCAACAGGAAGCGAGGGGGGATGGGGGGCAGGGGGTGGGGGAGGGGGGTTCTGAAGGGTTCTGAAGGGTTCTGAAGGGTTCTCTCCTTCAGGACCTCTGGACCTCCGAGGAGGCGACACAAGCCTGCTGGTGTTTTTCCAGTCGGTGGTTTGGAAGCTGCAGAGAGGAACCACAGAGGCAGACTAGAGGCCGGTAGCGTTCCTCTCAGTACTCAGTGAGGACCAGACGTCAGAGTTTCAGAGCAAAGCTCAACGGGACTTTGAAGCTCGACTTCAGAAAATCCATGGAAGCTAAACTTTGATCAGCGTTAATTGCTGTTCTTGTTTGGGAGTTTTTTTTTTTATCATTATTTTATTATTTGTATCATTTTAAAATGCTGAAAGCTCTAAAACATCAGTTCTCTCTTTCTCTCTCCTCACAGATCACAGAGTTCTTTCTATTTTCTGACATCAAGGAAACTTTTTTTTTTCTCTCATTAAGGAACTCTTCTCCAATATCCAGGACGCTTCTATGATTTTCCATCTTTCTTCCTCCCAAAAAACGAAGCCTTCCTCCCTGTGAATCATTTCAGGGACGACCGCAGACGCTGCAGACGCCACAAGGAGATGCCAGGACGCCGCCGAGGGAGGTCTGCTGCCAGGGTGTGAGCGTGCACGAGGGAGTGCACGAGGGAGTGTTACTCAACACTCGCTGTGAGGAAAATAGATCAAGCAGTCGGACATGAAAAGACAATTTTCAGTTTGAAGAAGCTGAATTTCCAAATATTTCTAACGGAGAAGAGAAGCTGCAGGCCGCCTCGCTCTGATTGGACGATTACAGGCCGCCTCGCTCTGATTGGACGATTACAGGCCGCCTCGCTGTGATTGGACGATCACGGGCCGCTCTCTTCTTTCTGAGCTTCGTCCTGCATTATTTGTGGTCCTTCTGAGTCGATTTCTTGCATTCAACACGAGTTCTTGGATCTTGGATTCGACCTTTAAACGACTGCAAAGCATCATGGGAGATACGGGAAACCCGGTTTCTAACTGACGATACAATTAACGCAAATGTCCAAATAATCAAGAAACAAACAAAACCTCATTCATATGAGCTCAGACGTGTTCATCTTCAGACTCTCTTCTGGATCGACACAAAACGTTTCTTTGAGGATTTAGATTTAGTTTTTTTTTGGTGTGAAACCTTCAGAACTTCAGAATCTGGATCCCTGAAGCGTCCGCTACTCCTTCAACGCCCCGTCCGGCGTCGGCTCCGGCGGCCCCGGGGCCCCTCGTGCAGACATGCTCCCCGGAGCGGCGGCCCGCGGGCTGAGCCTGCTCCGGTGGCTCGGCCTCCGGCTGTGGTCCCGGCGGGGGACCCTGGTCTTCGCTCTGCTCTGGTTCGGCTCCTGGTTGTTCCTTAACGGGATGGTTCTGGTCCAGCGGAGCATCCTGTCCGACTACTGCACCGACGACAAGAGCAAGAGCATCCTGCAGAGGCTGGTGAGTGGCGGGGCTCCAACGCCCGACTCTCCGTTCTTTGGCTTTGTTTTGTCAAGTAAATCATGAGGGACACAGAATCCAGTATTGTTCCAGCGTCGACCACGAACCCTTTGATGGAAGTCTGCTTCTGGTTCTGCTTCTGTGGGCTCGATCACATTGATGAGTTAGTGAAACTTATTGGAGGAAATGTTCTCCGTCTTCTGGTCTCTGTCCACTTCATGTTCAGAGGAAAGAATTCACTTTAAAACCTGTTGAGCCCGAGGGCCCAATTAGGGGCCTCTTTCATATCAGGTCACATGGTACAAATCCAGAAAAACATGTTGCATATCAAATTAAACATAAAAATATGGGCTACAGTAATATATAATCCCCATGTACACCCTCTAAACACAACTCAAACAATAAATAGGGTTTGGGTTTAAAGGGCTACGCCTATGAGCAAGGAAACGTGAAGAAAAGATAAACTACATAAATATAAATATAACTCGTGTATTTTGTCTCTAAACTTTCTAACCTTCTTGTTTTTAGTCGTTGAGTTTCAGTTTAATATATCTTTCTGACATATTTAATATTCCTGTTCTGTGGAACAAGATTTTGTTCGTAAATGCAACGTGACAGTTGTCTGACGTCAGACGGTCTTTGAACGCAACAGAAGACTTTCCCTGTGAACCTGCTGCAGGTTTAAAGGCAGGAAATCAATGTGAGGATGATTTATTATTATTATTATTATCATATTCTGCAGGAACGTGAAATAGGTTTCCACTTAAAGACTTTATAGTCTTTACGGTCAGCGCTGTCTTATCTCCTGGTGCACTGTGGGTAAAAACACTGATTACCAGAATCTTTTCTTTCCGGCAGTCACAAACATGTCTCTCTCTCTCTCTCTCTCTCTCTCTCTCTCTCTCTCTCTGTCTCTCATCCCTCCTTTATTCTCTCTCTTTTCGGTCCTCTTTGGTTCTCCATTCTGACGTTTCCTTCCTTCGTCTTTTCTCTCAATCGTCTCTTCCTCCTTTTTCTCCGTTTCATTTTCAGTCGACACACAATCTCTCTGTCAGACCGACCCTAACGACACAAAGGTCATCATTTCAACCAGAGCATTTTATAATTTAGTGGAAAACATTTGTGTGGTTTTATTTAGTTGAAATAGAGGTTCCTGACAAAGTCAAAAGCTTTGATGCAATAAACACATTGATGTGGTTCTTTTATGGATTTAAAACCTAAAACGGGTCGGTGCCCCAACTTCTTAAGGTAATAACCAAAAACTAGGTTTAAAATGAGTAAATGCTGATTTTAAACGTAGCAGCGCTCCGTTGCCCAATGAGGAGATCTCGTCCCAAAATGAAATAGAGTCAAATTAAAATGTATTCATTAATAAATGTCCCAGTCAGGACCTAGTTAGTATTCATAGAGAGACTTTGGCTGCTCTTGTTCTACACAACGTTACGCTGATGGAAACATGTTCCACTTCTGTTTGTTTCCCTGAACAAACGATGGAGACGCTTCAGTGTGGAGAGACACAGCAACACACCCTGTTGCTGTTGTTGTTGTTGTTGTTGTAACACAGAGACTCAGAGGAAAGAACATTCCCATCACACAGGCGCCCCTCCCTCCTGGTACTAAACCTCTCATCCAAACTGGAAGCTGATGAAATCCTAAATAAACTGGGAGCTGATGAAATCCTAAATAAACTGGAAGCTGATGAAATCCTAAATAAACTGGGAGCTGATGAAATCCTAAATAAACTGGGAGCTGCAGCGTCAACAAACAGAGGAACATCCGTCACGTAGTTTGAAGTGTTTGGGCAACGCGTTGACGGAGACCAACAAGCCGGTTGGTGTTTCCAGAAGCTGCTGCAGCTCTCCAGGCGGTAATGCAGCACAGATGCAGGACGGGATCCCCACCCCCTAAGAACCGCTGCAGGATCAGCTTTCTGCAAATCTGCTCTAGAGCCGCAGAGCTTTGCAGACAAAAGCTGACATGTGATCCCGCTGCCGGTTCAGGCCTGTTAGCGGCTTCAGGTGTTTCCGTACCTGAGCGACTACTTCCTGTGGGAATCGGCCCGCCCCCAAAGCCTTTTGAAGCCGCAGATTAAACCGCCCTCGAGTTCTTTACTGCCGAGGGGCCGAGGGGAAGGCGAGGCCGTCCGTCACGTGGAGACGTCTGAGGGCGGAGGCCGGGAACTCCAGGGAGCGAGGCGGCGACGCCTTCAGCTTTACGAGCCTCCTGGAGGACAACTGGCTTCTTAACTGGAACAACATGCGGAGCTCTTCTGAGTCTAATGATGCCTTCACTGCCTCCATTGTTACACATCCTCGTCTTCCTCACGGGAGGAGAGACGAGAGCTGAAGCTCTGCAGTTAGACGAGTTCAGTTGAGATAAGTTAGCTAAGTTAAGATAAGTTAGTTAAGTTGAGTTGATATAAGTTAAGCTGAGATAAGTTAGTTAAGTTAAGATAAGTTAGTTAAGTTGAGTTGAGTTGATGTAAGTTAAGTTAAGATAAGTTAGTTAAGTTGAGTTAGTTAAGCTAAGATAAGTTAGTTAAGTTGAGTTGAGTTGATATAAGTTAAGTTAAGTTAAGATAAGTTAGTTAAGTTAAGTTAGTTAAGTAAAGATAAGTTAGTTAAGTTGAGTTGAGTTGATATAAGTTAAGTTAAGTTAAGATAAGTTAGTTAAGTTAAGATACGTTAGTTACATTTAGTTGAGTTGATATAAGTTAAGTTAAGTTAAGATAAGTTAGTTAAGTTAAGTTAGTTAAGTAAAGATAAGTTAGTTAAGTTGAGTTGAGTTGATATAAGTTAAGTTAAGATAAGTTAGTTAAGTTAAGTTAGTTAAGTTAAGATAAGTTAGTTAAGTTGAGTTGAGTTGATATAAGTTAAGTTAAGATAAGTTAGTTAAGTTAAGTTAGTTAAGTTAAGATAAGTTAGTTAAGTTGAGTTGAGTTGATATAAGTTAAGTTAAGTTAAGATAAGCTAGTTAAGTTGAGTTGAGTTGATATAAGTTAAGTTAAGATACGTTAGTTACATTTAGTTGAGTTGATATAAGTTAAGTTAAGTTAAGATAAGTTAGTTAAGTTAAGTTAGTTAAGTTAAGATAAGTTAGTTAAGTTGAGTTGAGTTGATATAAGTTAGGTTAAGATAAGTTAGTTAAGTTAAGATAAGTTAGTTAAGTTGAGTTGAGTTGATATAAGTTAGGTTAAGATAAGTTAGTTAAGTTGAGTTGAGTTGATATAGGTTAGGTTAAGATAAGTTAGTTAAGTTAAGATAAGTTAGTTAAGTTAAGTTAGTTAAGTTAAGATAAGTTAGTTAAGTTGAGTTGAGTTGATATAAGTTAGGTTAAGTTGAATCCTCGCTATAAAGAAGGAGCTGCATGAACTCAACGAAGAGTCGACGGCCAGAACTTCAAAATTATAAAAAAGATAAACATTTTTATTATTAATTCCACCTCAAGAGTCTCAAGGACTCCGTGACGGAGGTTAAAGGAACGGCTTTAATTTCCTGTTCATGTTACTTTATTCTTTTTATACCACTTAATTCATGTTTAAACTTTAGTAAGTTTGCAGACTCAGATTATTAAAACAAAATATAACCAACTAATAAATTGTATTATTACAGATGGAACAACAAGCAGGATAAAAAGTCATTAAAATCAATAATCAATACTTGTACTTTAAGTATACTTTGATGCTGCTACCTTTGTACTTTTACTCAAGGAAGATTCTGAGTGCTTTCCCTTGTCAGAGAGTATTTGTCCACCGTAGTTTGAGTACTTATACTCAGAGTAAAAGTGGGCGGGGCTTATGCATGGACTGTAAATGCGGACGCTGGAATAGGTTGAATGAAAGGAGCATTAAAGGCCTTCATGAACCGCTCTGGAGAACAGATCAGACGGCTCTCAGTAACGGTGATGTCATGGATAAAAATAGACTCTTGGGAAACTCCTTCATCTCAGAGACGATGAAGATGAGCTGACAGCTGCTCACAGAGCTTCAGGAGGGAAGGAACCAACGCTGGTCTCATTAATGAAAGTCTGAAAGGTTCCGTTTACCGAAAGAAACGAGTTCCCACTGTTGAAACGGACAACTTGTCATTTCAAAGCTTGAAGAAAGCATTAAGTATAAAGTATAAAGTATAAGGTATAAATCATAAAGTCACAAACGCACCATCCTTCTTTTATTCTACTGCAGGATAAACTACTAAAAGCTTTCTTTGTTCGGAGCAGTTTTCTCTGGCCGGATGTCAATATTACAACATCAGAGTGATGATGTATAATTCTCTATGATGTCTGAATCCTGCGTCTTCTTCACGTCACAAAGATCTCCATCAAGAAAAAGGAGCTGAAATTATTGCTGGATTTTAAATGTAATGAGCAAAGAAAAGAGCCACGGTTGTAAATAAAGATCTGCTTTATGTATTAAAACATATATTATTATTGCATTACTGAACGGAACAAGAGGCCCAAAGAGCCAGGGCCCTTAAAGAGACTGAAAATGACCACAAACAAGCAGAAAGCAACTAAACAAAGACACAACAACAATACACAAAGACTCATGACCACAAAGAAACAAACAACTAGAAAGAGATATGAAACAGCTGCAAAGACACAACGAGACTCATGACGACTAGGAAAACGGGCAAAACAACCATGAAAAGATAAAAAATGAACACGAATCAACACACAGTAACCACAAGAAAGACACAAGGGCCACAAAGAGACAGACAATGAGTTTTAAAAAAAGCTGCAAAGCCACACAAAGAGACTTAAAAAAACAAAAAAAAGGGATATGGACAACCATAAAGAGACACAAAACAACCACAAAGAGACACAAAGAGACACAAAACAACCCCAAAGAGACACCAACTGACCACAAAGAGACACAAAGAGACACAAAACAACCACAAAGAGACTCAAGGTGAGGCCTAGGCAGCGTGGTCTCCTGTGGTCTCAGGGTCTGGATGCCACGGAGCTGGTCTCCGGTTGTAAACTGGGCCGTGGAGCCGTCAGCGCGATGCAGCCGGCTGCTTCGGCCTCTCGTAAACTGAGCTGCGTTTAAGCTTCTAACTCACTGACTTCTTGGTATCAGATAAATCACGTCGTCGGTGCCGCTCGGCACACATGGTTTGTGTTGAGGCAGAAATCTGTATGTTTCTGGCCATGCTGCCTATTTATGGCCTCCCCTGTCCCTCCTGGTCTCTGGCCTTGCTCTGCCTATTTATGGCCTGATGGGTTTTACATGTTGCTTCACAGGGACAGACGTGAGAAGCACAACGTTTATGTCGAGCTTATCAGCCATCTAACGTTATGCATTCATGACCCGCAAAACTCTGCTGTTGTGCTTCAAACTAGAGTCTGCATGCATGTGACCTGTGTACTGTCTACGGCTGCTGGAGCCAACCTTTACCAACCTCTATATAACCTTTATATAACCTTTACCAACCTATATATAACCTTTACCAACCTTTACCAACCTTTATGTAACCTTTACCAACCTATATATAACCTTTACCAACCTTTACCAATCTTTATATAACCTTTATATAACCTTTACCAACCTTTATATAACCTTTATATAACCTTTACCAACCTCTATATAACCTTTATATAACCTTTACCAACCTTTACCAACCTTTATGTAACCTTTACCAACCTTTATATAACCTTTACCAACCTTTACCAACCTTTATATAACTTTTACCAACCTTTACCAACCTATATATAACCTTTACCAACCTTTACCAACTTTTATATAACCTTTACCAACCTTTACCAACCTTTATGTAACCTTTACCAACCTTTATATAACCTTTACCAACCTTTACCAACCTTTATATAACCTTTACCAACCTTTACCAACCTTTATATAACCTTTACCAACCTTTACCAACCTTTACCAACCTTTATATAACCTTTACCAACCTTTACCAACCTTTACCAACCTTTATATAACCTTTACCAACCTTTACCAACCTTTATATAACCTTTACCAACCTTTACCAACTTTTATATAACCTTTACCAACCTTTACCAACCTTTATGTAACCTTTACCAACCTTTACATAACCTTTACCAACCTTTACCAACCTTCATATAACCTTTACCAACCTTTACCAACATTTATATAACCTTTACCAACCTCTATATAACCTTTTACCAACATTTACCAACCTTTATGTAACCTTTACCAACCTTTACCAACCTTTATATAACCTTTACCAACCTGTACCAACATATATATAACCTTAACCAACCTTTACCAACCTATATAACCTTTATATAACCTTTACCAACCTTTACTAACCTTTATGTAACCTTTACCAACCTTTACCAACCTATATAACCTTTACAACCTTTACCAACCTTAATATAACCTTTACCAACCTTTACCAACCTTTATATAACCTTTATATAACCTTTACCAACCTTTATATAACCTTTATATAACCTTTACCAACCTCTATATAACCTTTACCAACCTTTACCAACCTATACCAACCTTTATGTAACCTTTACCAACCTCTATATAACCTTTACCAACCTTTACCAACCTATACCAACCTTTATATAACCTTTACCAACCTTTACCAACCTTTATCAACCTTTATGTAACCTTTACCAACCTTTACCAACCTTTACCAACTTTTATATAACCTTTACCAACCTTTACCAACCTTTATGTAACCTTTACCAACCTTTATATGACCTTTACCAACCTTTACCAACCTTTATATAACCTTTACCAACCTTTACCAACTTTTATATAACCTTTACCAACCTTTACCAACCTTTACCAACCTTTATGTAACCTTTACCAACCTTTATATAACCTTTACCAACCTTTATATAACCTTTACCAACCTTTACCAACCTTTATATAACCTTTACCAACCTTTACCAACCTTTACCAACCTTTATATAACCTTTACCAACCTTTACCAACTTTTACCAACCTTTATGTAACATCTACCAACCTTTATATAACCTTTACCAACCTATACCAACCTTTACCAACCTTTATGTAACATTTACCAACCTCTATATAACCTTTATATAACCTACACCAACCTCTATGTAACCTTTACCAACCTTTACCAACCTTTACCAACTTTTATATAACATTTACCAACCTTTGCCAACCTTTATGTAACCTTTACCAACCTTTATATAACCTTTACCAACCTTTACCAACCTTAATATAACCTTTACCAACCTTTACCAATCTTTATATAACCTTTACCAATCTTTATCTAACCTTTATATAACCTACACCAACCTCTATGTAACCTTTACCAACCTTTACCAACCTTTACCAACTTTTATATAACATTTACCAACCTTTGCCAACCTTTATGTAACCTTTACCAACCTTTATATAACCTTTACCAACCTTTACCAACCTTTGTATAACCTTTACCAACCTCTACCAACATTTATATAACCTTTACCAACCTCTATATAACCTTTACCAACCTTTACCAACCTTTATGTAACCTTTACCAACCTTTACCAACCTTTACCAACCTTTATATAGCCTTTACCAACCTTTACCAACATTTATATAACCTTTACCAACCTTTACCAACCTATATAACCTTTATATAACCTTTACCAACCTTTACCAACCTTTATGTAACCTTTACCAACCTTTACCAACCTTTACCAACCTATATAACCTTTACCAACCTTTACCAACCTTAATATAACCTTTACCAACCTATATAACCTTTACCAACCTTTACCAACCTTAATATAACCTTTACCAACCTTTACCAACCTTTACCAACCTTTATATAACCTTTACCAACCTTTATGTAACCTTTACCAACCTCTATATAACCTTTATATAACCTTTACCAACCTTTATGTAACCTTTACCGACCTTTATGTAACCTTTACCAACCTTTATATAACCTTTACCAACCTCTATATAACCTTTACCAGCCTTTATGTAACCTTTACCAAGAGCAGAAACAAGAAACACATCATTTTGGACCCTTTGGGGCTCCATGCCTTCATGTTTATGTGATCACTTCCTGTTGTTTCTTGGCAACAAGCAGCAGATGTCAGGAGACGACAGATTACACATTTTTGGGGGATTCAGCTGTTTTTATTGGACGGAATCCAGCAAGCAGGAGAATTATGAACCACGTAGACTTCAACTAAATAAAGTCTTTAAAAAGCTGCTTGGATCATCATGTCTTAGAACAGAAGCGAAACAAAGTCCATAGAGGAAGTCCTTTAAAGTCATAATAACAGAGAAGAGAGAATACATTTGATGCGTTAAAAAGTCTAGAGGCGGCGTTGTTGTCAAATCCCTCAACGTTGTTGGTGATGAACCGGAGACAGGAAGTGATGAACACGTCCAGAAACACAAACACTGAGACGACCACAACTCTTTCATCTCATCAACACGTTTCTCCTCCAGAGAGACGACGATGGAGAGATTTTTATAGTTATATAATCATGACTCATCGTCTCCTCACGACCTGATTTACAGAAAGAAATGAGTGGAAACCATGTAAATAAAGTAAAGCAGTATTATACGAACTTAAGTACAAAGTATGTGTACTATACGTACGTATACTCTGAGAAACGGTTAAAGGTCGAGTGCAGATTAAACAGAAGAAGATATGACGGATGCTGCTCTAGTTGTACATATATATAAATATATATATATATATATATATATATATGTATTGATTCATATTGCATATATATTATATAATATATGAAACAATGGACTAGTCTGGATGTGGTGTGAATCCTTTAATAAGTTATTACATTAGTGATATATATATACGTATATATATATATATATATATATATATATATATATATATATATATATATATATATATATATACGTATATATATATATATATATATATATATATATATATATATATATATATATATATATATATATATATATATATTCTACATGCATTAATGTGTATGTGACATGTTTTAACTCTCCATCAATGCAATTTATTCTATAAGATCCTCGTGTTTGTCGTGTTGAAGATGATTCAAACAGCTTTTTAAAGACTTTATTTAGTTGAAGTACGTGGTTCATAATTCTCCTGCTTGCTGGATTTCGTCCAATAAAAACAGCTGAATCCCCCAAAAATGTGTAACCTGTCGTCTCCTGACTTCTGCTGCTTGTTGCCAAGAAACAACAGGAAGTGATGACATAAACATGAAGGTGTGGAGCCCAAAGGGTCCACAGTTTTTACAAAACAATCTGAGTTTCTTTCCCCCCTTGCTCCATAATTTTATTCTATTTTATGAGCTCATTGTTAGTTTTTAAAACACAGTTGTTCTGCATAGCGTCCAGAAACAGGAGCTGTAAGATCAAAGCAGAGGATTAAAACGTGAATTATTGGACTAAACGACTGAAACAACTCCAGCAAAGTGAACCCCAAACTTTCAATTGGACTTAATTATGACTTGTGTCAGTTTGCCCCTCCGCTTGCCTACAAAGGGAAACTGTTATCAGGAGAAACCAAACGCGGCCACAGTGCTTCTTCATCCGTAGAGAAGAAGAGAACAGAGACTCTTAAAAGAGTTTGAGATGAGCGCTGCATCCCAACGAGGAGAACAGGGTCACAGCAAAGCCTCCAGGGGGCGCTCTGCTATTCTGCACGCTGCACGCCGGCTACATGCTACACGCTATACGCTGCACGCTCACGCTCCAGCTGCACGCTATACGCTCCACGCTACATGCTACACGCTTCACGCTACACGCTCCAGCTGCACGCTACACGCTACATGCTACACGCTGCACGCTACACGCTCCAGCTGCACGCTACACGCTCACGCTACACGCTACAAGCTCACACTCCTGCTGCACGCTACACGCTCCAGGTGCACGCTACACGCTGCACGCTACACTCTGCACGCTCCTGCTGCACGCTCCAGCTACACGCTCCAGCTACACGCTACACGGCTATTCGTTTGAATGACAAACATGGCATATTTTTTGAAGACGTGAGCTCGATCTTTACGTCAGTGTGCCGTGTTAAGGACGTGAATATGGTTATGAGTTGTTATTTTCTCATGATTTAATGACTTTAATGAGGAAAGTTTGAGCAGCCGGTGACGCTGGATGAAAAGTCAGACGACCACCAACATTTTTCATCTTGCAGACGGACATCGTTTTCGTTTTTCAAGTCACTTTGAGAATAAACATTTTTTTTCTATCA
The DNA here is from genome assembly GCF_910589615.1 of Taurulus bubalis. Lineage (NCBI taxonomy): Eukaryota > Metazoa > Chordata > Actinopteri > Perciformes > Cottidae > Taurulus > Taurulus bubalis. Next base: position 1,127,290 of record NC_136606.1, read on the forward strand.
GAGGTCGAGTCACATGACTCGTTAATCACAGAGCAGACACACACCATGCCACTGTAAATACAGCAGGTGTGTGTGTGTGTGTGTGTGTGTGTGTCTCTATTTGCACGGCCTCCAGCAGCAGGAGTGTCTCCGTGAGGATGAACGGGAGTTTTGACAGGATTTTTAAGCCCGCGGCCAAAACACGACTGTGCACAAAGCAGCTCGGCTCTCTGATTACATCATTGTGTCAAACTGTTATACGCTCATGAAATATTTACCTTCAGGGCGCTGAAACAACGACCTGCAGCTGCTCAGTGGGAGGTCACTCAAAGCCGCCCAACCGGTCCGTTGTTCTAGGACTGAACCGTGAAAAGCTTCAACTAGATCATCAGCTTCAGCTTCAGCTTCCTCTCCAGAGGAAACAACCTTAAACTCCAATAAATGCAGTTATGAAATAAATGCATTGAAATATCTGGAGGTTCAGCAAAAACAACTAAAACCCGCTGCAACATTTTTATATCTGCGTATTGAACACTGAACTGCTCCAGAAAGATCTTAATAACTTCTTTAACACCGGTTGAGCCCAGACATTTTTCTCAAAAATTGCGAATGGTTTTCATCTCCATAATAAATACAGAATATCTCCTCAACCACACGGGATATTTACATCATTTCAAAAGGTTTATTATACAGGAAACACGTGTGAGACTAGTTAAGAGGTTCATATAGCAGAATATGAGTTACTGGTTTATATATTATACGTGTTACTGGTTTATATATTATATGTGTTACTGGTTTATATATTATACGTGTTACTGGTTTATATATTACATGTGTTACTGGTTTATATATTATACGTGTTACTGGTTTATATATTATATGTGTTACTGGTTTATATATTATATGTGTTACTGGTTCATATATTATATGTGTTACTGGTTCATATATTATATGAGTTACTGGTTTATATATTACATGTGTTACTGGTTTATATATTATATGTGTTACTGGTTTATATATTACATGTGTTACTGGTTTATATATTATATGTGTTACTGGTTTATATATTATATGTGTTACTGGTTTATTGGTTGATGATGGAACACAGGAAAAGAAAAAAGAATTCTGAAAAAAATTTTTTTTTTAATGATGCATATCATCGCTTTCTTTTCTACAATAAAATACTAATATCACTATGTGTTAACAATATCTCTGCAAAGTTTGACTTTGAATAAGTGAAGTTAAATATTTTTAGTAATTAATTTAGTGCAGATTTGGTGTACCGTAGGTTTAGGTCCGCTGAGAGACTAAATGCCCAACTTTCTTCCTGGACCTTGAACGCCTCTGGTTCCACAACAGAGGAGCTCTGCTCAAGCAGATGCACCAAAACATACCAAGAGAGTATAGTTTATCCATAAGTAAGTACAATACATACCAAGTATTGTTTATCATAAGTAAGTACAATACATACCAAGTATTGTTTATCATAAGTAAGTACAATACATACCAAGTATAGTTTATCATAAGTAAGTACAATACATACCAAGTATTGTTTATCCATAAGTAAGTACAATACATACCAAGTATTGTTTATCATAAGTAAGTACAATACATACCAAGTATAGTTTATCCATAAGTACAATACATACCAAAGTATTGTTTATCATAAGTAAGTACAATACATACCAAGTATTGTTTATCATAAGTAAGTATAATACATACCAAGTATAGTTTATCATAAGTAAGTACAATACATACCAAGTATAGTTTATCATAAGTAAGTACAATACATACCAAGTATAGTTTATCATAAGTAAGTACAATACATACCAAGTATAGTTTATCATAAGTAAGTACAATACATACCAAGTATAGTTTATCATAAGTAAGTACAATACATACCAAGTATAGTTTATCATAAGTAAGTACAATACATACCAAGTATAGTTTATCATAAGTCATATTTCAGTGTCTGGCTGCAATGTGTTGATATCTTGAGGTTTTGTCTCTCAGTGATTTGATGTATTGGTGGATTCTGAAGGTCGTAAGCTTTCCAGAAAGGTGCTAATCATGTGTAGCATCAAGCTAGGGATATGAAAATTAATATTTCCATAACTTGGGGAGCTCTCGAGTCACTTTCAAGTCCTTCGAGTGATATTTATGGTGTATGTTCATATTTATGGTTGAATTGTGCTATGAACATGTCAGATGGACTCATGTGCTCCTGTCAGGCTGGGCAGTGTGTTTGCTGTCACATCAGAGGATCTGGTGGATTCATGGAGTAGAGGACTTGGAGTGAGGAAGACCTCCTGATGAAGAGTTCTGCCCCCAGTTTTGAGGGCTGCTGGGGCTCATAGGAAAATATTAGAATAGGTATAAAAATAGATTATTTAAGTCCCAGTGGGTCATGTGATCCACCTGTTGGACAGGTGTTGATATTGTATATTAATAAAAGATGAAATACTTAGTTAGGTTTAATGAAAGGTTGTTTGGTGTAACGATGACCAACATCGCTCTGATGGAGACACCAGACGGTTCTGTTCTGCTCCTCCAGCCCGGCGGTCCGGTTCTGGTCTCGCTGGTCTTCACCCGACCACCTGCTGGCTCACGAGCAGCGAGGCTGTGAGAGCAGCTTCCTGTGAGCCGACCGCGAGGTCAACGCTCCGCCCACGCCGCGCGCGTGTGTGTGTGTGTGTGTGTGTGTGTGTGTGTGTGTGTGTGTGTGTGTGTGTGTGTGTGTGTGTGTGTGAATACGAGCCATTCAGCCCACATCTCGTGCGTGAGATCACACTATTGTTCTCTGCTGGCTGTTGACCTTCGGACGCCGTGCGTTGCTGCACTCGACCTTTGACCTCCGGGCCGCCGGATGAATCCGGGGTCTGTTTGACTCCACGATCAGCGGCGTCTTCCAGCCTCCAGGCGGCGTCTTCCTCTCCATTTAGAACGGAAGACTAACAGGAACTATTCATGATGAATAAACATATAGATAGTCATAAATTAACTTTGACATTTAAAGGAAGAATTAATCCGATTTTCCACAAAGCTCAACGTGTTTTTCAAGCTTTTATTTTGAAGGGATGAAATGAGGAGACGTGAGGATACAGTAGGAGATATGAGACATGAGGAGACTTAAGGAGACATGAGAGGAGACATGAGACATGAGGAGACATGAGACATGAGGAGACATGTGAGGAGACATGAGGAGACATGAGGAGACATGAGATGTGAGGAGACATGAGGAGACATGAGACATGAGATGTGAGGAGACATGAGGAGACATGTGAGGAGACATGAGAAGACATGAGACATGAGGATACATGTGGAGACATGAGGAGACATGAGGAGACATGAGGATACATGAGGAGACATGTGAGGAGACATGAGGAGACATGAGGATACATGAGACATGAGGATACATGTGAGGAGACATGAGGATACATGAGACATGAGGAGACATGAGGAGACATGAGGATACATGAGACATGAGGAGACATGTGACATGAGATGTGAGGAGACATGAGGAGACATGAGACATGAGATGTGAGGAGACATGAGGAGACATGTGAGGAGACATGAGAAGACATGAGACATGAGGATACATGTGGAGACATGAGGAGACATGAGGAGACATGAGGATACATGAGACATGAGGATACATGTGAGGAGACATGAGGATACATGAGACATGAGGAGACATGTGACATGAGATGTGAGGAGACATGAGGAGACATGTGAGGAGACATGAGGAGACATGAGACATGAGGATACATGTGGAGACATGAGGAGACATGAGGAGACATGAGGATACATGAGGAGACATGTGAGGAGACATGAGGAGACATGAGGATACATGAGACATGAGGATACATGTGAGGAGACATGAGGTGACATGTGAAGAGACATGAGGAGACATGAGGCATGAGGACACATAAGGAGGCATGAGGAGACGTAAGGAGACAGTAGAAGACATGAGGAGACATGATGAGACATGAGATGTGAGGAGACATGAGGAGACATGAGGCATGAGGAGACATGAGATGTGAGGAGACATGTGAGGAGACATGAGGAGACATGAGACATGAGGAGACATGAGATGTGAGGAGACATGTGAGGAGACATGAGGAGACATGAGACATGAGGAGACATAAGGAGGCATGAGGAGACGTAAGGAGACAGTAGAAGACATGAGGAGACATGATGAGACATGAGATGTGAGGAGACATGAGGAGACATGAGGCATGAGGAGACATGAGATGTGAGGAGACATGTGAAGAGACATGAGGAGACATGAGGCATGAGGAGACATAAGGAGGCATGAGGAGACGTAAGGAGACAGTAGAAGACATGAGGAGACATGATGAGACATGAGATGTGAGGAGACATGAGGAGACATGAGGCATGAGGAGACATGTGAGGAGACATGAGGTGACATGTGAAGAGACATGAGGAGACATGAGGCATGAGGACACATAAGGAGGCATGAGGAGACGTAAGGAGACAGTAGAAGACATGAGGAGACATGAGGAGACATGAGGCATGAGGAGACATGAGATGTGAGGAGACATGTGAGGAGACATGAGGAGACATGAGACATGAGGAGACATGAGATGTGAGGAGACATGTGAGGAGACATGAGGAGACATGAGACATGAGGAGACATAAGGAGGCATGAGGAGACGTAAGGAGACAGTAGAAGACATGAGGAGACATGATGAGACATGAGATGTGAGGAGACATGAGGAGACATGAGGCATGAGGAGACATGAGATGTGAGGAGACATGTGAAGAGACATGAGGAGACATGAGGCATGAGGAGACATAAGGAGGCATGAGGAGACGTAAGGAGACAGTAGAAGACATGAGGAGACATGATGAGACATGAGATGTGAGGAGACATGAGGAGACATGAGGCATGAGGAGACATGAGATGTGAGGAGACATGTGAGGAGACATGAGGAGACATGAGATGTGAGGAGACATGTGAGGAGACATGAGGAGACATGAGATGTGAGGAGACATGTGAGGAGACATGAGGAGACATGAGACATGAGGAGACATGAGAAGTGAGGAGACATGTGAGGAGACATGAGGAGACATGAGACATGAGATGTGAGGAGACATGAGGAGACATGTGAGGAGACATGAGGAGACATGAGACATGAGATGTGAGGAGACATGAGGAGACATGAGGAGACATGAGGAGACATGAGACATGAGGATACATGTGGAGACATGAGGAGACATGAGGAGACATGAGGATACATGAGGAGACATGTGAGGAGACATGAGGAGACATGAGGATACATGAGACATGAGGATACATGTGAGGAGACATGAGGTGACATGTGAAGAGACATGAGGAGACATGAGGCATGAGGAGACATAAGGAGGCATGAGGAGACGTAAGGAGACAGTAGAAGACATGAGGAGACATGATGAGACATGAGATGTGAGGAGACATGAGGAGACATGAGGCATGAGGAGACATGAGGAGACATGAGGAGACATAAGGAGGCATGAGGAGACGTAAGGAGACAGTAGAAGACATGAGGAGACATGATGAGACATGAGATGTGAGGAGACATGAGAATACATGAGACATGAGGATACATGTGAGGAGACATGAGGAGACATGAGGCATGAGGAGACATGAGACATGAGGAGACATGAGGAGACATGAGGAGACATGAGGAGACATAAGGAGACATAAGGAGACAGTAGAAGACATGAGGAGACATAAGAAGACATAAGGAGACAGTAGAAGACATGATGAGACGTAAGAAGACATAAGGAGACAGTAGAAGACATGAGGAGGCATGAGGAGACGTAAGGAGACAGTAGAAGACATGAGGAGACATTGGGACAGCACCCGGTGCTTTTATTTTGAAGGGACTCCTCCAGCAGGGTGAAAGCGATGCTTGGTTAGACCTGCAACATGGAGCGTCTGGGCCCTCAGGAATGTCTTGCAGGTCTTTAATGTCCTGGTTCAGTTCTACGTGAAGGAATGTGACCAACAACAAAGACCTCCTTTCTCCCTGCAGCAGCTCGGCTTTCACTCCTCCAGGACTCACGTCATTCAGGGGGTTGAAGTATTAGTACATCACAGTACTCACAACATAGTACTGCATTCACATTGTTACTGAGGTCAGAGGCGCTGGGCACGGAAACAAAGGAAAGGAAAGAGGACAGAAGGAGGAAATGAAAGAAAGGAGAAAAGAAGGAGGAAGGAAAGGTGGGGAGACTTGAGGAGACTTGAGGAGACATTTGAGGAGACAAGATGAGAGATGTGAGGAGACATGAGGAGACAGTAGGAAACTTGAGGAGACTTGAGGAGACATGAGGAGACATATAAGGAGACATGAGGAGACTTGAGGAGACAGTAGGAAACTTGAGGAGACTTGAGGAGACATGAGGAGACATATAAGGAGACATGAGGAGACTTGAGGAGACATGTAAGGAGACATGAGGAGACATGGTAGGTAGAGGACTAAAGGACAGGTAGAGGACTAGAGGACAGGTAGAGGACAGGTAGAAGACAGGTAGAGGACTAGAGGACAGGTAGAGGACAGGTAGAGGACTAGAGGACAGGTAGAGGACAGGTAGAGGACAGGTAGAGGCCAGGTAGAGGACTAAAAGGCCAGGTAGAGGACTAGAAGACAGGTAGAGGCCAGGTAGAGGACTAAAAGGCCAGGTAGAGGACTAGAAGACAGGTAGAGGACAGGTAGAGGACTAAAAGGCCAGGTAGAGGACTAGAGGAAAGGTAGAGGACTAGAGGACAGGTAGAGGACTAGAGGACAGGTAGAGGACAGGTAGAGGACAGGTAGAGGACTAGAGGACAGGTAGAGGACTAGAGGACAGGTAGAGGACTAAAAGGCCAGGTAGAGGACAGGTAGAGGACTAGAGGACAGGTAGAGGACTAGAGGACAGGTGGAGGACAGGTAGAGGACTAAAAGGCCAGCTAGAGGACAGGTAGAGGACTAGAGGACAGGTAGAGGACTAGAGGAAAGGTAGAGGACAGGGAGAGGATTAGAGGACAGGTAGAGGACTAAAAGGACAGGTAGAGGACTAGAAGACAGGCAGAGGACAGGTAGAGGACTAGAGGACAGGTAGAGGACTAGAAGACAGGCAGAGGACAGGTAGAGGACTAGAGGACAGGTAGAGGACTAGAGGACAGGTAGAAGTCTAGATGACTAGAGGACAGGTAGAGAACTAGATGACAGGTAAAGGACAGGTAGAGGACATGATAGAGGACTAGAGGACAGGTAGAGGACTAGAGGACAGGTAGAGGACATGATAGAGGACTAGAGGACAGGTAAAGGAAAGGCAGAGGACTAGAGGAAAGGTAGAGGACTAGAGGACCGGTGAGGACGCGTGCAGGTGTTGTCCTCTCAGGTGTTGTCCTCTCAGGTGTTGTCCTCTCAGGTGTTGTCCTCTCAGGTGTTTTCCTCTCAGGTGTTGTCTACTCAAGTGTTGTCCTCTCAGGTGTTGTCTACTCAGGTGTTTTCCTCTCAGGTGTTGTCCTCTCAGGTGTTGTCTACTCAGGTGTTGTCCTCTCAGGTGTTGTCCTCTCAGGTGTTGTCCTCTCAGGTGTTTTCCTCTCAGGTGTTGTCTACTCAGGTGTTGTCCTCTCAGGTGTTTTCCTCTCAGGTGTTGTCTACTCAGGTGTTTTCCTCTCAGGTGTTGTCTACTCAGGTGTTGTCCTCTCAGGTGTTGTCCTCTCAGGTGTTTTCCTCTCAGGTGTTGTCCTCTCAGGTTTTGTCCTCTCAGGTGTTTTCCTCTCAGGTGTTGTCTACTCAGGTGTTGTCCTCTCAGGTGTTTTCCTCTCAGGTGTTTTCCTCTCAGGTGTTGTCCTCTCAGGTGTTGTCCTCTCAGGTGTTTTCCTCTCAGGTGTTGTCCTCTCAGATGAGGAGCTAAGCGTCCCGTTATCTCAACTCTCTCCGTCAACATGTGAGCAAACGATGGAGGAGCGTCCGTCAGCAGCCGGCTTCTTTTCCCCGAGTCTCTGTTTTCCCGGGACAATTGAACCTGTCTGCATGTCTCACCTGTCTGCCTGTCGACCTGTCTGTCCGTCCCTCACACTTCCTGCCTCTTCCAGCTCGCGTTACCCGCTCAGCTCGGCTGCTCTTTCTTCCTGCTGGAGAATCAAAGAGTTATTATTATTATTTATAACTATTATTATTAGAACGTTTTGTCAGAATTTGGGGTGTAAATTCCTGAAGCTCGTCTCCTTCATCGGCCATATAACGCCTTAATAATTTAAAATTATTAATAATATTAAAGATGAAGATCATATCGTATAATATTTTAAATAAAAGCGCTTTGACGTAATTTTTGGGGATGAAGTCAGAAAATGTCAGTAAAATGGAAACATCAGTTGGTGAAACTGTGAGTAGTTTAATTTGATTTAATTTACGGAGAAAAGCAAAGTTGTGCTTCAGAATTTATTAAATGTTGCTCAATTTCAATATAAAAGTCAGAACCTTTTAATAGAGAACTTTAACTAATTTACTTTGTACTTATTTTGGATTTGCACCTAATTGTCAAAGTTATCTTATTGTATTGCGTTTAAATTGTAAATGAAATAGTGAATTATTGTCATCCATTGTCTTTCATTGTCTTCCATTGACTTCCATTGTCCCCCATTGACTCCCATTGTCTTCCATTGTCCCCCCATTGACTATCATTGTCTTCCACTGACCTCCATTGACTCCCATTATCTCCCATTGTCTCCAATTGACTCTCATTGACTACCATTGTCTTCCATTGACTCTCATTGACTTCCATTGTCTTCCATTGTTTCCCATTGACTACCATTGTCTCCCATTGTCTTCCGTTGTCTTCCATTGACTCCCATTGTCCTCATTGACTACCATTGTCTTCCACTGACTCCCATTGACTCCCATTGTCTCCCATTGTCTCCCATTGACTCCCATCACTCCCCTTTACCACCCTCAACCCTGGAGCTCGTCCAGCGGCTGTCAGGCGGTGAAGCTGCTGAGCGGCTCGCTGACAGATGTTTGTGTTGGAATGCGTGCAGAGCGAGGATTAGCAGCGTAATCCCTGACGACGCTAATCCTCCACCTCGCACCTCCGGACACGCTGGAGGAGGAATCCTCCGGCCTCGTCCTCCTTTCGTTAACAAGTCTTCATGTTACGCCATGAATAAAGTGTTCAGCTCCTCATGTCAGAGGCCAGAGGTCAGAGGCCAGAGGTCAGAGGTCAGCTCAAGTAAAGAAACACGATGTTGTCCCAGATTCCACAACTCATTTCCTGCTATTTATGTTTTGGTGGGCGGTTTAAACACAACGCTTTGTTGGAGCTTCCGGGTGAAAACTACGAGAGATATGAAGAGAAATGTTGCTCATAGGTTCCCATCAGCAGTGTAGCATGAAAGCACGGTGGAGTTAGCATGTTAGCACGTTGGCTCACCAGCTCTAGAGGCGTTTATCTCGGAGGCGGTTCGATGGCCGAGCTGCTTGTGCGTCCGGTTCGACCTCGACTTCTCCTTCGACTCCGTTTACTGGAGGACTGCAGCGGATCAGTTGCTTTAAACTCCATGCTGCAACTGAATTTACGGAGAAAAGCAAAGTTGTGCTTCAGAATTTAGACACAAATACTATAAAATAATTTTAAAAATTGTTTGTATTCTCAAAAAAAGTGCATTTTTCAGACAGGAGGTTTTTCTCTCCGGCCATCGACATATAACACAGGGTTCAGACACATTCTGACCAGTGGATTTCATGACTTTTCCGTGACTTTTAACCAAATGTCCATGACAAAACATTTAGTGAAATCTGGGTGTAAACAGTAAAAAGTGAGTAAATGTAGTATTTAAACTAACAATGAGAATACAAAGCATACAGTAAACCTTAAATGACTCAAATGAATGAGACAATAGTTTGATTAAAAGAATAAACATTTATATAGATGCCTGTATGTATGCCTGCTTATATTTTGAGTCTTTCTTTTAAAAGAATATTCATTGTTTTTAAGGACTTTTCCAGGCCTGGAAATAACCATTTTAAAATTCCATGACTGTTCCAGGTTTCCATGACCGTAAGAACCCTGAAATGTGACGAACGTAATAAAGTTCAGACTTTTAAAAGCATGCCCCTCCCCCTCAGTGCCTGGAGTTTGGCGAGGGCTCGGTGACGGGCGACATGTGTGAGGACCTGTGCGTGCTCGGCCTGGTCGAGTACAAGCGCTGCCTCTACTACGAGAACGGGAAGAAGGTGGTCGAGGCGCGCTGGAGAGGGAACCCCATCATCCTCAAGTCCAAACTGGAGAACTTCTCCTCGTACGAGCCACTGGGAATACTGGACTATCAGGTGAGGGTGACTGGTGAGGGGGGAGGAGCTAAAGAGAGCCAAAGACTTACAGTCCTTCTCTCTGACAGGACACGGCCGAGGAGCTCTCGCCGCTCGACGTGGTTTTCTACGCAACTCTGGAAGTAAGTCGGTCGATTGCTGCTCGACACACAACACACCTTTAAGACGAGAAAAAGGGCAGAAAGCTCAGAGAGCAACAGAGGAGGATCCCTCATCAGGATGGACAGAATAATAGATGTCATGTGACCAGAAGGACAATAGATGTCATGTGACCAGAAGGACAATAGATGTCATGTGACCAGAAGTACAATAGATGTCATGTGACCAGAAGGACAATAGATGTCATGCAACCAGAAGTACAATAGATGTCATGTGACCAGAAGGACAATAGATGTCATGTGACCAGAAGGACAATAGATGTCATGCAACCAGAAGTACAATAGATGTCATGTGACCAGAAGGACAATAGATGTCATGTGACCAGAAGGACAATAGATGTCATGTGACCAGAAGGACAATAGATGTCATGTGACCAGAAGTACAATAGATGTCATGTGACCAGAAGGAC
>NC_136606.1:1140664-1153164 GCF_910589615.1 Taurulus bubalis
TGAACGTCTCAGAGAACGTCTTAGAGAACGTCTCAGAGAACGTCTCAGAGAACGTCTCAGTGAACGTCTTAGAGAACGTCTTAGAGAACGTCTTAGAGAACGTCTTAGAGAACGTCTTAGAGAACGTCTTAGAGAACGTCTTAAAGAACGTCTCAGTGAACGTCTTAGAGAACGTCTCAGTGAACGTCTCAGAGAACGTCTCAGAGAACGTCTCAGAGAACGTCTCAGTGAACGTCTCAGAGAACGTCTCAGAGAACGTCTTAGAGAACGTCTCAGTGAACGTCTCAGTGAACGTCTCAGAGAACGTCTTAGAGAACGTCTCAGTGAACGTCTCAGAGAATGTCTTAGAGAACGTCTTAGAGAACGTCTTAGAGAACGTCTCAGTGAACGGAACGTCTCAGAGAACGTCTTAGAGAACGTCTTAGAGAACGTCTTAGAGAACGTCTCAGAGAACGTCTTAGAGAACGTCTCAGTGAACGTCTCAGTGAACGTCTCAGTGAACGTCTTAGAGAACGTCTTAGAGAACGTCTTAGAGAACGTCTCAGAGAACGTCTTAGAGAACGTCTTAGAGAACGTCTTAGAGAACGTCTTAGAGAACGTCTCAGAGAACGTCTTAGAGAACGTCTCAGTGAACGTCTCAGTGAACGTCTCAGTGAACGTCTTAGAGAACGTCTTAGAGAACGTCTTAGAGAACGTCTCAGTGAACGTCTCAGAGAACGTCTTAGAGAACGTCTCAGTGAACGTCTCAGAGAACGTCTTAGAGAACGTCTCAGAGAACGTCTCAGAGAACGTCTCAGTGAACGTCTTAGAGAACGTCTTAGAGAACGTCTTAAAGAACGTCTCAGTGAACGTCTTAGAGAACGTCTTAGACAACGTCTTAGAGAACGTCTTAGAGAACGTCTTAGAGAACGTCTCAGAGAACGTCTCAGAGAACGTCTCAGTGAACGTCTCAGAGAACGTCTCAGAGAACGTCTTAGAGAACGTCTTAGAGAACGTCTCAGTGAACGTCTTAGAGAACGTCTTAGAGAACGTCTTAGAGAACGTCTCAGAAAACGTCTCAGTGAACGTCTCAGTGAACGGAACGTCTTAGAGAACGTCTCAGTGAACGTCTTAGAGAACGTCTCAGTGAACGTCTCAGTGTCAGTGAGGTTCAACCCAGAACCTTTGGTTTCTGAAGAACCAAGTATGAAGGGTTTTCAAGGGTTCTTTGTCAGACTAAGCGGTTCCACTGAGAACCCTGTTTTCATACAAATAGCCCTTGTTTGGTAGAAAAGCTCCTTCAAGGTTTGTAGAAAGTATAAATTATAGAATAAACTAGAACATTTCGCAAGAAATTTCGATGGTGCGGCTACTACTGCCGTAAGTCGTCGCAATATATATATATATATATATATGTATATATATATATATATATATATATATATATATATAAAAATATATATATATATATATAGAGAGAGAGAGAGAAATATATACACGCCAACATTACCAGTAGTACGATGTGTTGTTGAGGTTATTGAGGAGTCATTTCTGTATTTGTGGACTTGAGAGCAGCGATGGCTTCATAGACACAGGTCACTGGTTACCATGGTGATTGGGAGTGGAGACTCAGCCGAACGCGTTGAAATGCTTGTTGTGTTCGTAGAGTTAACATGTGAGTCTTCAGACTGAGGACGTCAGCTGACCAGCTGCCAGTTTGCCCCTCCTGCTGTGTGCCACTGGTTGTCATGGTGACAGAGCGCCATGAGAGGCAGACTGGACGAGTGGACCGGTCTAACTCTTGCTTTGTATCAACAACCATGACGCCAAACGCCAAACAAAAAGAGTCACGAGAGAGATAAGACTCTCGTGAACCCATAAATGTCCTTTACATGTTTGTGTGTTGTAGACATGAAGTGTGAGTTTAGTTCATGAAGTGCTCCTCTCTGCTTCATGAGAACACTGTGGTTTAACATGAGAGAACCTGGTGGTTTAACATGAGAGAACCTGGTGGTTTAACATGAGAGAACCTGGTGGTTTAACATGAGAGAACCTGGTGGTTTAACATGAGAGAACCTGGTGGTTTAACATGAGAGAACCTGGTGGTTTAATATGAGAGAACACTGTGGTTTAACATGGAGAACACTGTGGTTTAACATGAGAGAACACTGTGGTTTAACATGGAGAACACTGTGGTTTAACATGGAGAACACTGTGGTTTAACATGGAGAACACTGTGGTTTAACATGAGAGAACACTGTGGTTTAACATGGAGAACCTGGTGGTTTAACATGGAGAACACTGTGGTTTAACATGAGAGAACACTGTGGTTTAACATGGAGAACACTGTGGTTTAACATGGAGAACCTGGTGGTTTAACATGAGAGAACACTGTGGTTTAACATGAGAGAACACTGTGGTTTAACATGAGAGAACACTGTGGTTTAACATGGAGAACCTGGTGGTTTAACATGGAGAACACTGTGGTTTAACATGAGAGAACACTGTGGTTTAACATGGAGAACACTGTGGTTTAACATGGAGAACCTGGTGGTTTAACATGAGAGAACACTGTGGTTTAACATGAGAGAACACTGTGGTTTAACATGGAGAACCTGGTGGTTTAACATGGAGAACACTGTGGTTTAACATGAGAGAACACTGTGGTTTAACATGGAGAACCTGGTGGTTTAACATGAGAGAACACTGTGGTTTAACATGAGAGAACACTGTGGTTTAACATGGAGAACATGGTGGTGTAACATGAGAGAACACTGTGGTGTAACATGGAGAACACTGTGGTGTAACATGGAGAACCTGGTGGTGTAACATGGAGAACACTGTGGTGTAACATGGAGAACCTGGTGGTGTAACATGGAGAACACTGTGGTGTAACATGGAGAACCTGGTGGTGTAACATGGAGAACACTGTGGTTTAACATGGAGAACACTGTGGTGTAACATGGAGAACACTGTGGTTTAACATGAGAGAACCTGGTGGTTTAACATGGAGAACACTGTGGTGTAACATGGAGAACCTGGTGGTGTAACATGGAGCAGCTGCTGGACTCCCTGTTGCTCCAGGCTGCTGACTAAAGAGTAAGGGTGTGTTGGGTTCCTCTGCCTCCAGGGTCCTGCAGGACCTCAGCAGCCACGTGGCCCAGGTGCTGGGCTCCTGCGGGCACTTCTACGCCGTGGAGTTTCTCTCCGCCGGACACGCCTGGGACCAGAACCTCTTCTCCCTGGAGGGGGCGGGGCCCGGGGCCCGGGGCCGCTGGGGCGCCCGGGAGCAGGCGCACCGCATCGCGCTCAGCTTCCTGCACATGGTGCGGCACTTCGACCGCGACTTCACCCACAAGCTGCACCTGTGTGACATCAAGCCGGAGAACTTTGCCATCAGGAAGGACCTCACGGTGAGTTGTGTTGCTTATGGTGTTATGATTATTGCTTATGTTGTTATGATTATTGTTTATGTTTCTATGTTGTTTATGGTGTTATGATGATTGCTTATGTTGTTATGATTATTGTTCATGTTTCTATGTTGTTTATGGTGTTATGATGATTGCTTATGGTGTTATGATTATTGTTCATGTTTCTATGTTGTTTATGGTGTTATGATTATTGTTTATGTTGTCTATTATGGTGTTGTGTTTATTGTTTATGTTTCTATGTTGTCTATTATGGTGTTATGCTTATTGTTTATGTTTCTATGTTGTTTATGTTTCTATGTTGTTTATGTTTCTATGTTGTTGATGGTGTTATGCTTATTGTTTATGTTTCTATGTTGTTTATGGTGTTATGCTTATTGTTTATGTTTCTATGTTGTTTATCGTGTTATGTTTATTGTTTATGTTTCTTTGTTGTTTATGTTGTCTATTATGGTGTTATGCTTATTGTTTATGTTTCTATGTTGTTTATGGTGTTATGATTATTGTTTATGTTTCTATGTTGTTTATGTTTCTATGTTGTTTATGGTGTTATGCTTATTGTTTATGTTTCTATGTTGTTGATGGTGTTATGCTTATTGTTTATGTTTCTATGTTGTTGATGGTGTTATGATTATTGTTTATGTTTCTATGTTGTTGATGGTGTTATGATTATTGTTTATGTTTCTATGTTGTTTATGGTGTTATGCTTATTGTTTATGTTTCTATGTTGTTGATGGTGTTATGATTATTGTTTATGTTTCTATGTTGTTGATGGTGTTATGATTATTGTTTATGTTTCTATGTTGTTGAAGGTGTTATGATTATTGTTTATGTTTCTATGTTGTTGATGGTGTTATGATTATTGTTTATGTTTCTATGTTGTTGATGGTGTTATGATTATTGTTTATGTTTCTATGTTGTTGATGGTGTTATGTTTATTGTTTATGTTTCTATGTTGTTGATGGTGTTATGATTATTGTTTATGTTTCTATGTTGTTTATGGTGTTTTGTTTATTGTTTATGTTTCTATGTTGTTCATGGTGTTATGATTATTGTTTATGTTTCTATGTTGTTTATGTTGTCTATTATGGTGTTATGATTATTGTTTATGTTTCTATGTTGTTTATGCTGTCTATTATGGTGTTGTGCTTATTGTTTATGTGTCTATGTTAGCATATTTATATTCAAATTATAATGAATTCACTATTTATAAGATTTTTAATTAAAATGAGAAAAAGTATTAAAGTATTCCGATGAGTCTTGGGTCAAAATGTGCAGTTTGTTGCTGGAATGAAATGAACGATAATAATGATGATTATTATTATCATTAGTAGTAGTAGTAGTATTATATATATATATATATATATTCCTGCAGGTGGTGGCCATCGACGTGGACATGGATGATAATGATAATAATGATGATAATTATGATAATAATAATCATAATCATGGCCTCCTGCAGGTGGTGGCCATCGACGTGGACATGGATGATAATGATAATAATGATGATAATTATGATAATAATAATCATAATCATGGCCTCCTGCAGGTGGTGGCCATCGACGTGGACATGGATGATAATGATAATAATGATAATAATTATGATAATAATAATCATAATCATGGCCTCCTGCAGGTGGTGGCCATCGACGTGGACATGGCGTTCTTCGAGCCCAAGATGAGAGACATCCTGGACCAGAACTGCAGCAGCGACGACGACTGCAACTTCTTCGACTGCTCGTCCGGCTGCAACCTGAACCGGCGCCGCTGCAGCGGCCGGCGCAGGAACAGCAACCTGCAGGTGAGCAACAGCAACCTGCAGCTACAGCAACCTGCAGGTGAGCAACAGCAACCTGCAGCAACAGCAACCTGCAGGTGGAGCAACAGCAACCTGCAGGTGAGCAACAGCAAACTGCAGCAACAGCAAACTGCAGCAACAGCAACCTGCAGCAACAGCAAACTGCAGGTGAGCAACAGCAACCTGCAGGTGAGCAACAGCAACCTGTAGGTGAGCAACAACAACCTGCAGCAACAGCAAACTGCAGGTGAGCAACAGCAACCTGCAGGTGAGCAACAGCAACCTGCAGCAACAGCAAACTGCAGGTGAGCAACAGCAACCTGCAGGTGAGCAACAGCAACCTGCAGGTGAGCAACAGCAACCTGCAGCAACAGCAAACTGCAGGTGAGCAACAGCAACCTGCAGGTGAGCAACAGCAACCTGCAGCAACAGCAAACTGCAGGTGAGCAACAGCAACCTGCAGGTGAGCAACAGCAACCTGCAGCAACAGCAAACTGCAGGTGAGCAACAGCAACCTGCAGGTGAGCAACAGCAAACTGCAGCAACAGCAACCTGCAGCAACAGCAACCTGCAGGTGAGCCGCAGCCGGCGGGTTGTCGGGTTGCTCTCAGATTACATCACACGGACCAATTATGAAGAACCTAAAAACACTGGAAACAGAAATGATTCATAAACTGTGACTCATCCTAACTGTTTCATTAGATTTAGATAAAAACTTTACTTATTATTTTATTATTTATAGCTAATACTCTCTTAATAAAATACATGTTTTATACATTAATTATTACATAACTCAGTTTTGCCACAACAGAATTCAATTTATGTTCTTAATTTGTGTTTTTTTTTTATAAAATATGTTTTGTTAATAGTCTAATATTCCCCGAAAATTATATTAATTTTTAAATTAATAGTTCATAGTATAAAGTCCAGATATTATTTTTTTTTTTACATTTTTGTTGTTCGGTCCAATATTTAATTATTGATCTCAGGAAAGGAGACTCAAAGATAAATTAGTTTATTAATAAATTTAAAGTTAAAACGATATTAATTAATAATAAAATGCCTTTCAGATTTAGAATGAAAGAAGAACTAAAAATAATGAACACTTTAGGTTTGAGATTAAAAACACGAGAAAAGAACATTTCCTGTTTGCTCTCCTCACGTTCAACATTAATAACTAGTTTTACCTTATTAACTCTCTTCTTTTCTCCTGATATGAAGATTTAAAACAAAACGACTCGACGAAGTTTCTGATTCCCAAGAAGTTTAGTGACGCGCGGTGAGGAGGAATGATAATTATGAAGTATGATAATTATGAAGAATGATAATTATGAAGTATGATAATTATGAAGAATGATAATTATGAAGTATGATAATTATGAAGAATGATAATTATGAAGTATGATAATTATGAAGTATGATCATTATGAAGTATGATAATTATGAAGAATGATAATTATGAAGAATGATAATTATGAAGTATGATAATTATGAAGAATGATAATTATGAAGAATGATAATTATGAAGTATGATCATTATGAAGTATGATAATTATGAAGAAGGATAATTATGAAGAATGGTAACTATGAATAATGATAATTATGAAGAATGATAATTATGAAGTATGATCATTATGAAGAATGATAATTATGAAGAATGATAATTATGAAGAATGGTAACTATGAATAATGATAATTATAAAGAATGATAATTATGAAGTATGATAATTATGAAGAATGATAATTATGAAGTATGATAATGATGAAGTATGATAATAATGGAGAATTGTAATAACAGAAGAATGATAATAACTGAAGAATAATAATAACTGATAAATGAAAATTACTGAAGAATAATAATAACTGAATAATAATAACTGAATAATGATAATAACTGAATAATAATAATAACTGAGGAATGATAATTACTGAAGAATGATAATAACTGAGGAATAATAATAACTGTGAATAATAATAACTGAATAATAATAATTACTGAATAATAATAACTGAATAATAATAATCACTGAGTTGAGGTTTAAACCCGACAGGAAGAAATCTGTTTTAATATTAATATTTAATAAATGTTCAGTCAGTATTCTAATACTTTAAACACTTTATTATTATTATCTGGAGAAATGTTCAGAATAAATGAGAAAGGAGAATCTAACATTTTAATGCTATTGCTTTAAAAACAACAATTTTCATCGAATGCATCAAAGATTAAAATTAATTAGTTTTACTTTTAGAAATTGTTCTCATCACGGTTGTGATTTTTTTTTTTTTATGTTTTCTTATTATTGAAGTTATTAGTTCTCATTTTGTGAAACGCTTTCTGAACCTGAGGTTCTGTAAATAAAGATGTAATGCATGTCAGAATCTTAAGGTCGAATTCACCAGTTATTATGAATAATAATAATAATAATTATAATAATAATAATAAAGATCACGTGTAATAAATGTTGCTACTTATATTATATTGTACATTATTGCATAACATTATTATTTATTTAGTATCAGGTGATTTTCTTTAACTATTGGTTAAATTATTACGTAAAAATTATATTGTAATTTAATCATATTGTATTTGAATAGTTCAATCGAATTGAGAATAATTAAATTCCATCATAATGTATAATATTACATTACATTATTATATTAACATCACGGAATAAATTATGAATTGAGGTATTTTTATGAAGCAGTTTGAATAATAATACTATTATTATGATTACAACCATAATTTAAATAATAATAATAATAGCAATAATAATGTAAAATCATGATTAAAATAATAATATGTTTAATTATAATTAAAATAACACGCAAAATCATAATTCAAATAATAATAACTATAATAATACGTTTAATCATAAATATAATAATAATAATTAAAATAATTATTAATAAATCGACCATAACCAATAACATGTTGAAGCGTCGGCCCGTCCGACTCGTAGGAAAACGTCCGGGAAACGAATCCTCCTCCATCACCTTCATCACCTTCATCACCAGGACTCTCATCACCTTCATCACCTTCATCACCCGGCCGGCTCCGGTGTCTCGTGTCACACGAGACGAGAGACCGGCATTCATCAAGAGAATATGAGACGGAGGGAAATATTCTTCTCCAGACGATGAAATAAAAACAGAAACATCCGATGAAGACGAGAGAAGAAGATTTTGACATATAACAGAAATTATTATGAAGAAGGAGGAGGAGGAGGAGGAGGAGGAGGTGGAGGTGGAGGAGAAGGAGGAGGAGGAGGAGGAGGAGGTGGAGGAGGAGGAAGGGGAGGAGGAGGATGAAGGAGGAGGAGGAGGAAGAAGAAGAAGGAGAAGAAGAAGTTGAAAGCAGGAACTGGAGGAAAAAGTAGAGAGAAAAAACAGAAATTAAACAAAAGAGTTGAAGACAGGAGGAAAGAAAAAAGAAAAGAGACAAATGATGAACAAAAGAAGAGAAGAAGAAAGAAGTGAAGATCAGACGGTACGGAAGGTGTTGACATGGCGATGACACGCTGCCGTCCTATTGGTCCACCTGAAGCTCCCCGCCTGTCAATCATCTCCTCAGAGAAAGGAGGCATTGTCTTTTTAACTGTGTGTGTGTGTGTGTGTGTGTGTGTGTGTGTGTGTGTGTGTGTGTGTGTGTGTGTGTGTGTGTGTGTGTGTGTGTGTTTGCATAATGATGTAGAAACTAAAAGGTCATCTAGTGTCTTTTCTGTTATCTTTCTCCCTCTGAAACTGCTCTTGTGGAGGTTTTCAACGACATCACTTAAACACAGACGCTGGTCTTAGTGTTACTGCATCGCAGTGCTGCATCGCAGTGCTGCATTCTGGGTAGGACTCTGCAGCACTTCACTGGTCTGAATCCTCCTTGAAGGACAACACTTTGTGTCGGTAGTTAATCACACATCAGAGCTGACTAGGATGACATGTGGAGTTCCTCAAGGCTCAACACTGGGGCCTCTTCTGTTCACATCTACATGCTGCCACTGACTCACTACGAACAACAACAACGTGTGTTATCATTATGCAGACGACACACACGCCTACATCAATATATCACCAGGGGACTACGATCCATACAAGGGCTGGTAACATAACTATATCACCAGGGGACTATGATCCATACAAGGGCTGGTAACATAACTATATCACCAGGGGACTATGATCCTATTCTAGGGCTGCGTAAATGCATTAATGAAACTTGTTCATCTTCTTTGCTTTTGTCTCCTTTCTCTCCTTTTTTCACTACGATCTCTTACTTTAATTTTCCTCTTCCTTTCCTCTCTCCGTTCTCCTTTTCCGTTTCCTCATCTTGTCTCCTTCTCTGCCTCCTTTCTCCTCTCCTTGTTCCACTTCTTCTTCTTCAGGTGATCTGTGAGAAGATCTTCAGGCCGTGGTTTTCTCCCACGCTGCTCGGCGCCAAAGCCGGTCTCCCTCTGCAGGTGTGTTCATGTTGTGCTTACTGAACGTCCTTCCTTCCTTTCTTCCTTCCTTCCTTCCTTCCTTCCTTCCTTCCTTCCTTCCTGCTGCTGCCAGGCTGCACAACAAGCTGAGCTCTCAATAGACCACACACTTTAACACTTTAATCACTTTAACACTTTAACACTTTAATCACTTTAATCACTTTAACACTTTAACACTTTAATCACTTTAACACTGTAATCACTTTAACACTTTAACACTGTAATCACTTTAACACTTTAACACTTTAACACTTTAATCACTTTAACACTGTAATCACTTTAACACTTTAACACTTTAATCACTTTAACATTGTAATCACTTTAACACTTTAACACTTTAACACTGTAATCACTTTAACACTTTAACACTTTAATCACTTTAACACTTTAACACTTTAACACTGTAATCACTTTAACACTTTAACACTTTAACACTGTAATCACTTTAACACTTTAACACTTTATCACTTTAACACTTTAATCACTTTAACACTTCAACACTTCAACACTTTAATCACTTTAACACTGTAATCACTTTAACACTTTAACACTTTAACACTTTAACACTTTAATCACTTTAACACTTTAATCACTTTAACACTGTAATCACTTTAACACTTTAACACTTTAACACTTTAATCACTTTAACACTTTAACACTTTAATCACTTTAACACTTTAACACTTTAACACTTTAACACTTTATCACTTTAACACTTTAACACTTTAACACTGTAATCACTTTAACACTTTAACACTTTAATCACTTTAACACTTTAACACTTTAACACTGTAATCACTTTAACACTTTAACACTTTAACACTGTAATCACTTTAACACTTTAACACTTTATCACTTTAACACTTTAATCACTTTAACACTTCAACACTTCAACACTTTAATCACTTTAACACTGTAATCACTTTAACACTTTAACACTTTAACACTTTAACACTTTAATCACTTTAACACTTTAATCACTTTAACACTGTAATCACTTTAACACTTTAACACTTTAATCACTTTAACACTTTAACACTTTAATCACTTTAACACTTTAACACTTTAACACTTTAACACTTTATCACTTTAATCACTTTAACACTTTATCACTTTAATCACTTTAACACTTTAACACTGTAATCACTTTAACACTTTAACACTTTAATCACTTTAACACTTTAACACTGTAATCACTTTAACACTTTAACACTTTAACACTTTAATCACTTTCACACTTTAACGCTTTAATCACTTTAACACTTTAACACTTTAACACTTTAACACTTTAACACTGTAATCACTTTAACACTTTAACACTTTAATCACTTTAACACTTTAACACTGTAATCACTTTAACACTTTAACACTTTAACACTTTAATCACTTTAACACTTTAACACTTTAACACTTTAACACTTTAACACTTTAACACTGTAATCACTTTAACACTTTAACACTTTAATCACTTTAACACTTTAACACTGTAATCACTTTAACACTTTAACACTTTAACACTTAAATCACTTTAACACTTTAACACTGTAATCACTTTAACACTTTATCACTTTAATCACTTTAACACTTTAACACTGTAATCACTTTAACACTTTAACACTTTAACACTTTAATCACTTTCACACTTTAACACTTTAATCACTTTAACACTTTAACACTTTAACACTTTAACACTTTAATCACTTTCACACTTTAACACTTTAATCACTTTAACACTTTAACACTTTAATCACTTTAACACTTTAACACTTTAATCACTTTAACACTTTAACACTGAAATCACTTTAACACTTTAACACTTTATCACTTTAACACTTTAACACTTTAACACTTTAACACTGTAATCACTTTAACACTTTAACACTTTATCACTTTAACACTTTATCACTTTAACACTTTAACAATTTATCACTTTAACACTTTATCACTTTAACACTTTAACACTTTAACACTTGAATCACTTTAACACTTTAACACTTTAACAATTGAATCACTTTAACACTTTAACACTTTATCACTTGAATCACTTTAACACTTTAACACTGTAATCACTTTAACACTTTAACACTTTAACACTGTAATCACTTTAATCACTTTAATCACTTTAACACTTTAACACTGTAATCACTTTAACACTTTAACACTTTATCACTTTAACACTTTATCACTTTAACACTTGAATCACTTTAACACTTTAACACTTTAACACTTGAATCACTTTAACACTTTATCACTTTAACACTTTAACACTTTAACACTTGAATCATTTTAACACTTTAACACTTTAACACTGTAATCACTTTAATCACTTTAACACTTTAACACTTTAACACTTTAACACTTTAACACTGTAATCACTTTAATCACTTTAACACTTTATCACTTTAACACTTTATCACTTTAACACTTTAACACTTTAATCACTTTAACACTTTAACACTTTAATCACTTTAACACTTTAACACTTTAACACTTTAACACTTTAATCACTTTAACACTTTAACACTTCAACACTTTAACACTTTAATCACTTTAACACTGAAATCACTTTAACACTTTAACACTTTAACACTTTATCACTTTAACACTTTAACACTTTAACACTTTAACACTTTAACACTGTAATCACTTTAATCACTTTAACACTTTAACACTTTAACACTGTAATCACTTTAACACTTTAACACTTTATCACTTTAACACTTTATCACTTTAACACTTTAACACTTTAACACTTGAATCACTTTAACACTTTAACACTTGAATCACTTTAACACTTTATCACTTTAACACTTTAACACTTTAACA
>NC_136606.1:1158164-1160664 GCF_910589615.1 Taurulus bubalis
TCCTGAGTACAACAACTCAAATAAACTTGCAGCAAGGTTCACTTAGTTTCTAGGTTTACAACAGAAGCAACAGAAGTACTTGTTTATGGTTAGAATACAAAGTACTTGTTTATGTGTATACAAACCAGCTGGGTTAGGTTCAGTAAAGACTGGTTTAGGTTGACGTACATCTATAAAGTAACTTACGTACATTAGTTGCGGAACAACAGAAGTCCCTGTTGACGTACAGGACATGAACAGCGGCCTCCTGGAGGAAAGTCCTTTGTTCGTCCTCATTGTTGGCCAGCAGGATGTCTGGAGTTGGCTCATAAAAGGGAAGATGCCTTTATTATGTCATCCATGTGCAGATGTTGTATGAAGAAAGAACTTCTAAAGAGTTGTAACTCAAGGTGAGTTTTCAAGGTCGTTGTGTTAAAGCTCAAGCAGCATTCAGAGGTTGGGCCCGTGTTCCAGTCCAGAGGCGCACAGCTCCGGGCTCTTTGTGTAACGGATCCTCAGCTGTTTGACTTCCACGTCTCCGAGTACAAACACAGACGAGGTTAAAGTGTCGCTCGGCTGAATGAGCTTAACGTCAGCCGTGAAAGACACGAGAAGACGAAGGAGAAGACGACGGTGAACTTTGCTCCTTCCAGTCTGAACTCGTAGCCGTCGTGCGTGAGGAGACAAGTTCAGCCGCCGGAGCCGGAATTCTTCCTGAAGGTGACTTCATGAGATCATCTGATGTCTGGTGTTTTAAATCTGACGGATCCAAGACGTGTTTGACGTGGATGTTTGTTTAAGGTGAGGTAAGTTATATGGTTGTAGGAGCGTTCACACACATTGTGACCAATGACTTTAAACCAAATGTCCATTACAAACATTTAGCAAAATCTGGGTGTAAACAGTAAAAAGTGAGTAAATGTAGTATTTAAACTAACAATGAGAACACAAAGCATACAGTAAACCTTAAATGACACAAATGAATGAGACAATAGTTTGATTAAAAGAATAAACATGTATATAGATGCCTGTATGTATGCCTGCTTATATTCTGAGCTTTTAAAATTAAATTATATTCAGTTTATTTTATATAGCCCAACATCACAAATACAAGTTTGCCTCAGAGGGCTTTACAATCTGTAACATAACATCCTGTCCCGGGACCTCACATCGGATCAGGAACAACTCCCCAAATAAAGATAGTAAAACCCCTTTCACAGGGAAAAAAGGGAAGAAACCTGAGGGAGAGCAACAGAGGAGGATCCCTCTCCCCGGATGGACAGAATGATGTCATGTGACCAGAATGAATAACGTAACAGAGTTACAGCACATTACATGAATGTGACAGAAGTTATTCATATAATGAGTAGTAGGCATGGTCCATGATCCAGATAGCCACGACCCATTAAGCAGAAGGAGGTAGAGAGGAGGGGCATCAGCAGGGCCATGGCAGCTGGCAGGACTGGTTCCAGGCCGGTTCCATCAGCAGGGCCATGACAGGAGGCAGGACCGGTAAAAGCATATTCATTATTTCAAACTCAGCGTAAATGAACGTCATGAACACATGAATATAACACATTTACATGACTTTTACTAAACTTTTGGGATTTTATTTTTTTCAAGGACTTTTCCAGGAAATAACCATTTTAAAACTCCATGACTGTTCCAGGTATTCCATGACTGAGTTGTCAGTAGCTGCAGAGTAGTGAGGAGCAGCCCCCTCGTTGGTTCCTGTTGGGACGAGACGAGCTCCCAGTTCATCTTCACCCTCAGGCTGTGTCTCCACTGGGAGTGATGGCATTCCTCTCACAGTCTGAAGACTTAGTGGCTCTGTCAAAACCATGTTTTAACATTTCCTAGTTGTGATTAGAAATGTTCCGATATTGTTTTCTTCTCTCCTGATAACGATCTGGTACCTGAAGTTCTGGTCAGATCCCAGTGAAGAGCATCATGCTGTATTGAAGAAGACTTGAAATCCCAAATGTGATGTCATTGCTGTGGAAATAAAACGAACTGCAGCCAGTTTGGCCCAAAAATACATTTTTCTGATTTTTCATCTGCATTTCAGTGTAACAGAGTATTTGTACTGTGTGATAATAGTACTTCCAGTGTAACAGAGTATTTGTACTGTGTGATAATAGTACTTCCAGTGTAACAGAGTATTTGTACTGTGTGATAATAGTACTTCCAGTGTAACAGAGTATTTCTCATCATAAACAGATATTTGTGGTTCTGGAGAAAGAAAGTAGTTCCAGTTGTTTCCTCTCAGTTCTCATCGAGCTGCAGCGTTGAACTCTGACGTCGTTAATGATTTAATTTAAGACTAATGATTTCATTTAAGACTAATGATTTCATTTGAGTTTAATTGATCTGGAGTTCAGTTCAATTAAAGCAGACGAGATAAAAAGTGATGAACTGGTTCTGTTCTTCAGAAACTCATTTCACAGGCTGGTGATTCTGAACTGGGAGACGTTACGTCTCTGGACTTGAGTTAAGTTGAGCAACTTCCTTTAAAAACATA
>NC_136606.1:1163164-1198164 GCF_910589615.1 Taurulus bubalis
TAGACAGGTAGACAGGTAGACAGGTATGCAGGTATGCAGGTAGACAGGTAGACAGGTATGCAGGTAGACAGCTATGCAGGTAGACAGGTATGCAGGTAGACAGGTAGACAGGTATGCAGGTAGACAGGTATGCAGGTAGACAGCTATGCAGGTAGACAGGCATGCAGGTAGACAGGTAGACAGGTATGCAGGTAGACAGGTATGCAGGTATGCAGGTAGACAGGTATGCAGGTAGACAGGTAGACAGGTAGACAGGTATGCAGGTATGCAGGTAGACAGGTAGACAGGTATGCAGGTAGACAGCTATGCAGGTAGACAGGTATGCAGGTAGACAGGTAGACAGGTAGACAGGTATGCAGGTAGACAGCTATGCAGGTAGACATGTAGACAGGTATGCAGGTAGACAGGTAGACAGGTATGCAGGTAGACAGCTATGCAGGTAGACAGGCATGCAGGTAGACAGGTAGACAGGTATGCAAGTAGACAGGTATGCAGGTATGCAGGTAGACAGGTATGCAGGTAGACAGGTAGACAGGTAGGCAGGTATGCAGGTAGACAGGTAGACAGGTATGCAGGTAGACAGGTATGCAGGTATGCAGGTAGACAGGCATGCAGGTAGACAGGTAGACAGGTATGCAGGTATGCAGGTAGACAGGTAGACAGGTATGCAGGTAGACAGGTAGACAGGTAGACAGGTATGCAGGTAGACAGGTAGACAGGTATGCAGGTAGACAGGTATGCAGGTAGACAGGTATGCAGGTAGACAGGTAGACAGGTATGCAGGTAGACAGGTATGCAGGTAGACAGGTATGCAGGTAGAGAGGTAGACAGGTATGCAGGTAGACAGGTATGCAGGTAGACAGGTATGCAGGTAGACAGGTATGCAGGTATGCAGGTAGACAGGTAGACAGGTATGCAGGTATGCAGGTAGACAGGTATGCAGGTAGACAGGTAGACAGGTATGCAGGTAGACAGGTAGACAGGTAGACAGGTATGCAGGTAGGCAGGTATGCAGGTAGACAGGTAGACAGGTAGACAGGTATGCAGGTATGCAGGTAGACAGGTAGACAGGTAGACAGGTATGCAGGTAGGCAGGTATGCAGGTAGACAGGTAGACAGGTATGCAGGTAGACAGGTAGACAGGTAGACAGGTATGCAGGTAGACAGGTAGACAGGTAGACAGGTATGCAGGTAGACAGGTAGACAGGTATGCAGGTAGACAGGTAGACAGGTAGACAGGTAGGCAGGTATGCAGGTAGACAGGTAGACAGGTATGCAGGTAGAGAGGTAGACAGGTAGACGGGTAGAGAGGTATGCAGGTAGACAGGTAGACAGGTAGACAGGTAGACTGGTAGACAGGTAGACAGGTAGACAGGTAGACTGGTAGACAGGTAGACAGGTAGACAGGTAGACTGGTAGACAGGTAGACAGGTAGACGGTCGATCGATCTGCATAATATTACATTGAAGCATCCAGCATGTTACTAGAAGTGAACATTTGAAAGCAGGACTTTAATTTAATGTATTAATAGTTTTACTTTAGTAAAACGTTTTGAGTGGTTCTACTTTCTTTCTGAACACAAACGTTCATATCTAGAGAAATCTGCTCCAACAACCTTCTGGAGTCAAATGATGAACAGAACAATAAAGACTTCAGGTTGATGGTTTTGATGGGATTTGATGGTGTTGATGATGTTGATGGTGTTGATGGTGTTGATGATGTTGATGGTTTTGATGGTTTTGATGGTGTTGATGATGTTGATGGTGTTGATGGTTTTGATGGTTTTGATGGTGTTGATGGTTTTGATGGTTTTGATGGTGTTGATGATGTTGATGGTGTTGATGGTTTTGATGGTTTTGATGGTGTTGATGGTTTTGATGGTTTTGATGGTGTTGATGATGTTGATGGTGTTGATGGTTTTGATGGTGTTAATGGTGTTGATGGTGTTGATGGTGTTGATGGTTTTGATGGTTTTGATGGTGTTGATGGTTTTGATGGTGTTAATGGTTTTGATGATGTTGATGATGTTGATGGTGTTGATGGTTTTGATGGTGTTAATGGTTTTGATGATGTTGATGATGTTGATGGTGTTTATGGTTTTGATGGTGTTAATGGTGTTGATGATGTTGATGGTGTTTATGGTTTTGATGGTGTTGATGGTGTTGATGATGTTGATGATGTTGATGGTGTTGATGGTGTTTATGGTTTTGATGGTGTTAATGGTGTTGATGATGTTGATGGTGTTGATGGTGTTGATGGTTTTGATGGTTTTGATGGTTTTACAGATGTTCTGCAGCTTCCTCACAGATTCACTTCTTTTCTTCTGTTTTGAGCAGTGAGCCGATGACCAGCAGGACTCCCGGAGGGTCAGGAGGTTAAACTAACTGTTTGAATGTCACGTTGCGGCCGCTCGGGCTCCGAGCTCTTCATCTTCATCGTGACTTTGAGTCTAGTTTACATCAGAAGTCTTCTTGAGTTATTAGAACCATCAGAAGTGGATTCTCTTTCCCATGTTTATAAATAATGAATTTGTATTTTGAGCAGTTTTTACAGGCTGTCAAACTTCAGATCAGCGATCAATAAAACCGGGCATGTTATTAACTGATTCTGATGTTTTTTATAGGATCATTTAAAACTGGAGATGAGTTTTCACCTGACAGACGTTTGTTCATTTTTATTTTAATATTAAATCTAATATTAGTTTTCAACCAAGTTTATAAAACATTAAAAAAAACTAACAAATTTAGATTTGTTTGAATCTTGACTTTGATCTTTTCCTGCATGAATATGAATGTGAGAGGGAGCTACACAGACCTGAGCTAAAACAATGGTTTGAAGTACTTCCTGTTAGGTGTGAAGGGTTAAATGGAGAGAAGTGGTTTCATCACAGAGGACCCGGAGGAAGCCTCAGGCGGAGGCTTTCATCTGCTGCTCTCCTTAATGAATCCCTCCTCCAGCAGCAGAGTTCAGCTTCCTGCGGGCGTTTTAATTAATCACCTTCTCCGGGGAACATTCATTACATCCGACAGTGGAGACATTCGTCAGGCTGCAGAACCTTAGAAAACCTCCAGTGGTTCTTTCATCGTTTATCAATTGCTCTGTTTATGTTGGATGGCCTTTTGTACCAAGAGGGGATTCAGAGAAAGATGAAAAAACAAACTCAGGTTTGCTGCAGGTCAAAATAATTCTATTTCATATTAACAGTTTGCAACTCATTTCTTTGCACCTCATCCACAGCAGAGTTCAGCGATGACGGGTTGAGGCTGGACTCACAAACCACCGGTTTATGTGTCAAAGTCTCTAATTTAATAATAATAATAATACTTGTATTATTTCTGCATTAATCCATTATAGAACTGTTAATTCTCTGTCTGTGTCGTTTATTGAATGGGTGAGCGAACAAACTGTAGTTATTAACGTAGTTGTTGAGGTAGTTACTGAAGTTGATGAGGTAGTTGTTGACATTGTTATTGACATAGTTGTTGAGGTAGTTGTTGAGGTAGTTGTTGAGATAGTTATTCAGGTAGTTGTTGAGGTAGTTGTTGACATAGTTGTTGAGGTAGTTGTTGAGGTAGTTTTTGAGAAAGTTATTCAGGTAGTTGTTGAGGTAGTTATTGAGGTAGTTGTTGAGGTAGTTACTGAGGTTGTTGAGGTAGTTGTTGACATTGTTATTGACATAGTTGTTGAGGTAGTTGTTGAGGTAGTTGTTGAGGTAGTTGTTGAGATAGTTATTGAGGTAGTTGTTGAGGTAGTTGTTGAGATAGTTATTGAGGTAGTTGTTGAGGTAGTTGTTGAGGTAGTTGTTGAGGTAGTTGTTGAGATAGTTATTGAGGTAGTTGTTGAGGTAGTTGTTGAGATAGTTATTGAGGTAGTTGTTGAGGTAGTTATTGAGGTAGTTGTTGAGGTAGTTGTTGAGGTAGTTATTGAGGTAGTTGTTGAGGTAGTTATTGAGGTAGTTATTGAGGTAGTTATTGAGGTAGTTGTTGAGGTAGTTATTGAGGTAGTTGTTGAGGTAGTTATTGAGGTAGTTGTTGAGGTAGTTATTGAGATAGTTATTCAGGTAGTTATTGAGGTAGTTGTTGAGGTAGTTATTGAGGTAGTTGTTGAGGTAGTTATTGAGGTAGTTGTTGAGGTAGTTATTGAGATAGTTATTCAGGTAGTTATTGAGGTAGTTGTTGAGGTAGTTATTGAGGTAGTTGTTGAGGTAGTTATTGAGGTAGTTGTTGAGGTAGTTATTGAGGTGTGTTACGGAGGGGTATCCTTCCAGGGTGCAGGAAAGGAGCCGAGTTAGGCAAAGCTCTCAATTGACCAGTCCGTCTACGTTCTGACCTCGGCTCTAGTCGTGAGCTTTTGGGGTTGAGACCGAGAGAATGAGGTCGCAGCCGGATGAGTTTCCTTCATGGGGAGTCTGGGCTCAGAGATGGGGAGAGGAGCTCGGACACCCGGAGGAGCTCGGAGTGGAGACGCCGCTTCTTCACGTCGGAAGGGCCAGCGAAAGTGAATTTTGGTATCTGATCCGGATCCTCCTGGTCGCCTCCCTTGAGAGGTTTTTTCTGGGCACGTCCAACTGGTGAGAGGCCCCGAGGTCTGACCTTTTGTGTCTTGGATTCACAAACAGTACTTTTGATACGTCTCTGCACGTTAATGTGTTTAAAACTACACATTCGGTCAGCTTCGATATCAGAGATGAAGAAACATCGCTGCAGCTTGGAACCGGCGTGCGGCAGCAATCTGACGCTCTCATTGGCTGCCGGCCGGCTCCACATTCCTGACTGACGAAGGACAGCGACGCCTTCAGATTAAACACCTGCAGACACAACGCGCTGCTCACTGCAGCTTATTAAAACCTATTTAGATTTAGTCCAGATGTGTTTCATGTGTTCAGTATCGAGGCCCTGAGACCTTCAGCCATATCTCGTCAATCATAACCACATTACAATAAAACACACCAGCTGTTTCCAGTCTTTATGCAAAGCTAGTTGGCTATAGCTACACATCCAGTGGACATGAATGAATGTGGGATCAATTTGAACATCTGATGAATGCTCGTAGTTCATCGCTCTGATTTAACAGAAAGTTGTAAAGATTTGAGTAATAATGGGGAATAAATCTTGGTATTGATATCAAATTCATCCCCAAATACAATAAAACAATATCGTTTTCACACATTTAGTTTGTTAGAAGTTGGATTAATTTTGGTCCGTTTCTGTTTCTTGTTGCATTTTGGATGGATCTAATAGTTTTTTGTGTTTTTCTAATATTTATTCATCACTAATAATAATAATCCTGCAGTTACAGATATAATGTTTCTGGATGACATTTGAGTTTAGTTTTCCATCATTAGTTTCCTTAAACCTCCTGCCATCACATTGATGCGGCGGCTTCAGGGGAATGAAGTTGAAAGTCTTCTCCCTCCCGATGGAGAAAATCTGGTTTTCGTAGGTTTTCAACCTGCAGCTTTTTCGCTGCAGTCGTCCTTTTTTCATATATTCTTTCCAGCGAGCTGAAGTTTGGCCGAAGACAAACTGTGGAAGAAGTGCAGCCGTCATGTCATCACTTAACAGGAAGAGTGATGACTTTCTCTCAGCGCCTTCGCTGCTGATGAACGATGATAAAGACGGACGCCTCCGCTGAAAGGCACAAAGAGACTTCACGGGAAATATTCTAATTATTTTCTCACACAGACGTGATGGATTATTTGGCCGGGACAAATTAATCTGCGAGCAGATAAAGCGTCCTCTCCGTGACCGATGAAGAGGAGGAAGAGGAGGAAGCTGCTCCTCCGGGGTTTTAGAGAACTCCTCTTTGTAGGTTTTCTCTTTGATGAAGTTTCACTGGAGAGACGATCAGAAATATATTTAAAGGGTGCTTTTGTTTTCAGTCCTTCAGTCACTGGATTCCTTGTTTCCCATTATGCAACTGGACAGCGTCTTTCATTAGACCCTCTGTTCCTGGTACATCATTTTCTGTTCTCCTGCGATGACATCACTATGACGTCATCAGGGTTCTTAAACTTTTACGTGTAAAGATTCAACTTTACAGGAAACAACAACCTCAGTCATAATATTCCCAGTTGAAATGTTTATTTCCCTCAGGAAACATTGCAAACATTGTATTATGTATTTATTTCTGCACTGGGCTCGTTGCATTGGTGGAATATGGCTTCAAGAAAGAATATTTGAAAACAACGTTATTCTTCAAGCGCATCTGAAATGATCATTAAAGATGACATTATATACGTGCTTTAAGGTGAGTGGCTTTCATTTTTCTGTCAGAGGTTTTTCACTCCAGGAAACTCTGAGGAAACCAACAGAGGATCTCTTTGATTTCAAAATAATAAAATAAAACTTCAAACACACGGAAAGGCTTTGATGTTTGGTTAAAAACTGCAACATGCTGAGTGACTTTGCAACAGACAGATAAACCCTGAAGAGTCTGTTCTTGTTCGCTTGGATTCTGAGAGACTTGAGATGAGGCATTAAGACGTCCTGCATCTACGTCTGCGTCTGCATCTACGTCTGAGTCTGCATCTACGTCTGCGTCTGCATCTACGTCTGCATCTACGTCTGAGTCTGCATCTACGTCTGCATCTACGTCTGCATCTGCATCTACGTCTGAGTCTGCATCTACGTCTGCATCTACGTCTGAGTCTGCATCTACGTCTGCGTCTGCATCTACGTCTGCGTCTGCATCTACGTCTGAGTCTGCGTCTACGTCTGCATCTACGTCTACGTCTGCATCTACGTCTACGTCTGCATCTACGTCTGCGTCTGCGTCTGCATCTACGTCTGAGTCTGCGTCTACGTCTGCATCTACGTCTGAGTCTGCGTCTACGTCTGCATCTACGTCTGAGTCTGCGTCTGCGTCTACGTCTGCATCTACGTCTCCGTCTGCATCTACGTCTGAGTCTGCGTCTACGTCTGCATCTACGTCTGCATCTACGTCTAAATCTGCGTCTACGTCTGCATCTACGTCTGTGTCTGCGTCTACGTCTGCGTCTACGGCTACGTCTGCATCTGTGTCTACGTCTGCGTCTGTGTCTACGTCTACGTCTGTGTCTACGTCTACGTCTATGGCTGCATCTACGTCTGTGTCTGTGTCTGCGTCTACGTCTGCGTCTGCATCTACGTCTGCGTCTGCATCTACGTCTGAGTCTGCGTCTACGTCTGCATCTACGTCTGCATCTACGTCTGAGTCTGCGTCTGTGTCTACGTCTGTGTCTACGTCTAAGTCTACGTCTGTGTCTACGTCTGTGTCTGTGTCTACGTCTACGTCTACGTCTGTGTCTGCATCTACGTCTGCGTCTGTGTCTACGTCTGTGTCTACGTCTACGTCTGTGTCTGTGTCTACGTCTACGTCTGTGTCTGCATCTACGTCTGCGTCTGTGTCTACGTCTACGTCTGTGTCTACGTCTGCGTCTATGTCTGTGTCTGCGTCTACGTCTGTGTCTGCGTCTACGTCTGTGTCTGCGTCTACGTTTGCGTCTGCATCTACGTCTGCGTCTGTGTCTACGTCTACGTCTGTGTCTACGTCTGTGTCTACGTCTGTGTCTACGTCTACGTCTACGTTTGCGTCTGCATCTACGTCTGCGTCTGTGTCTACGTCTACGTCTGTGTCTACGTCTGTGTCTACGTCTGTGTCTACGTCTACGTCTGTGTCTACGTCTACGTCTGTGTCTGTGTCTACGTCTACGTCCATGGCTGCGTCTACGTCTGTGTCTACGTCTACGTCTGTGTCTACGTCTGTGTCTACGTCTGTGTCTACGCCTGTGTCTACGTCTGTGTCTACGTCTACGTCCATGTCTACGTCTATGTCTATGTCTGTGTCTACGTCTGCGTCTACGTCTGTGTCTACGTCTACGTCTGTGTCTACGTCTGCGTCTTCGTCTGTGTCTACGTCTGTGTCTACGTCTGTGTCTACGCCTGTGTCTACGTCTGTGTCTACGTCTACGTCCATGGCTGCGTCTGTGTCTACGTCTACGTCTGCGTCTACGTCTATGTCTGTGTCTACGTCTACGTCTACGTCTGTGTCTACGTCTACGTCTGTGTCTACGCCTGTGTCTACGTCTGTGTCTACGTCTACGTCTGCGTCTACGTCTGTGTCTACGCCTGTGTCTACGTCTGTGTCTACGTCTACGTCTGCGTCTATGTCTGTGTCTACGTCTGCGTCTACGTCTGTGTCTATGTCTACGTCTGTGTCTACGTCTGTGTCTGTGTCTACGTCTGTGTCTACGTCTACGTCTGTGTCTACGTCTGTGTCTACGTCTGTGTCTGTGTCTCCGTCTACGTCTGTGTCTACGTCTGTGTCTACGTCTGTGTCTGTGTCTACGTCTGTGTCTACGTCTGTGTCTGTGTCTCCGTCTACGTCTGTGTCTACGTCTGTGTCTACGTCTGTGTCTGTGTCTAAGTCTGCGTCTGTGTCTACGTCTACGTCTGTGTCTACGTCTGTGTCTACGTCTACGTCTGTGTCTACGTCTGCGTCTGTGTCTACGTCTACGCCTGTGTCTACGTCTGTGTCTACGTCTGTGTCTACGTCTGTGTCTGTGTCTACGTCTGTGTCTACGTCTGTGTCTACGTCTGTGTCTACGAAATAGACGTAGACACAGAAATAGACGTAGACACAGACGTAGACACAGCCGTAGACGTAGACACAGACGTAGACGCAGACGTAGACACAGACATAGACGTAGACACAGACGTAGACACAGACGTAGACACAGACGTAGACACAGACATAGACGTAGACACAGACGTAGACGCAGACGTAGACACAGACGTAGACACAGGCATAGACACAGACGTAGACACAGACACAGACGTAGACACAGACGTAGACACAGACGTAGACGTAGACACAGACGTAGACGCAGACGTAGACACAGACATAGACGTAGACACAGACGTAGACACAGACGTAGACGTAGACACAGACGTAGACACAGACGTAGACACAGGCGTAGACACAGACGTAGACGCAGACGTAGACACAGACGTAGACGCAGCGTAGACACAGACGTAGACACAGATGTAGACACAGACGTAGACGTAGACACAGACGTAGACACAGACACAGACGTAGACACAGACGTAGACACAGACACAGACACAGGCGTAGACACAGACGTAGACACAGACGTAGACGCAGACGCAGACGTAGACACAGAAATAGACGTAGACACAGACGTAGACGCAGACGTAGACACAGACGTAGACACAGACACAGACACAGACGTAGACACAGACGTAGACACAGACGTAGACGTAGACACAGACGTAGACGCAGACGCAGACGTAGACACAGAAATAGACGTAGACACAGACGTAGACACAGACGTAGACACAGACGTAGACATGTCTACGTGTCTACGTCTGTGTCTACGTCTGTGTCTACGTCTACGTCTGTGTCTACGTCTGCGTCTGTGTCTACGTCTGTGTCTACGTCTGTGTCTACGTCTGTGTCTATGCCTGTGTCTACGTCTGTGTCTACGTCTGCGTCTACGTCTGTGTCTATGTCTACGTCTGTGTCTACGTCTACGTCTGTGTCTACGTCTGTGTCTACGTCTGTGGCTATGCCTGTGTCTACGTCTGTGTCTACGTCTGCGTCTACGTCTGTGTCTATGTCTACGTCTGTGTCTACGTCTGTGTCTACGTCTGTGTCTACGTCTGTGTCTACGTCTACGTCTGTGTCTACGTCTGTGTCTACGTCTGCGTCTGCATCTACGTCTGAGTCTGCGTCTACGTCTGCATCTACGTCTGAGTCTGCGTCTACGTCTGCATCTACGTCTGAGTCTGCGTCTGCGTCTACGTCTGCATCTACGTCTCCGTCTGCATCTACGTCTGAGTCTGCGTCTACGTCTGCATCTACGTCTGCATCTACGTCTAAATCTGCGTCTACGTCTGCATCTACGTCTGTGTCTGCGTCTACGTCTGCGTCTACGGCTACGTCTGCATCTGTGTCTACGTCTGCGTCTGTGTCTACGTCTACGTCTGTGTCTACGTCTACGTCTATGGCTGCATCTACGTCTGTGTCTGTGTCTGCGTCTACGTCTGCGTCTGCATCTACGTCTGCGTCTGCATCTACGTCTGAGTCTGCGTCTACGTCTGCATCTACGTCTGCATCTACGTCTGAGTCTGCGTCTGTGTCTACGTCTGTGTCTACGTCTAAGTCTACGTCTGTGTCTACGTCTGTGTCTGTGTCTACGTCTACGTCTACGTCTGTGTCTGCATCTACGTCTGCGTCTGTGTCTACGTCTGTGTCTACGTCTACGTCTGTGTCTGTGTCTACGTCTACGTCTGTGTCTGCATCTACGTCTGCGTCTGTGTCTACGTCTACGTCTGTGTCTACGTCTGCGTCTATGTCTGTGTCTGCGTCTACGTCTGTGTCTGCGTCTACGTCTGTGTCTGCGTCTACGTTTGCGTCTGCATCTACGTCTGCGTCTGTGTCTACGTCTACGTCTGTGTCTACGTCTGTGTCTACGTCTGTGTCTACGTCTACGTCTACGTTTGCGTCTGCATCTACGTCTGCGTCTGTGTCTACGTCTACGTCTGTGTCTACGTCTGTGTCTACGTCTGTGTCTACGTCTACGTCTGTGTCTACGTCTACGTCTGTGTCTGTGTCTACGTCTACGTCCATGGCTGCGTCTACGTCTGTGTCTACGTCTACGTCTGTGTCTACGTCTGTGTCTACGTCTGTGTCTACGCCTGTGTCTACGTCTGTGTCTACGTCTACGTCCATGTCTACGTCTATGTCTATGTCTGTGTCTACGTCTGCGTCTACGTCTGTGTCTACGTCTACGTCTGTGTCTACGTCTGCGTCTTCGTCTGTGTCTACGTCTGTGTCTACGTCTGTGTCTACGCCTGTGTCTACGTCTGTGTCTACGTCTACGTCCATGGCTGCGTCTGTGTCTACGTCTACGTCTGCGTCTACGTCTATGTCTGTGTCTACGTCTACGTCTACGTCTGTGTCTACGTCTACGTCTGTGTCTACGCCTGTGTCTACGTCTGTGTCTACGTCTACGTCTGCGTCTACGTCTGTGTCTACGCCTGTGTCTACGTCTGTGTCTACGTCTACGTCTGCGTCTATGTCTGTGTCTACGTCTGCGTCTACGTCTGTGTCTATGTCTACGTCTGTGTCTACGTCTGTGTCTGTGTCTACGTCTGTGTCTACGTCTACGTCTGTGTCTACGTCTGTGTCTACGTCTGTGTCTGTGTCTCCGTCTACGTCTGTGTCTACGTCTGTGTCTACGTCTGTGTCTGTGTCTACGTCTGTGTCTACGTCTGTGTCTGTGTCTCCGTCTACGTCTGTGTCTACGTCTGTGTCTACGTCTGTGTCTGTGTCTAAGTCTGCGTCTGTGTCTACGTCTACGTCTGTGTCTACGTCTGTGTCTACGTCTACGTCTGTGTCTACGTCTGCGTCTGTGTCTACGTCTACGCCTGTGTCTACGTCTGTGTCTACGTCTGTGTCTACGTCTGTGTCTGTGTCTACGTCTGTGTCTACGTCTGTGTCTACGTCTGTGTCTACGAAATAGACGTAGACACAGAAATAGACGTAGACACAGACGTAAACGCAGACGTAGACACAGACGTAGACACAGCCGTAGACGTAGACACAGACGTAGACGCAGACGTAGACACAGACATAGACGTAGACACAGACGTAGACACAGACGTAGACACAGACGTAGACACAGACATAGACGTAGACACAGACGTAGACGCAGACGTAGACACAGACGTAGACACAGGCATAGACACAGACGTAGACACAGACACAGACGTAGACACAGACGTAGACACAGACGTAGACGTAGACACAGACGTAGACGCAGACGTAGACACAGACATAGACGTAGACACAGACGTAGACACAGACGTAGACGTAGACACAGACGTAGACACAGACGTAGACACAGGCGTAGACACAGACGTAGACGCAGACGTAGACACAGACGTAGACGCAGCGTAGACACAGACGTAGACACAGATGTAGACACAGACGTAGACGTAGACACAGACGTAGACACAGACACAGACGTAGACACAGACGTAGACACAGACACAGACACAGGCGTAGACACAGACGTAGACACAGACGTAGACGCAGACGCAGACGTAGACACAGAAATAGACGTAGACACAGACGTACACGCAGACGTAGACACAGACGTAGACACAGACACAGACGTAGACACAGACGTAGACACAGACGTAGACGTAGACACAGACGTAGACGCAGACGCAGACGTAGACACAGAAATAGACGTAGACACAGACGTAGACACAGACGTAGACACAGACGTAGACATGTCTACGTGTCTACGTCTGTGTCTACGTCTGTGTCTACGTCTACGTCTGTGTCTACGTCTGCGTCTGTGTCTACGTCTGTGTCTACGTCTGTGTCTACGTCTGTGTCTATGCCTGTGTCTACGTCTGCGTCTACGTCTGTGTCTACGTCTATGTCTGTGTCTACGTCTGTGTCTACGTCTGTGTCTACGTCTGTGTCTACGTCTACGGCTGTGTCTACGTCTGTGTCTACGTCTGTGTCTACGTCTGCGTCTACGTCTGTGTCTACTTCTATTTCTGTGTCTACGTCTGTGTCTGTGTCTACGTCTGTGTCTACGTCTGTGTCTACGTCTGTGTCTACGTCTGCGTCTACGTCTACGTCTGTGTCTACGTCTATTTCTGTGTCTACGTCTGTGTCTGTGTCTACGTCTGTGTCTACGTCTGTGTCTACGTCTGTGTCTACGTCTATTTCTGTGTCTACGTCTGCGTCTACGTCTGTGTCTACGTCTACGTCTGTGTCTACGTCTGTGTCTACGTCTGTGTCTGTGTCTGTGTCTACGTCTGTGTCTACGTCTGCGTCTACGTCTGTGTCTACGTCTATTTCTGTGACTACGTCTGCGTCTGCGTCTACGTCTGTGTCTACGTCTACGTCTGTGTCTACGCCTGTGTCTACGTCTGTGTCTACGTCTGTGTCTGTGTCTACGTCTGTGTCTACGTCTGTGTCTGTGTCTACGTCTGTGTCTACGTCTGTGTCTACGTCTACGTCTGTGTCTACGTCTGTGTCTACGTCTGCGTCTACGTCTGTGTCTACGTCTGTGTCTACGTCTGTGTCTACGTCTACGGCTGTGTCTGTGTCTACGTCTGTGTCTACGCCTGTGTCTACGTCTGTGTCTACGTCTGCGTCTACGTCTACGGCTGTGTCTGTGTCTACGTCTGTGTCTACGCCTGTGTCTACGTCTGTGTCTACGTCTACGTCTGTGTCTACGTCTGTGTCTACGTCTGTGTCTACGCCTGTGTCTACGTCTGTGTCTACGTCTGCGTCTACGTCTGTGTCTACGTCTATGTCTGTGTCTACGTCTGCGTCTACGTCTGTGTCTACGTCTGTGTCTACGTCTGTGTCTACGTCTGCGTCTACGTCTGTGTCTACGCCTGTGTCTACGTCTGTGTCTACGTCTGTGTCTGTGTCTACGTCTGTGTCTACGTCTGTGTCTACGTCTACGTCTGTGTCTACGTCTGTGTCTACGTCTATGTCTGTGTCTACGTCTGCGTCTACGTCTGTGTCTACGTCTACGTCTGTGTCTACGTCTGTGTCTACGTCTGTGTCTGTGTCTACGTCTGTGTCTACGCCTGTGTCTACGTCTGTGTCTACGTCTGCGTCTACGTCTGTGTCTACGTCTATGTCTGTGTCTACGTCTGTGTCTACGTCTGTGTCTACGTCTGTGTCTACGTCTATGTCTGTGTCTACGTCTGCGTCTGTGTCTACGTCTACGGCTGTGTCTACGTCTGTGTCTACGTCTGTGTCTACGTCTGCGTCTACGTCTGTGTCTACATCTATTTCTGTGTCTACGTCTGTGTCTGTGTCTACGTCTGTGTCTACGTCTGTGTCTACGTCTGTGTCTACGTCTATTTCTGTGTCTACGTCTGCGTCTGCGTCTACGTCTGTGTCTACGTCTACGTCTGTGTCTACGTCTGTGTCTACGTCTGTGTCTGTGTCTGTGTCTACGTCTGTGTCTACGTCTGCGTCTACGTCTGTGTCTACGTCTATTTCTGTGTCTACGTCTGCGTCTACGTCTGTGTCTACGTCTACGTCTGTGTCTACGCCTGTGTCTACGTCTGTGTCTACGTCTGTGTCTGTGTCTACGTCTGTGTCTACGTCTGTGTCTGTGTCTACGTCTGTGTCTACGTCTGTGTCTACGTCTACGTCTGTGTCTACGTCTGTGTCTACGTCTGCGTCTACGTCTGTGTCTACGTCTGCGTCTACGTCTGTGTCTACGTCTACGTCTGTGTCTACGTCTGTGTCTACGTCTACGGCTGTGTCTGTGTCTACGTCTGTGTCTACGCCTGTGTCTACGTCTGTGTCTACGTCTGCGTCTACGTCTACGGCTGTGTCTGTGTCTACGTCTGTGTCTACGCCTGTGTCTACGTCTGTGTCTACGCCTGTGTCTACGTCTGTGTCTACGTCTGTGTCTACGCCTGTGTCTACGTCTGTGTCTACGTCTGCGTCTACGTCTGTGTCTACGTCTATGTCTGCGTCTACGTCTGTGTCTACGTCTGTGTCTACGTCTGTGTCTGTGTCTACGTCTGTGTCTACGTCTGTGTCTACGTCTGCGTCTACGTCTGTGTCTACGCCTGTGTCTACGTCTGTGTCTACGTCTGTGTCTGTGTCTACGTCTGTGTCTACGTCTGTGTTTACGTCTGTGTTTACGTCTGTGTCTACGTCTGTGTCTACGTCTGTATCTACGTCTGGGTTTACGTCTGTGTCTATGTCTGTATCTACGTCTGTGTCTATGTCTGTGTCTACGTCTGTGTCTACGGCTGCGTCTACGTCTGTGTCTACGTCTGTGTCTACGTCTGCGTCTACGTCTGTGTCTACGTCTGTGTCTACGTCTGTGTTTACGTCTACGTCTGTGTTTACGTCTACGTCTGTGTCTACGTCTGCGTCTACGTCTGTGTCTACGTCTGTGTCTACGTCTGTGTTTACGTCTACGTCTGTGTTTACGTCTACGTCTGTGTCTGTGTCTACGTCTGTGTCTACGTCTGTATCTACGTCTGTATCTACGTCTGTGTCTACGTCTGTGTCTACGTCTGTGTCTACGGCTGCGTCTGTGTCTACGTCTGTATCTACGTCTGTGTCTACATCTGTGTCTACCTCTGCGTCTACGTCTGTGTCTACGTCTGTGTCTACGTCTGTGTCTGTGGCTGCGTCTGTGTCTACGTCTGTGTCTACGTCTGCGTCTACGTCTGTGTCTACGTCTGTGTCTACGTCTGTGTCTACGTCTACGGCTGTGTCTGTGTCTACGTCTGTGTCTACGCCTGTGTCTACGTCTGTGTCTACATCTGCGTCTACGTCTACGGCTGTGTCTGTGTCTACGTCTGTGTCTACGCCTGTGTCTACGTCTGTGTCTACGTCTACGTCTGTGTCTACGTCTGTGTCTACGCCTGTGTCTACGTCTGTGTCTACGTCTGCGTCTACGTCTGTGTCTACGTCTATGTCTGTGTCTACGTCTGCGTCTACGTCTGTGTCTACGTCTGTGTCTACGTCTGTGTCTACGTCTGTGTCTGTGTCTACGTCTGTGTCTACGTCTGTGTCTACGTCTGCGTCTACGTCTGTGTCTACGCCTGTGTCTACGTCTGTGTCTACGTCTGTGTCTGTGTCTACGTCTGTGTCTACGTCTGTGTCTACGTCTACGTCTGTGTCTACGTCTGTGTCTACGTCTATGTCTGTGTCTACGTCTGCGTCTACGTCTGTGTCTACGTCTATGTCTGTGTCTACGTCTGTGTCTACGTCTGTGTCTGTGTCTACGTCTGTGTCTATGCCTGTGTCTACGTCTGTGTCTACGTCTGCGTCTACGTCTGTGTCTACGTCTATGTCTGTGTCTACGTCTGTGTCTACGTCTGTGTCTACGTCTGTGTCTACGTCTATGTCTGTGTCTACGTCTGCGTCTGTGTCTACGTCTACGGCTGTGTCTACGTCTGTGTCTACGTCTGTGTCTACGTCTGCGTCTACGTCTATGTCTACATCTATTTCTGTGTCTACGTCTGTGTCTGTGTCTACGTCTGTGTCTACGTCTGTGTCTACGTCTGTGTCTACGTCTATTTCTGTGTCTACGTCTGCGTCTGCGTCTACGTCTGTGTCTACGTCTACGTCTGTGTCTACGTCTGTGTCTACGTCTGTGTCTGTGTCTGTGTCTACGTCTGTGTCTACGTCTGTGTCTACGTCTGTGTCTACGTCTATTTCTGTGTCTACGTCTGCGTCTGCGTCTACGTCTGTGTCTACGTCTACGTCTGTGTCTACGCCTGTGTCTACGTCTGTGTCTACGTCTGTGTCTGTGTCTACGTCTGTGTCTACGTCTGTGTCTGTGTCTGTGTCTACGTCTGTGTCTACGTCTGTGTCTACGTCTACGTCTGTGTCTACGTCTACGTCTGTGTTTACGTCTGTGTCTACGTCTGCGTCTACGTCTGTGTCTACGTCTGCGTCTACGTCTGTGTCTACGTCTACGTCTGTGTCTACGTCTGTGTCTACGTCTACGGCTGTGTCTGTGTCTACGTCTGTGTCTACGCCTGTGTCTACGTCTGTGTCTACGTCTGCGTCTACGTCTACGGCTGTGTCTGTGTCTACGTCTGTGTCTACGCCTGTGTCTACGTCTGTGTCTACGTCTACGTCTGTGTCTAC
This sequence comes from Taurulus bubalis, assembly GCF_910589615.1. NCBI lineage: Eukaryota > Metazoa > Chordata > Actinopteri > Perciformes > Cottidae > Taurulus > Taurulus bubalis. The sequence continues at coordinate 1,179,839 of NC_136606.1, forward strand.
GTCTGTGTCTACGTCTGCGTCTACGTCTGTGTCTACGTCTATGTCTGCGTCTACGTCTGTGTCTACGTCTGTGTCTACGTCTGTGTCTGTGTCTACGTCTGTGTCTACGTCTGTGTCTACGTCTGCGTCTACGTCTGTGTCTACGCCTGTGTCTACGTCTGTGTCTACGTCTGTGTCTGTGTCTACGTCTGTGTCTACGTCTGTGTCTACGTCTGTGTTTACGTCTGTGTTTATGTCTGTGTCTACGTCTGTGTCTACGTCTACGTCTGTGTCTACGTCTGTATCTACGTCTGGGTTTACGTCTGTGTCTATGTCTGTATCTACGTCTGTGTCTACGTCTGTGTCTACGTCTGTGTCTACGTCTGCGTCTACGTCTACGTCTGTGTCTACGTCTGTGTCTACGGCTGCGTCTGTATCTACGTCTGTATCTACATCTGTGTCTACGTCTGTGTCTACGTCTGCGTCTACGTCTACGTCTGTGTCTACGTCTGTATCTACGTCTGTGTCTACGTCTGTGTCTACGTCTGTGTCTACGTCTGTGTCTACGTCTGCGTCTGTGTCTACGGCTGCGTCTGCGTCTACGGCTGTGTCTACATCTGCGTCTTTGGCTGCGTCTACGGCTGCGTCTACGGCTGCGTCTACGTTTGCGTCTACAGCTGCGTCTGTGTTTGTTTTGTTTCTTTGTGGTTGTTTTGTGTTTCTTTGTGGTTGTTTTGTCTGTTTGTGGTTTATTAATGGACGTCCTACATAGTTTTTAATTGCGTGTTTGTTTGTTTGTTTGTATCTTCAGCCCCTCGGGACAAACTGCACACAGGAAGCACAAACATGTAAAACGTGAATCGTTATGAAAGCAGAAACAACTCGTCCCTTGACATAAAGAGACGGGATCGCTGAGGATGAATCAATAAAGGAATCATGAATAATGAAGAGCTGCTCATTAGTCTCTCTGCTTCATCCTGCAGAGGAACACAACAATAACTCAGAATCAAACATCCAGCATTAAAATGTGCTTCATGAGTTTGTTTCTGCTCTGATTCCAGAAGGAAGAGAGACGAAGACGACGGATGCTTTTTAACTCAAATTAAGGCATGCTGTAGAGAACTGACCAGTAGAACCACAGTGTGCTGTAGAGAACTGACCAGTAGAACCACAGTGTGCTGTAGAGAACTGACCAGTAGAACCACAGCATGCTGTAGAGAACTGACCAGTAGAACCACAGTGTGCTGTAGAGAACTGACCAGTAGAACCACAGCATGCTGTAGAGAACTGACCAGTAGAACCACAGTGTGCTGTAGAGAACTGACCAGTAGAACCACAGCATGCTGTAGAGAACTGACCAGTAGAACCACAGTGTGCTGTAGAGAACTGACCAGTAGAACCACAGCATGCTGTAGAGAACTGACCAGTAGAACCACAGCATGCTGTAGAGAACTGACCAGTAGAACCACAGCGTGCTGTAGAGAACTGACCAGTAGAACCACAGTGTGCTGTAGAGAACTGACCAGTAGAACCACAGCATGCTGTAGAGAACTGACCAGTAGAACCACAGTGTGCTGTAGAGAACTGACCAGTAGAACCACAGTGTGCTGTAGAGAACTGACCAGTAGAACCACAGCATGCTGTAGAGAACTGACCAGTAGAACCATAGTGTGCTGTAGAGAACTGACGAGTAGTACCAGACCAGACGGTCCTCTTATGAAATATTTGTCCAACATCAAGCAAGTTGATGCATTCTGTCCTTGAATTTTAATTCTGTGGTCTTTGATCCCCTCTGTCCTTTACGTCTGCATAACAGACGTAAAGGACAGACGGGATCAAAGAGGAGGATGAATCCACTCCAGACCCGGGGGCTGCTTTGTCTCGGCGAAAAGAAAAACTACAACCTGGATAAAAGAGGTGAAGTCTCCGCCGGGAGGAAAGACCGGAACGTTTAGAGGGAAATGTCAGCGGACAACAGCAGTAGAAGTACGCAACAAGTATAGGAAGTATGCAACCAGGACAGGAAGTATGTGATGAGGACAGGAAGTATGCAACCAGGACAGGAAGTATGTGATGAGGACAGGAAGTATGCAACCAGGACAGGAAGTATGTGATGAGGACAGGAAGTATGTGATGAGGACAGGAAGTATGTGATGAGGACAGGAAGTACAAAACAAGTATAGGAAGTATGCAGCCAGGACAGGAAGTATGTGATGAGGACAGGAAGTACACAACGAGGATAGTAAGTACACCTAAACTCTCTCTTTACTAAGCCTAAAAGAAAATGCAATGAAAGCTCCGAAGTTGTTTAACCTTTCAGGGGTGAAGAGGCCCTAGAGGTCCCTAAGGGTCCCTAAAGCCTAGTTTATGGTTCTCCGTCACGCCGCCAGGGGGGTGTGCCTGTGTGTCTGTGTGGTTTCAGGGGTTATAGCCGAATTCCGGTCACAGTAAACAATGGCGACCAAGTTGGAGCGGCTGCATTAAAGTTGGAGCTCATCAATATTGAAGAGCAAATGCTTATATTGCAAATGTTGAAGCGCAGGCGACAGAGAAGACATTTGCGGAGGTGCTCTGTACGACCACTAAACCGGTCGAGGCTGGGAAAAAGCAACTGCCGGAAATTACGTTCTGAGCGGACCAATCACAGCGCTTACGGTCCGCGTCAACGCGACGCGTAGTTAGGATTTTTTGGAGGTTCGCGTCAGGCTGACGGAGAACCATAAACTAGGCTTAATGGTCCCTAAGGGTCCCTAAAGGTCCCTAATGGTCTCTAAAGGTCCCTAATGGTCCCTAAAGGTCTCTAAAGGTCCCTAATGGTCTCTAAAGGTCCCTAAAGGTCCCTAAAGGTCTCTAAAGGTCCCTAATGGTCTCTAAAGGTCCCTAAAGGTCCCTAATGGTCTCTAAAGGTCCCTAAAGGTCCATAATGGTCTCTAAAGGTCCCTAATGGTCCCTAATGGTCCCTAAGGGTCCCTAATGGTCTCTAAAGGTCCCTAAAGGTCCCTATTGGTCCCTAATGGTCCCTAAGGGTCCCTAAAAGTCCATACAGGTCAGTAAAGGTTCATAAAGGTTCATAAAGGTCCCTATAGGTCCACACATTGTCTCTGTGTGAAAAGCAACACACACACACACACACACACATACACACACACACACACACACACACACACACACACACACACACACACACACACACACTATAAAACAGTTAACTGGAGCACATCCATCACTCTGACTCTCTGCTGGTTTCGGGCCCACAGAAACAAAGGAGTCTTTGTGTGGACCTGGACTGGATTCAGTCTGCAGCCTCGCCAACTTCCCACACGAGGATTTAGGAACTAGGCAAAAAAAAGAAGGAAAAAGGAGGCAGTAAAGAATAAACGCTCAGAGCGCAGCAGCTCCCACAAACAGACCCACAAAGCGTTGTGCGTCTGCAGAGTCTCAGGAGGATTAGTCCAGGGTTTGTAGTCCATTACAAACATTTAGTGAAATCTGGGTGTAAACAGTAAAAAGTGAGTAAATGTAGTATTTAAACTAACAATGAGAATACAAAGCATACAGTAAACCTTAAATGACACAAATGAATGAGACAATAGTTTGATTAAAAGAATAAACATTTATATAGATGCCTGTATGTATGCCTGCTTATATTTTGAGTCTTTCTTTTAAAAGCATATTCATTATTTCAAACTCAGTGTAAATGAACGTCATGAACACATGAATATAACACATTTACATGACTTTTACTAAACTTTCGGGATTTTATTTTTTTCAAGGACTTTTCCAGGCCTAAATAGCCATTTTAAAACTCCATGACTGTTCTTTGCAACTGGTGAACAGGAAGTGATCATATCTGGACTGAAGAGGAGCGGCATATGTGTGTCTGGTGTCGACCTGTCAATCAGCTTAGCCCCGCCCCTAAAGCGATGAGGTTTTTAGCTCCATGTCCAGACGATGTCAATCAGAACCATCGAGAAAAGGGAAGAAACTAATATTTTTATATTTTGGGGTGAACTGTTCCTTTAAAGTCTGAGTTTAGACTCTCAGTTCAGTTTCTCCTGAAGAGCCTCTTAACCACAGACAGGCTCCTGTCACACACTGCAGACGGTCAGCTGATACGTATACAGAGAGAGAGAGTGTGTGTGCGTGTGTGTGTGTGTGTGTGTGTGTGTGTGTGACGTCATCGCTGAGCACCACAGCCAATCAGATTCCTCCGTTACGTTGTGGATGAGTTCATCAGGATGATCGTCACCAAAAAACTTTAAAGATGTTTTAGGAGTCAAGAGAGAAGGAAGAGTGTTCTAGTGAGGACGCTCAGTCGTCTCCTTTAGGAGCCAGGACGAGGAGACGAGACAAGGAGACTCCTCTTACATATATTTATATCCCTCCCCCCCCCCCCACACACACACACACACACACACACACACACACACACACGTATTATTGGAGGACTCCGTCTCATTAGAGACGTTTACAGAACATTTCATCTCTGTTTATTTTCATAGAGACACTTCAGATTTGTTTTTAGCCTCGTTCCCAGGAAGACGGATTGGTGGACACACACACACACACACACACACACACACACACACACACACACACACCAAGAGAAGAGGCCGATTCTTCACACACGTCATTTAGAGACATTACTATAATAATAACGCTTTCACAATAAATAGGGGTGAAAGTTATTCTGTTCAAAGATCACTTCCTGTCTCACCTCCTGTCTCACTTCCTGTCTCACCTCCTGTCTCACTTCCTGTCTCACCTCCTGTCTCACTTCCTGCCTCACCACCTGTCTCACTTCCTGTCTCACCTCCTGGCTCTTATTTCCTCCCTCTGACTTATTTTAGTGAGTTTAAATTTCCTCTGGGCTTTTATTGTGAAAGGTACGAATGAAAGGAGTAGATCTGTTCTGCAGAAGCGGTCAGACTTCTTTCAAACTGTAAAGTCAACTATGTTATGCATCATTAACACACACACACACACACACACACACACACACACACACACACACACACACACACACACACACACACACACACACACACACACACACACATAATTCCACTGAAACTGTCTAACCGATTTACTCCTGACATCTATAAACTAATGCACTGTGTGTGTGTGTGTGTGTGTGTGTGTGTGTGTGTGTGTCTAACCAACCTGAAGAACTCACAGGTAAAAAAGGGAACGAGCAGAAAGAAAGAACTCCTGACTTCAGATTGTAGTGAACAATAAACACTCAAATAGATTTAATCATAAAACGTTTACAAAATACAACAAACCAGCTGCTGAATAAATACTGTGAAGAGGCAAATATTGGTTGTAGAAAACAAAACATTGTCTGTAAAAATATAAAGGTTTTCAACTTCAAAACACTTATTCTAAACTTCTCATGTGTTTTATTTAAAAGTATTTCTAAGAAGTAGAACATGAAGAACTGAATGAAAGAACTCAACTAACTCACTGTGTGTGTGTGTGTGTGTGTGTGTGTGTGTGTGTGTGTGTGTGTGTGTGTGTGTGTGTGTGTGTGTGTGTGTGTGTGTGTGTGTGTGTGTGTGTGTGTGTGTGTCAGGCCTCGGCCAGACAGCCCATGACCTTCAGCATCAGCTCCTCCTTCCTGTGTTTGGTGCTGACCTGAACTCCTCTTCCCTTCAGCCAGGACCGCAGGGTGGCCGAGTTCAGCTGGGACAGCTGAGGGGGAGACGGGGGAGACGGGTGAGTACAAGAGGTGAGACAGGGTGAATATAAGAGGTGAGACAGGGTGAATATAAGAGGTGAGACATGGTGAATATAAGAGGTGAGACAGGGTGAATATAAGAGGTGAGACATGGTGAATATAAGAGGTGAGACAGGGTGAATACAAGAGGTGAGACATGGTGAATATGTGAGGTGAGACATGGTGAATACAAGAGGTGAGACAGGGTGAATACAAGAGGTGAGACATGGTGAATACAAGAGGTGAGACAGGGTGAATACAAGAGGTGAGACATGGTGAATATGTGAGGTGAGACATGGTGAATACAAGAGGTGAGACAGGGTGAATACAAGAGGTGAGACATGGTGAATACAAGAGGTGAGACAGGGTGAATACAAGAGGTGAGACAGGGTGAATATAAGAGGTGAGACAGGGTGAATACAAGAGGTGAGACAGGGTGAATATAAGAGGTGAGACATGGTGAATATATGAGGTGAGACAGGGTGAATATAAGAGGTGAGACAGGGTGAATATGTGAGGTGAGACATGGTGAATACAAGAGGTGAGACATGGTGAATATAAGAGGTGAGACAGGGTGAATACAAGAGGTGAGACAGGGTGAATATAAGAGGTGAGACAGGGTGAATATAAGAGGTGAGACATGGTGAATATAAGAGGTGAGACAGGGTGAATATAAGAGGTGAGACAGGGTGAATACAAGAGGTGAGACAGGGTGAATACAAGAGGTGAGACATGGTGAATATATGAGGTGAGACAGGGTGAATATAAGAGGTGAGACAGGGTGAATATAAGAGGTGAGACATGGTGAATATAAGAGGTGAGACAGGGTGAATATATGAGGTGAGACAGGGTGAATACAAGAGGTGAGACATGGTGAATACAAGAGGTGAGACAGGGTGAATATAAGAGGTGAGACATGGTGAATATAAGAGGTGAGACATGGTGAATATAAGAGGTGAGACAGGGTGAATACAAGAGGTGAGACATGGTGAATATAAGAGGTGAGACATGGTGAATATAAGAGGTGAGACAGGGTGAATACAAGAGGTGAGACATGGTGAATATAAGAGGTGAGACAGGGTGAATATAAGAGGTGAGACAGGGTGAATATAAGAGGTGAGACATGGTGAATATAAGAGGTGAGACAGGGTGAATATATGAGGTGAGACAGGGTGAGTATAGACTTCTACACAACCAGAGGAGTCGCCCCCTGGTGGTCAGGAGAGAGAATGCAGCTTCAACACATGAAGCAGAGGCGTATATATTCTTGATTGCGTGGACAGCACATGGAGTGAGTTTGAGTGATATGCACCACGGTATGAAGGTGAAAGCAGCTCCTGCACACAAACAAGCCTTCAGATGGAAACAGTTCTAAAAGCCTTCGCTCTCTTCTGTGCTGGCTAGACGGTTTGAAGTGGATCTTGACTATAACATTTGTATTTAAGGAGACAAAAGGAGTAAATGTACTAATCCTCTGGAAGAGGCATTTGATTCATGGTCTGTGTGCTCAGACATGTTTGTCCTCAGCAGAACCTTTCCACGGTCGTGCCGAGGGAACAATGTGTCAGAGGTGAAGCTGTGTAAAGAACCCGAAAAGAGCCACTGACTGTTGTTCTTGAGACGTTGCAGGTTGCAGCTGTAAAACTGATGAATGTGGTTATTAAAGTGCCGACCGTTCATCACCGTGACGGCCGCCGCCCTCCTCTCAGAGGAAGCTAGTTCCTCTCAGAGGAAGCTAGTTCCTCTCAGAGGAAGCTAGTTCCTCTCAGAGGAAGCTGGTTCCTCTCAGAGGAAGCTAGTTCCTCTCAGAGGAAGCTGGTTCCTCTCAGAGGAAGCTGGTTCCTCTCAGAGGAAGCTGGTTCCTCTGAGAGGAAGCTGGTTCTACTCAGAGGAAGCTAGTTCCTCTGAGAGGAAGCTAGTTCCTCTCAGAGGAAGCTGGTTCCTCTCAGAGGAAGCTGGTTCCTCTGAGAGGAAGCTAGTTCCTCTCAGAGGAAGCTGGTTCCTCTCAGAGGAAGCTAGTTCCTCTCAGAGGAAGCTGGTTCCTCTCAGAGGAAGCTGGTTCCTCTCAGAGGAAGCTGGTTCCTCTCAGAGGAAGCTGGTTCCTCTGAGAGGAAGCTAGTTTCTCTCAGAGGAAGCTGGTTCCTCTCAGAGGAAGCTGGTTCCTCTCAGAGGAAGCTAGTTCCTCTCAGAGGAAGCTAGTTCCTCTCAGAGGAAGCTGGTTCCTCTGAGAGGAAGCTGGTTCCTCTCAGAGGAAGCTGGTTCCTCTGAGAGGAAGCTAGTTCCTCTCAGAGGAAGCTGGTTCCTCTGAGAGGAAGCTAGTTCCTCTCAGAGGAAGCTGGTTCCTCTCAGAGGAAGCTGGTTCCTCTCAGAGGAAGCTGGTTACTCTCAGAGGAAGCTGGTTCCTCTGAGAGGAAGCTGGTTCTACTCAGAGGAAGCTGGTTCCTCTCAGAGGAAGCTGGTTCTACTCAGAGGAAGCTGGTTCTACTCAGAGGAAGCTGGTTCCTCTCTGAGGAAGCTGGTTTCTCTCAGAGGAAGCACACGGAGACGCCATCAATTCTCTTCTTAAGTCTCTTCTTTTACATTAAGAGGCATTTAAAGACGTCCTTCTATGACGGCGGCCAAGAACCAAGATGGTGACGACCAAGAACCAAGATGGTGACGACCAAGAACAAAGATGGCGGCGGACAGGAACCAAGATGGTGACGACCAAGAACCAAGATGGTGACGGCCAAGAACCAAGATGGCGGCGGACAGGAACCAAGATGGTGACGACCAAGAACCAAGATGGCGGCGGACAGGAACCAAGATGGTGACGACCAAGAACCAAGATGGTGACGGCCAAGAACCAAGATGGCGGCGGACAGGAACCAAGATGGTGACGACCAAGAACCAAGATGGTGACGGCCAAAAACCAAGATGGTGACGACCAAGAACCAAGATGGTGACGGCCAAGAACCAAGATGGCGGCAGACAGGAACCAAGATGGCGACGGCCAGGAACCAAGATGGCGGCGGACAGGAACCAAGATGGCGACGGATAGGAACCAAGATGGCGACGGCCAGGAACCAAGATGGGGACGAATCCAATCCACTTCCTATAAACAGTCTATGGTAGTTATACATCTTGAATGTCCACGAAGGAAAAATAATCAAATCTTCGCTCACTCTCAGCTACAGATATAGAGCGGAAAGAAAACAAATTGTGAAGAAAATGTTTCCAGAGGAAAACTAGGTTAGCACCTCAGACTCAACCGCTAACCATGAAGACGAATGCCAGAGTAGGCGTTGGCGTTGGTAGGAAGAAGAAGAACAACAACAACAGCAACCGACCGAGCAGGATAAGCAGGAAGCAGTTCAGAGCGTCTCCTCACCTGGTTGCTTCGGGCCATTTGCCCGACGTCCACGTCTCGTATCGCCGATCGAGGTTTCTTCAGCTTTGACTCAAACGTCACTCTCTGAAACACAAAAAACAGAAAGCTGTTCTGAAACCACGAGGTGACGGCTGACATGCTACTGAGTGTAGATCCGTTAGCACGTTAGCAACAGGTCAGTGTTTACAAGAACACAACCGCCTCTACACTTTGATTGGTTTGTTTCTTCAAGTCTTTAAGTTACGTAGTGGACTCACCTATAGTGGACTCACCTATAGTGGACTCACCTGTAGTGGACTCACCTATAGTGGACTCACCTATAGTGGACTCACCCGTAGTGGACTCACCTATAGTGGACTCACCTATAGTGGACTCACCCGTAGTGGACTCACCTATAGTGGACTCACCTATAGTGGACTCACCCGTAGTGGACTCACCTATAGTGGACTCACCTATAGTGGACTCACGCGTAGTGGACTCACCTATAGTGGACTCACGCGTAGTGGACTCACCTATAGTGGACTCACCTATAGTGGACTCACCTGTAGTGGACTCACCTGTAGTGGACTCACCCGTAGTGGACTCACCTGTAGTGGACTCACCTGTAGTGGACTCACCCGTAGTGGACTCACCTATAGTGGACTCACCCGTAGTGGACTCACCTATAGTGGACTCACCCGTAGTGGACTCACCTATAGTGGACTCACCCGTAGTGGACTCACCTATAGTGGACTCACCTATAGTGGACTCACCTGTAGTGGACTCACCTGTAGTGGACTCACCTGTAGTGGACTCACCCGTAGTGGACTCACCTATAGTGGACTCACCCGTAGTGGACTCACCTATAGTGGACTCACCCGTAGTGGACTCACCCGTAGTGGACTCACCTATAGTGGACTCACCTGTAGTGGACTCACCTGTAGTGGACTCACCCGTAGTGGACTCACCTGTAGTGGAGTCACCCGTAGTGGACTCACCTATAGTGGACTCACCCGTAGTGGAGTCACCCGTAGTGGACTCACCCGTAGTGGACTCACCTATAGTGGACTCACCCGTAGTGGACTCACCCGTAGTGGACTCACCTGTAGTGGACTCACCCGTAGTGGACTCACCTATAGTGGACTCACCCGTAGTGGACTCACCCGTAGTGGACTCACCCGTAGTGGAGTCACCCGTAGTGGACTCACCTATAGTGGACTCACCCGTAGTGGACTCACCCGTAGTGGACTCACCCGTAGTGGACTCACCTATAGTGGACTCACCCGTAGTGGACTCACCCGTAGTGGACTCCCGTGTGCTGCTGGAGGCGTCTTTGTTGGAGCTGTCAGAAGGTGGAGCGGCTGGATCGACTTGGGCTTCGTGGTCTCCGTCTCTGGACCCAGGAGGATCCCGGGTCTGGACTTGGACGCAGGACTCAGGCTGAGAGGTTTGGGCCGGCGGTTGAAGCGAGGGACCGGTAACGGGGGAGGAAGCGGTCGAGGCGGCGCGGCGGACAGAGGAGAGACCGACGAAGAGGAGGCAGCGGCGGTGGTCTTCGTCCTGAAGGCCGGTAGGGTCACCCTGCCTCTTCCTCCTCCTCCTCCTCCTCCTCCTCCTCCTCCTCCTCCTCCTCCTCCTCCTCCTCCAATCAGCTGCTCCCTCTGCTTCTGGAGGCGCAGCAGGGCCACGTTGACGCGGCTTGACGGACTCTTGTTCTTGAAGATGGGAACCATCGGGGGAGGAAGAGGAGGGAGGGATGAAGCTGGCCGGAAGAGCGAGAGAGAAGAGGAGGAAGAGGAAGAGAAGGAGAGGGAAAGAGCCGGCTGGTAAACCAAGGGATGAGAAAAAGAGGAGGAGGAGGAGGAGGAGGAAGGCCAGTCTCGGTCTCCTCTCCAGCCTTGGCTTGGTGGCAGACCGTTACCCAGAAGCCCCGGGGCCCCGTCCTGCTGGGTGAGAGGGCTCCAGGCTGGGGGGTGTGACCCAAAAGGGGCCTTCACAGGCCGGGGAGGAGGAGGAGGAGGAGGAGGAGGAGGAAGAGGAGGAGGGAGCTGGGTGAGGACCGGCCTGATGGAGGAAGAGGAGCTCAAGTTGATCTGCTCTGCGCCCAACAGCTGAGGAGGAAGAGGAGAAAACACCGTTAACACGGAAGAAGACGGGGTCATAGAAACATGATGTCACTGGTTCAAACACACTGACAGGAAGTGACATCACACCGTGTTTCACAGGAGGAACAAGAGAAATCACTGAGATGAAAAAATAAAGATCCTGTAAGTCTTTATTATAAGATATTAAGCCATAATAGTGAGAAATGTCCTCCTCCCCTCCTCCTCTTCCTCCCTCCTCCTCTTCAGCGTTGCACCTCGATGCTCATAAACGTCCCTGTGAAGGTTTTACAAGGCGGGATGTGATCCAACGACCTGCACACGCTCACACATAACGAGCTGCGTGTGAAGGCGTGTTCAAGAGTAAACACACGTTTACACGGGAGGAAGAGGAGGAGGAGGAGGAGGAAGAGGAGGAGAAGGAGGAGGAGGAAGGGTGGAAGAAGAGAGAGAGAGAGAGCTGAAGCCGTTATCCATAAAGCAGGGGACGCTTTAGGGGCGGGGCTACACTGTGATTGACAGGTCTCTACGTCGCTCCATATATGGTCACTTCTTGTTCACCGGCTGCGACTAAAACAAAGACGATGAACCTGTACCTGCGCCGCTGCTGCCGAGCTCAGGCCGGCCGTGGGGTAACGGGGTTTCCTGGTCAGTCGCGCAGGGAAGCCGCACAGGGCGCGCAGCTCGTCCCTGACGTCGGACAGGAAGGAGCCCAGCGCCCCCTGCAGGTCGACCCGGGGGCAGCGCTGCACCGGCTGCAGGCGGACGCAGCTCAGCGGGTATCTGCTAGGGTGAAGGAACCTGGGTTTTCAAAATAAAAGTCCTCTTTGGAAGCAGAACCATCAGGACTAGAAGAAGAACTAGAACTTCTTCAATGAGACGTGTAGGATTATATTTTGATGGAATATCAGAATGTAACGCTTTTTCCGACGCGATGTGTTCAAGGACCGACGGAATGATTCAAATTTGACGATAAAGAGGTTTTTTACAGCCTCTGGCTGATTATTATTATCACAATAACACGTCAGGATACGTGAAGAGCCTCTGCCCCACCGGTCTGAAGAAGACGCTGCAGTACACCTCCTCTTCTTCTGGCAGCTCTGGGAGTCTGTACCCGTACTACACACACACACACACACACACACACACACACACACACACACACACACACACACACACACACACACACACAGGCACAAATACTTAAACTAGAACTTTTCTTGACTTAAACACAATGAACAATCATTTGCTCTCACATATTTGCATGTGTGTGTGTGTGTATGTGTATGTGTATGTGTGTGTGTGTGTGTGTGTGTGTGTGTGTGTGTGTGTGTGTGTGTGTGTGTACCAGGCGGTTCCAGTGGTTCTGCAGGTCTCTGTAGGTCCGGAATGGTCCGTCTCTGGGCAGCTGACGGGTGATGGTGATGATCTGACCTTTCTTCATGCTACACACACACACACACACACACACACACACACACACACACACACACACACACACACACACACACACACACACACACACTAATGTAATAGAATAAATGATGCTGATGAAGAGCAGCAGCGCCCCCTGCTGCTCACAGTCTGTCAACACAACCTGCTCATGAAGCTGCTAAAAGCAAAAATGAATTAATTGATGAAATAATTACTCCATATATTAATGAATATGCCTTTAAATGCAGCAAAAATTACAAAAATTATATAAAAATTTTAATGAATCAATACAATTTAACATAAATTGATATTTCTGTTTTAATTTGGAACATTTGTATTAATTATTATATTTATTTAGTTTCCTAATAAAGTTTTTGAATTTATTTGTATTTTCATTTATTTGTAGGTCTATTTATTTATGCTAAAAACATTCTTTTTTGTTATTGTACAATAGATTGCGTAATAATATATTTATCAAATAAAAATGTCATTATTTTGGATTTTACTACTGACAGCTTTTTCTACTAAATCCCAAAATTCACCAGCGAGTTGAAACACTTCAGAATAATAAACAGGAAGTTGAAATGTTTGTTTCCTGGATAAACAACTTTATTGATATTTAAAAAGGTCGAACGTGTAACTATTACAGGCGTCCAGCAGGCGGCGCTGGCTCACCTGGGCAGGACGTGGCACCAGCGGGCTGAGGGGTCGAGGACGGAGACCGGATCACTGAGGAACCTCCTGAGCACCAAGGGGGGGAGGCCCAGGTCCTCCAGCTGCAACACACACACACACACACACACACACACACACACACACACACACACACACACACACACACACACACACAAATATGTAAATATGTAAATATGCGAGAGCAAAAGATTGTTCATTGGAAACTGTGTTTAAATCAAGAAAAGTTCTAGTTAAAGTATTTGTGCCAGACAATGTGTGTGTGTGTTGCAGCTGGAGGACTTTGACCTTCAGCTGCAACACACACACACTCTCTCTGTCACACACACTCTCTCTGTCACACACACACACACACACACACACACACACACACACACACACTGAATGATTGAAACAGGTATTGAGTCTCTGAACTCATGAACACAGACTAAGTCTCTCACTCTGGTTGGAGGCAGTCGGACCGTGTTGGCTTCGATGCTGAGGACCAGTTGGCCCTCGCTGGTGCTCAGCTCCATGCCTGACACACACACACACACACACACACACACACACACACACACACCCTGGAGAACCTGGCAGCAGTGAAACAGTGAAACGAGGCGTGTTGTAGACGAATGGAACTCACCGACAGCGTTGAGCCGCCCGCTGGCGGTCAGGAAGTCTTTCCCTAACGACAAAACAAATGTTTTTGTGAGTCTCATATAGCATCTACACAACTGGCTGACAACTGCTGGACCGGCACCAGAACCAACACTACCGCTTTAGTCCACAGGGGGCACCAGAACCAACACTACCTCTTTAGTCCACAGGGGGCACCAGAACCAACACTACCTCTTTAGTCCACAGGGGGCACCAGAACCAACACTACCTCTTTAGTCCACAGGGGGCACCAGAACCAACACTACCTCTTTAGTCCACAGGGGGCACCAGAACCAACACTACCGCTTTAGTCCACAGGGGGCACCAGAACCAACACTACCTCTTTAGTCCACAGGGGGCACCAGAACCAACACTACCTCTTTAGTCCACAGGGGGCACCAGAACCAACACTACCTCTTTAGTCCACAGGGGGCACCAGAACCAACACTACCTCTTTAGTCCACAGGGGGCACCAGAACCAACACTACCTCTTTAGTCCACAGGGGGCACCAGAACCAACACTACCTCTTTAGTCCACAGGGGGCACCAGAACCAACACTACCTCTTTAGTCCACAGGGGGCACCAGAACCAACACTACCTCTTTAGTCCACAGGGGGCACTAGAACCAACACTACCTCTTTAGTCCACTAGGGGCGCCAGAACCAACACTACCGCTTTAGTCCACTAGGGGCGCCAGAACCAACACTACCGCTTTTGTCCACAGGGGGCACTAGAACCAACACTACCTCTTTAGTCCACAGGGGGCACCAGAACCAACACTACCTCTTTAGTCCACAGGGGGCACCAGAACCAACACTACCTCTTTAGTCCACAGGGGGCGACAGAACCAACACTACCACTTTAGTCCACAGGGGGCGACAGAACCAACACTACCACTTTAGTCCACAGGGGGCACCAGAACCAACACTACCTCTTTAGTCCACAGGGGGCGATGAAAGCTCACCTGAGATGAGGTAGAGTCCTGCTTTGTTCCAGCGAGGAGAAAGTCTGGTGATCAGAGAGTAGGACAGACAACACTGGAGGATACCTGGAGACACACACTGAGGACAGCCCAGCTACACACACACACACACACACACACACACACACACACACACACACACACACACACACAGTTATCATCACTACAGATGAACAAAGGGTCTTGTTAAACAGGTCTCACCTGCAGACTGCGGCTCTGTGTGAACACCTGGAGGACGCCGCTCTGGAAGAATGTGATCTGTAGAAGAAGACGAGTAAAATCAGCTGAAGGTCATCTAACGACCTTCAGCCTTCAAAAGAGTTATAAAGGAACAAATCAGCTTTTTCAAGCGGTTTCTTTAGAGCAGAAGATGTTTTACTTTTAAATAATCAGATGTTTACGTGAACAAACTCTCAGTGAAGAGCAGAAGGATGTGTGAAGACAAACGAGAGTTTAGACCTTGAAAGTGAGGACGTTTAGTCTCCAAGAGATAACACGAACCAGGAGGAAACCTCATGTGTTAGGTTTCATGTGACTCCTCTGGTTGTATAGAGAGAGAATGCAGCTTTAACAAATGAAGCATATACTTCTATACAACCAGAGCAGTACTACTACTACTGACTCTGGTGGTCAGAAGAGAGACTACAGCATGATGTTCATTTAGTACATTATGGTCATTTAGAGTCAAACAGACCAAAAAGCAGGGGATGCTTTAGGGCGGGACTACAAGGTGATTGACAGGTCTCTATGTCACTCCTCCTCAGTCCATATATGCACACTTTCTGTTCACTGGTTGCAAAAAAACAAGATGGCGTTTCTCACCGACATGACCACCGTGATGTCAGAGAAGGAGTCCAGAGCTGGAGAGGCCAGTAGGTCAGAGTACAGCAGCACCAGCTCTCTGTGGACACACACACACACACACACACACACACACACACACACACACACACACACACACACACACACACACACACACACACACACACACAGGAGGTCAATAAAGTGTTCATGAACATAAGATATGAGTTGGTGATTATAGTCCAGGTTGAAGAACAACCTTTAAGGATTTCATTGTTATTGATTAACTAAAGTATCAATAACAGTATTATTAATTGATAATGGTCCGGTACCTGCAGGTCTCCATCTGCAGGCTCCTCAGGTCCTCGTCCAGCAGCAGAGACACAGAGACGCTGCACAGCTGCTGCAGGGACGGCAGGGCCAGCAGCAGCATGGAGGGAGGGCTCATCCTGTTATATACATGTTATATACATGTTATATACATATTATAGTACATGTTATATACATGTTATAATACATGTTATAAACATGTCAAATCATGTTATATACATGTTATATATATTGTAGTACATGTTATATACATATTATAATACATGTAATATACATGTTATATACATGTCATATACATGGTATATACATGTTATATACATGTTATAATACATGTTATATACATGTCATATACATGTTACATACATGCTATATACATGTTATAATACATGTTATATACATGTCATATACATGCCATATACATGTTATATACATGCCATATACATGTCATATACATGTTATAATACATGTTATATACATGTTATAATACATGGTATATACATGGTATATACATGTTATATACATGCTATAGTACATGTTATATACATGTTAAAGCACATGTTATATGCATGTTACAATACATGTTATATACATGGTATATTCATGTTATATTACATGTTATAATACATGTTTTGTTATATGTTATATTACATGTTATATTATATGTTATGTTACATGTTATATTAGGTCATGTTATATGTTATATTAGGTTATGTTATATGCTATTTTACATGTTATATTATATGTTATGTTACATGTTATATTAGGTCATGTTATATGTTATATTAGGTTATGTTATATGCTATTTTACATGTTATATTAGGTTATGTTATATGCTATTTTACATGTTATATTAGGTTATGTTATATGTTATTTTACATGTTATATTAGGTTATGTTATATGTTTTGTTACATGTTATATTATATGTTATGTTACATGTTATATTAGGTTATGTTATATGCTATATACATGTTATATTATGTTATGTTATATTTTTTGTTACATGTTATATTATATGTTATGTTACATGTTATGTTATATGTTTTGCTACATGTTATATTAGGTTATGTTATATGTTATTTTACATGTTATATTAGGTTATGTTATATGTTATATACATGTTATATTCGGTTATGTTATATGTTATGTTACATGTTATATTATATGTTATGTTACATGTTATATTAGGTTATGTTATATGTTATTTTACATGTTATATTAGGTTATGTTATATGTTATATACATGTTATACTAGGCTATGTTAAATCTTATGTTACATGTTATATTATATGCTATGTTACATGTTATATTAGGTTATGTTCTATGTTATATTAGGTTATGTGATATGTTATGTTACATGTTATATTACATGTTATATACATGTTATATTACATGGTATAAAGGACCTGAGCATGGAGGGAGGACTCATCCTGTTAAATCTTATGTTACATGTTATATTACATGTTATAAAACATGTTATATTAAATGTTATGTTACATATTATATTACATGTTATATTAAATATTATATTACATGTTATAAATGATGTGGAATAGAAGGAATAAAACCACTACACACACATTATACAATCTGAAACTTTCCCAAAATGTTTTTTAAACTCAGAGGCGACGACATGGAAACTGCGCCCAACGGTAAAATGCACCTTTGGGTGAATAAAGTCCAGAGTTTTGTGAAGTTCATCACTTTAATAACTAATGTTTCTACTTAAAGTGGAACAGTCACGTGATGAGTGGCTCTCTTCAGGCTGAACCATTCAAGTGAATGGAGACGTTATTTCACGTTATTTTAATGTTTAGACGCCTTACAGATACAATTATGATTTAAAAAAACACTAAAAATAGTTAATTATGTTTTTTAAATGATTTTACTCACCTCTTTGTGTAAATCAAAGCAGTTTTACAGCTAAATGTTGAGATTAATGTTTTAAGCTAAAGATAGTTGATAACAAGGCATGAGAAGAGATAACACTCTGCTTAGATTTACGTGAACCAAACCCCCATTGACAAATATTGTACTTTTTACGCTTTATTTAGGGATATAAATCATTAATACAATATTTAACTGATACAATATGACGTAATATTATATTCACGTTAGTTTATGAGTGTTTAATTTATGTATTTATTAAGAAGAGTAAATGGAGGGAGTTCATTATTCAGTTGCACGTGTTTCTGTGGAGTGATAGGATGTGTCAATAGACAATCTTTGACTTGAAGGCGGTGGGTTTTCCCGCCGGTGCTCTGACCTCAAGTGAGCTTTTGTCCTCGTGACCGCCCGA
>NC_136606.1:1203164-1213164 GCF_910589615.1 Taurulus bubalis
GTTAGTTGTATATTTAACTAGTCTTTCTTACAGTTGGTTAGTTGGTTATATAGTTAACTGGTCTTTCTTACAGTTGGTTATATAGTTAACTAGTCTTTCTTACAGTTGGTTAGTTGGTTATATAGTTAACTGCTCTTTCTTACAGTTGGTTATATAGTTAACTAGTCTTTATTACAGTTGGTTAGTTGGTTATATAGTTAACTAGTCTTTCTTACAGTTGGTTATATATTTAACTAGTCTTTCTTACAGTTGGTTTGTTGGTTATATAGTTAACTGGTCTTTCTTACAGTTGGTTATATAGTTAACTAGTCTTTATTACAGTTGGTTAGTTGGTTATATAGTTAACTAGTCTTTCTTACAGTTGGTTATATATTTAACTAGTCTTTCTTACAGTTGGTTTGTTGGTTATATAGTTAACTGGTCTTTCTTACAGTTGGTTATATAGTTAACTAGTCTTTCTTACAGTTGGTTAGTTGGTTATATAGTTAACTAGTCTTTCTTACAGTTGGTTATATAGTTAACTAGTCTTTCTTACAGTTGGTTAGTTGGTTATATAGTTAACTAGTCTTTCTTACAGTTGGTTATATAGTTAACTAGTCTTTCTTACAGTTGGTTAGTTGGTTATATAGTTAACTAGTCTTTCTTACAGTTGGTTATATAGTTAACTAGTCTTTCTTACAGTTGGTGGACTAACTGGCTGATCCCCATTCTGGCCGCCGCCGTGGTCACGCTGATGTACCGCATCTACACCACAAAGAGCGAGTGACATCAGTAGACAGCTGCATCAGCCAATGGCAGCGCAGAGACCAACAACCGTCTGCTGCATTAAAGCCACCCGTCCTCCAGTCCCCGACTCCCAGGACTATACTACCCAAGATGCATTCCTTGCCGTCAGACCAACCACCTCCGTGATGTTATGCTAATGCGGCCGTTTACGTCGTTGTGTGAAATCACGTATAAATGCAGTGAATGTATAATTTGTATCTTTTTATATATTTGTAACTGAATGTAAATGAGTTGATAAATATAAATATGCAATCAGCAGCTAAACAGAGTGCCGCGGGGTCATGTGACCGCGGGGTCATGTGACCGCGGAGTCATGTGACCGCGGAGTCATGTGACCGGATCCTTTATGCAGAATATCATGACGTGAAACACGATCGTGTCTTGAAGGAATTGTACGAAGCTTCTAACGGCCTTCTGTTATGAATCTTCAGCTGCCTTCTGATTCATGTCACTTTTAAACAGAGAACATCTCCAGATTACTGCTTTTTATAGTTAGTTTGAAGCTTTGATTTGTTTATAAATCAGTCTGAGGCTCAACTTCCTGACTCCTCTTTGACACCTGAACAGAGCTCCGCCTGGTGTGACCTTTGACCTCCGCTGTTTGTGTGAATACTGAACGGCCCTGAAGCGGGTTAATGGTTCCAGTTCCTCTCAGGAGAGAAGGCCAGGAAGCTTGATCGTTCCCAGTGTGTGTATATATATATATATATATATATATATATATATATATATATATATATATATATATATATATATATAATACACATGATTTAATCCAATAAAAATGTTTTAAAACAAGGCAGCTGTGTGTGAGATGCTCAGTGATTGTTGTTGAAGTTCAGTTTATTTTACACTGAAACAAAGAAAGTTTAACTTCATTCACTTTAATCTGTGTTGAGACTGTAGACAGGTGAGCAGGTAGACAGGTGAACAGGTAGACAGGTGAACAGGTAGACAGGTGAGCAGGTAGACAGGTGAACAGGTAGACAGGTATGCAGGTAGACAGGTGGACAGGTTGACAGGTAGACAGGTGAACAGGTAGACAGGTAGACAGGTATGCAGATAGACAGGTATGCAGGTAGACAGGTAGACAGGTAGACAGGTATGCAGGTAGACAGGTAGACAGGTATGCAGGTAGACAGGTAGACAGGTATGCAGGTAGACAGTTAGACAGGTGGACAGGTATGCAGGTAGACAGTTAGACAGGTGGACAATGTAATAAATATATATGTTTATATGTCTATATATATGTGCACATATATATGTGTATATGTATGTGTGTGTATATACACATACATATATATATATGTGATATATGTGTATATAATAAATGGAATAAAGTTAGACCCGACCTGATTTTAGTGTTTATAGGGACATAATAAAGTAAATGCAGTGCTGCCCCCTTGTGGTCAGAACTCTGAACAGCAGTTCATAAACTTCTGAGTGAAAAACATGAAGTAATTATTCTGTTTTTATCGTCTTCATAATTCATAGAAAGAGTTTTAAAAAGGATTTCCTTCAACGTGGAAAATTGTTGTTTAGTTTTTGCGGCGGCGAGAATCGAACCTCAACAAATATTATTTTAATCAAACAACATTATTTGAATCATAAACAATAATATTGTAATCATAAAACATAAAACACGTTTCTGCTGTTTGTTGTTTCCTGAGATTGTTTTTAGCAGCGTTTACAATATGGAGGAAGTATTCAGGTAAAAGCACTAATACCTCACAGTTAAAATACTCTGTTAAACTTAACGTATTTAATATGTAGTATTCATAAACAATAACATATTTAATATGTAGTATTCATAAACATTACAGTATTTAATTTGTCTTATTCATGTATTTACAGTAACTTCACCTCTGAAGATGAGAATACTTGTGTACTTTTACTACATGAAGATAATACTTGTGTACTTTTACTACATGACGATGAGAATACTTGTGTACTTTTACTACATGAAGATAATACTTGTGTACTTTTGCTACATGACGATGAGAATACTTGTGTACTTTTACTACATGAAGATGAGAATACTTGTGTACTTTTACTACATGACGATAATACTTGTGTACTTTTACTACATGAAGATAATACTTGTGTACTTTTACTGCATGACGATGAGAATACTTGTGTACTTTTACTACATGACGATAATACTTGTGTACTTTTACTACATGAAGATGAGAATACTTGTGTACTTTTACTACATGACGATAATACTTGTGTACTTTTACTACATGAAGATGAGAATACTTGTGTACTTTTACTACATGACGATAATACTTGTGTACTTTAACTGCATGACGATGAGAATACTTGTGTACTTTTACTACATGACAATGAGAATACTTGTGTACTTTTGCTACATGACGATGAGAATACTTGTGTACTTTTACTACATGAAGATGAGAATACTTGTGTACTTTTACTACATGACGATAATACTTGTGTACTTTTACTACATGAAGATGAGAATACTTGTGTACTTTTACTACATGAAGATAATACTTGTGTACTTTTACTGCATGACGATGAGAATACTTGTGTACTTTTACTACATGACGATAATACTTGTGTACTTTTACGACATGAAGATGAGAATACTTGTGTACTTTTACTACACGACGATAATACTTGTGTACTTTTACTACATGAAGATGAGAATACTTGTGTACTTTTACTACATGAAGAGAATACTTTGTGCTCTAGTTGTTTGTTGTTGTTTACAGTGGTGACGTCACGTGTTTCCGCTGCACGCAAACAGGTGAAAGTTAAAGTTTCCTACGTCATGCTGCGCGCGTCCCCGCGGCAGCAGACCTGGGGGAACGTGCACGCGCTGCGCTGTCACCACGCTGCCCTCCAGGAGGCTCTTCTCTCGAGCCGCACCGGGACTCCCGAGGACTTAGACCGCGCAGCGCCGCTCCAGATGAAGGGCGGCCTGGAGGAGGAAGAGGAGGAGGAGGAGGAAGAGAAGGAGGAGGAGGAGGAGGAAGATCTGGACGACGAGCTAGACGCGGCCCGCCAGAGGTTCATGAAGGACCGGAGGAGAGCGCGCTCCCTGCCCGCGCTCCTGCTCGGGAACAGCGTGAAGCGCGTGAAGTTCGCGGACTCCATGGGTCTGGACCTGGCCAGCGTCAAGACCTTCAGCGCGCTGGAGGACCCGAAGGTCCCGAGCAAGGTCCTGACGCGGTACCGGAGCTTCCCGCCGCCGGACCAGGACCAGGACCTGGACCGGGACCGGGACCTGGACCGGGGGGACCTGCGCCAGGGCTTCAGGTCCAGCCTGGACCCGCACCGGCTGGTGGCGCTGTTCCCGGAGCCCCGGGACGCGGAGCGGAGGGTCCAGCGGCTGCGGGTCTGCCTGGAGAGGGTCTCCATCACGCAGTTCGACGTGCGGGGCCACATCCGGGTCCTGAGCGGCGGCGCCGAGAAGGAGGTCGGGCTGAGGTACACCTTCAACGACTGGCTCTCCTACGTGGACGCGCAGGCCGTGCCCGCGGCCGCGCACCAGCCGGGCGCCGTGGGGGAGCGGTTCAGCGTTACCGTGCACGCGCCGCCCGGCGCCCACGTGCACTTCGCCGTGTACGTGCGCAGCGAGGAGGGAGAGTTCTGGGACAACTGCGAGGGGAGTAACTACACGCTGCGGTACCGAGGCCTGCCCGGGGGCGCGCTGCGCGCCACCGCTGCGTTCCACGCCACCTGAGCGCGCGTGAGCGGCAAGGCAAGCCTGTAGATCTGTGCGTAATACCTGTAGGTCTGTGCGTAAAGCCTGTAGATTTGTGCGTAAAACCTGAAGAGCTGTGCGTAAAACCTGTAGGTCTGTGCGTAAAACCTGTAGGTCTGTGCGTAAAACCTGAAGAGCTGTGCGTAAAACCTGTAGGTCTGTGCGTAAAGCCTGTAGATTTGTGCGTAAAACCTGAAGATCTGCGTAAAACCTGAAGAGCTGTGCGTAAAGCCTCTAGATCTGTGCGTAAAACCTGAAGAGCTGTGCGTAAAACCTCTATCTGTGCATACAAAAACGGTCCAATCGCCCAATCGGCTGCCCCCCCTGCAGAATAAAACCATCCTGGTCGCGTGACGAGTCTTCTGCTCAGGGATCTGGTCTTTATTCAGATGTAGAAGTAGTTGTCCACACACCGGACATCATGGATCTCATCTGTTGGATGAGGGACTTTCTTTGAGGACTCTATATTCCCTATTCAAGGACATCATGACGTCACGAGTCTCCGTCTCACTGCTGACTCCATCTGTGAACCAGAACTAGGATGTGGAACCTTTTCAAAATAAAATCAGCTCAATGAGTTCAGACCTGGAGGTGAAGAAGACCTGACCCCTGATCTGCTTTAAGAGGGAACATGTTCATGAATTCAGATCTAAATAAAAAGGTTAAAACCAGAACACTGTTTTTAATATTGAAATTAATTATTCAGACTTTTTGTTTCCATTTATTTCTTCACAGTCTTTTATTTCTGTTTATCAATCACACAGATGTTCTGTATTAATTATGTATCAGCAGATTGTTTAGAAAAGTTTCATTAATGTTCAACATGTAAGGAAATGAATAGAAATCAACGGCTTTCTGAATAAAAACATTAAAATGACTCAAATGTTGCTTCATGGAAAATGAACAATGAGCGTTATGCAAGAAGTCAGTCTGAACCTCTGGAAGGTCGCAGGTTCGATTCCCTGCAAAGAAAACATGAAGGAGAATGTTTGTTAGTTTGGCAGAATGAAAATATATATATATATATATAAATATATATATATATATATATATCCTCTCTCTCTCTCCTGTCTCTCTCTCTCTCTCTCTCTCTCTCTCTCTCTCTCTCTCTCTCTCTCTCTCCTGTCTCTCTCTCTCTCTCTCCTCTCTCTCTCCTGTCTCTCTCTCTCTCTACGAGGGTCAAAGTTCAGAAGTGAAAATAGTTTGTTGACCGACGTCTGTTTACTGAGTCAACAGAGGATGAGAGTGAGGAGTTCAAGGGGACATCTGTATGTCCTAGTGTCCTCTAGTGTCTGTCCTAGTGTCCTCTAGTGTCTGTCCTAGTGTCCTCTAGTGTCTGTCCTAGTTCAATTCAGTTTATTTTATATCGCCCAACATCACAAATACAAGTTTGCCTCGGAGGGCTTTACAATCTGTACACATGACATCCCTGTCCTGGGACCTCACATCGGATCAGGAAAAACTCCCAATAAAGATAGTAGAAACCCTTTCACAGGGAAAAAGGGGAAGAAACCTGAGGGAGAGCAACAGAGGAGGATCCCTCTCCCCAGATGGACAGAAGCAAAATATGTCATGTGACCAGAATGAATAACGTAACAGAGTTACAGCACATTACATGAATATGACAGAAATTATTCATATAATGAGTAGTAGGCATGGTCCATGAGCCAGATAACCACGACCCATTAAGCAGAAGGAGGTAGAGAGGAGGGGCATCCCAGGGTGGCTGCCTGGCCATGGTTCCAGGCAGCCACGAATCCATGGAAAAAGAAAGTAGAGTTAGTAATATGCATTGAAGAGACAATCATTTATCCAGAAGGAGAGAGAGACGAGGTGAAGAGGAGAGGAGGAGCAAAAGAGGAAGAGAAGGAAAGGAGGAGCTCAGTGTATCCTAAGATGTCCCCCAGCAGTCTAGGCCTATAGCAGCATATCTAGGGGCTGGACCAGGTAAACCTGAAACAGCCCTAACTATAAACCTGAAACAGCCCTAACTATAAGCCTGAAACAGTCCTAACTATAAACCTGAAACAGCACTAACTATAAACCTGAAACAGCCCTAACTATAAACCTGAAACAGCCCTAACTATAAGCCTGAAACAGTCCTAACTATAAACCTGAAACAGCACTAACTATAAACCTGAAACAGCCCTAACTATAAACCTGAAACAGCACTAACTATAAACCTGAAACAGTCCTAACTATAAACCTGAAACAGCACTAACTATAAACCTGAAACAGCCCTAACTATAAACCTGAAACAGCACTAACTATAAACCTGAAACAGCCCTAACTATAAACCTGAAACAGCCCTAACTATAAGCGCCATCAAAGAGGAAAGTCTTAAGTCTTGTCACAACCGTCACTAGACGGTAGTGCTTTTATTTTGTTGTCTTGTCACTTCCTGTTTTACTTTGAAATCATCCTCCTGTGTCATGTCTGCTGTCTTTACTTCCTCATGTGTGATTACCTCTCCCTGCCCTGATGTGTTTCACCTGTGTCTCGTTAACTCCCCTCCCAGTGTGTATATATACTCTGTGCTTCACTTGTCTCGTTGCCAGTTCGTTTTTCTTCACCTGTGAGTCAACTTACCAGCGTTTTTCCTGCCTGATATCCTGTTCTGATTCCGACGTCCCTTCGTTTCCGAGTAAGCCCGATCCCTGCCTGTACCTCTGCCGGGTTTGACTGCCTTCCTGTGAATGACCCTGGACTGTTTACGTTGGCGATTCTACTCTCCCCTGAGTGAGACAGCTGCTCTCACCACAGCGGGTCAGAGCCTTGCCGACCGGCCTCAGTCCCTCCCCAGTTACATCGGGAGAACCTTCGGCGGTCCTTCTCCAGAGACTCTATCCTGTTGCAATATTACCTTTATCAATAAAGTAATCCTTGTGAACTTTACTCTCTGCCTCGGGTCGTGCATTTGGGTTCTTTCACTAGTGCTCCGGCGTGACAAGTCTACTCTTAAATGAGGTGACTGTCTGCCCCCCGAACTGAAAGTGGAAGCTGATTCCACAGAAGAGGAGCCCGATAACTGAAAGCTCTAGCCCCCAACCTACTTTTTAACACTCTGGGAACCACAAGTAACCCTGCATTCAGTGAGCGTAATGCTCTCGTGGGGTAATATGGTACTATAAGCTCTTTAGTGGGGTAATATGGTACTATAAGCTCTTTAGTGGGGTAATATGGTACTATAAGCTCTTTAGTGGGGTAATATGGTACAATAAGCTCTTTAGTGGGGTAATATGGTACAATAAGCTCTCTAGTGGGGTAATATGGTACAATAAGCTCTCTAGTGGGTAATATGGCACTATAAGCTCTCTAGTGGGGTAATATGGTACTATGAGCTCTCTAGTGGGGTAATATGGTACTATAAGCTCTTTAGTGGGGTAATATGGTACTATAAGCTCTTTAGTGGGGTAATATGGTACTATAAGCTCTTTAGTGGGGTAATATGGTACAATAAGCTCTTTAGTGGGGTAATATGGTACAATAAGCTCTCTAGTGGGGTAATATGGTACAATAAGCTCTCTAGTGGGTAATATGGCACTATAAGCTCTCTAGTGGGGTAATATGGTACTATGAGCTCTCTAGTGGGGTAATATGGTACTATAAGCTCTTTAGTGGGGTAATATGGTACTATAAGCTCTTTAGTGGGGTAATATGGCACTATAAGCTCTCTAGTGGGGTAATATGGTACTATAAGCTCTCTCGTGGGGTAATATGGCACTATAAGGTCCTTAAGATATGATGATGCATCACCAGTTAAGGCTTTGTAGATAAGGAGAAGGATTTTAAATATGATTCTCGATCTTACAGGAAGCCAGTGGAGAAATGTGATCTCTCTTCCGCGTTCTCGTTAGTACACGAGCTGCAGCATTCTGGATCAGTTGGAGAGATCCAAGGGATTTACCGGAGCAGCCTGATAAAATGGAGTTACAGTAATCCAGTCTTGAGGTAACAAATGCGTGAATCAATGTTTCTGCATCGCGTTGAGACAGGATGTGCCGGATCTTTGAGATGTTCCGTAGGTGAAAAAAGGCGGTCCTTGAGATCTGTTTCACGTGGGACCCAAAGGACAGGTCCTGGTCAAAAATAACTCAGAGATTCCTTACGGTGGTGGTGGATGCCAGAGCGATGCCATCCAGAGAAACCATATCATCAGATAATTGATTTCTGAGGTGTTCTGGGCCGAGTAAAATAACTTCAGTCTTGTCTGAGTTCAGCAGCAGGAAGTTGCAGGTCATCCAGGTTTTAATGTCTTTAAGACACGCTTAGTTTAGCGACCTGGTGGGTTTCATCTGGCTTGATCCACAGATATAGTTGAGTATCATCGGCATAACAGTGAACGTTTATGGAATGTTTTCTGATAATATTGCCTAAAGGAAGCATATATAAGGTGAACAAAATTGGTCCAAGTACAGAACCTTGTGGAACTCCATGATGAACGGCAGTGGTAACCGAGGCCTCATCGTTTACAAATACAAACTGAGATCGATCTGATAAATACGACTTAAACCAGCTTAGTGCTGTACCTTTAATACCAATCAACTGTTCTAGTCTCTGTAATAAGATGTCATGGTCAATAGTGTCAAACGCTGCATTAAGGTCTAACAAGACCAGACCAGAGACAAGTCCTTTATCAGCACTAAGGTCTAACAAGACCAGACCAGAGACAAGTCCCTTATCAGCACTAAGGTCTAACAAGACCAGAACAGAGACAAGTCCTTTATCAGCACTAAGGTCTAACAAGACCAGAACAGAGACAAGTCCTTTATCAGCACTAAGGTCTAACAAGACCAGAACAGAGACAAGTCCTTTATCAGCACTAAGGTCTAACAAGACCAGAACAGAGACAAGTCCTTTATCTGATGCAACTAGAAGATCATTAGTAATTGTCACTAGTGTCTCTGTGCTATGATGCTTTCTAAATCCTGAATGAAACTTCTCAAATAAACTATTGTTATGTAAAAAGTCACACAACTGGTTTGCGACTACCTTCTCCAGTATCTTAGAGAGGAAGGGAAGGTTAGAGATAGGTCTGTAGTTAGCCAACACCTCTGGATCCAGAGTGGGCTTCTTAAGAAGAGGTTTAATTACAGCTACTTTAAAAGACTGTGGTACATGACCAGTTAGTAAAGACCCATTGATAATATCTAGTAGAGAGGCACTAACTAAAGGTAAAACTTCCTTAAACAGCTTAGTCGGAACAGGGTCCAGGAGACAGGTAGACGATTTAGAAGTAGAAACCATTGAAGACAGTTGATCGAGGTTGATGGTCAAAAATCCATCCAGACACACAGCAGTGCCCACAGCCTCCTCCATGGCCATCCCACCTGAGGATGGACCGGCAGTAGTGGAGGGCAGGAGATCACCCATCCTGCCTCTAATAGCCAGAATCTTACCATTGAAGAAGTTCATGAAGTCATTACTACTGAGGTCTCTAGGAATCCACGGATCCACCGAGTTATGACTCTCAGCCAGCCGGGT
>NC_136606.1:1218164-1235664 GCF_910589615.1 Taurulus bubalis
ACACCAAAGAGATGGAAAACTACAACAAAGCGAGGCAAAACGACCACAAAGAGACGCAAAACGACCACAAAGAGACACAAAACGAACACAAAGAGACACAAAACGACCACAAAGAGACACAAAACGAACACAAAGACGCAAAATGACGCAAAACGACCACAAGGACGCAAAACGACTCACAGCATCTCCTCTCCGGCTTCTAGAAACTGAAGCGCACGGCGACACACGAACCAGACAGAAGTGGTTTCCGACGCCCCCCCCCCCCCCACACACATAGGTGATCCGGCTGTAATGGAAAGCTAAACTTAGCCTCCTTCATGTACATCGTCTGAGTCGTGACTGGCTGACCTCCGTCCTCCACCAGGCGACAGATTAACACTGAAGAGCTGCAGCTGCTCGTCTGACAGGACCTCGTGGAGGAGTCCGTCCTTCCCGAGGGAAGCCGGTGCTTCATGAGCGGTTCCACTGACAACATGAATGCATGTTTGGGTCGAGACCCTTAACACACCAGCGGCGTCCAGCTGGTTTCTCTTCATGACCCTTCTGAAGAAGAGATCTGAAGAGAGCCGTTTTTGTGACTTCTGTTCACATTCATGACTGTTGTGCGTTTTTTGCGTTACAGAACTGCGTTTCCTTGAGCCTCCCTGTGTTGCATAAAGATAATAAGTGATGCTGGATCTTCTTTGATGAACCAATAGTCCAAACGCACTGAAAAGACGAATGAAGCACAAACTGGGAGCGGTCGAGTATCTGAAGTCTCATTTGGGCTTTGAAACCATCGGATGGAAGCTTCACGCTGCGAGTGACGTCTGCAGGAACATGAGCAAAGATAAATGTGGATCGTTGCTTTATAGTCGTACTGTTAAAGTAGCCGCTTGTTTTAGTGAACAGGGGTGGAGATAAAAACACAGAATGGCTGCCCTGAACAGCAGGAAGCTAAAGAGCCGCTGAAAGTGGGAGGAAAGAGATGAAGCGGCTGGAGGAGGTACAGTGAAGGAAACGAGGAGTTTCCTGTGAGGGGGAGGAAAGAGGAAAGGATGGAAGGATGCTGTCAGAGGGAAATGCATGAAGGC
Source organism: Taurulus bubalis (assembly GCF_910589615.1). Taxonomy (NCBI): domain Eukaryota; kingdom Metazoa; phylum Chordata; class Actinopteri; order Perciformes; family Cottidae; genus Taurulus; species Taurulus bubalis. Next base: position 1,219,238 of record NC_136606.1, read on the forward strand.
CTGGAGGACGAGGACGAAGAGGAGGAGGATGAGGACGAGGAGGAGGACGAGGACGAAGAGGAGGCCTGGAGGACGAAGAGGAGGAAAGAGGACGACAAGGATGTGGATGATGAGGACGACGAAGAGGAGGAAGACATGGAAGAGGACGACTTGGAGGATGATGAGGAAGAGGAGGAGGATGAGGAAGAGGACGTGCTGAGGTCAATAACAAACTCAGCTGGAGGAGATCTCCAGTTTATTTTCCACTCGTCAGGAGAGAGTCGGGCCTTCAGTGAGTTTATTCTCCGGTACTTTGAAATGTCAGCTGATAAAGAAATAAAACCATTTAACCAGACAGAAAGACACGTCAGGTAAAGTGTCTCTGCAAAGTGTGAAATGATGTAAACTTCAGCAGCATCATCAGTGCAGTGGTGTATGCACACACCTCTCATATACATACACACACACACACACACACACACACACACACACACACAGAGGTGGAACTTTCCGGGAGATAAACCCTTCCCAGCTTTCATCTCCGTTCACATCTTCTCCTCCGTCTCGTGTCTCTGGGACCTTTCAGGAGGTTTATCAGTTTTCACAAACTCAGTCGCCCGGAGCACAAAACTAAAACAGTTTACTCTGATCAACTCTTTATTTCTCCGGGGAAGGCCGGCTGAGCTCTCCTCACAGCGCCGTCTCATGCCGTTTGGGTCGAGCAGAGCAGCCGTGGAGGCGTTGGGATACAGGCTGCGCTCCGATTGGCTGTTCAGCCCAGAAACACAACCAGCTCCAAGGGTTATTTCACTGGATGTGCTGGGATCTGGATCTGTGCATTACTTCAACTTTGGTGACCTTTGACTCACTGAAGCTTCACTTAGTCTGACTTGGGACTTTAATCAATGACTTGAAACCTCAGACTTTCTTTGACTAGACCCGAAGAGTTGCTCAAGATTGAGACTCAACTTGTGACTTGATGGACTTCGGTTCATCAGAGACTGTTGAGCAACTCGTCTTCACTCGATCGGCTAGAGACTCGTCTTCGTCTTCACTCGATCGGCTAGAGACTCGTCTTCACTCGATCGGCTAGAGACTCGTCTTCGTCTTCACTCGATCGGCTAGAGACTCGTCTTCGTCTTCACTCGATCGGCTAGAGACTCGTCTTCACTCGATCGGCTAGAGACTCGTCTTCGTCTTCACTCGATCGGCTAGAGACTCGTCTTCGTCTTCACTCGATCGGCTAGAGACTCGTCTTCGTCTTCACTCGATCGGCTAGAGACTCGTCTTCGTCTTCACTCGATCGGCTAGAGACTCGTCTTCGTCTTCACTCGATCGGCTAGAGACTCGTCTTCGTCTTCACTCGATTCACTCTGACTTGTTCGATTGACTTGGACTTGAGCAACACAAATGTATAAATATGTCTGGCAGACGCGGGAGAGAACCAGCAGATTGCTCGTCTTGGTTTGCGGTGGAAGTGTCTGATGTCTTTGTGCTGCTCTGGTGGTTTATCCATGTTCAAATTCATACACGGAACATCTTTAATCTGCTGTTTGACATCACGGATCGCTGCAGGCCAGACGCAGTCAGTGTCTCTCTCAAGGACAGTTCAGCAGGGTGGGGAAGTGTTTTGAAGGACGACGTCTCTGCATCTCACACATCCTGCTGCTTTGTTTCATGCTAATCCAGCCAATTAAATCACTCCGTTTTGATACTTCCCCTTAACCCCCCTCATCTCCCTCGTTTGTCCCTCCCTGCCTCCCTTAATTTCTCCTCTGCTTACCTGCTGAGAGAGTGTGTGTGTGTGTGTGTGTGTGTGTGTGTGTGTGTGTGTGTGTGAGTGTGTGAGAGTGAAGGTACCTCAATATGCCAGACTGCACTGTCAAAGCCACTCATTTTATCCTCCTGTTTTTCTACGTCACCTAGCTATCCGTGAATGTATTTGATAAATGGTGCATTGTGGGCCGTGTGGGTGGAGCATTAGGGTGCATTGTGGGCCGTGTGGGTGGAGCATTAGGGTGCATTGTGGGCCGTATGGGTGGAGCATTAGGGTGCATTGTGGGTGGAGCATTAGGGTGCATTGTGGGTGGAGCATTAGGGTGCATTGTGGGTACTATTTGAACGTCCTGGTGAAACGTCCTGTGTGTTTTCCAGAAGCTCCTCTGGCTCCGTCTCCTCATGAATGATTCATCAGCGTTCAAAGAGCGCCACCGGCCCGTTGACAAAACTCTTTGTCTCTCCACCGTTCTCTCTCTCTCCTTTTGGCATTTCCAGTGGAGTCGTCCTTTACTCTCCCTTCTCTTCCCTCACTGCTTCCAAAGCAGCGCATTAGTCCATAACAATCATCTGAGAATACACAGTATTGATCTTTCCATCTCTTCCTCTCTCACTCTGTTTTCCCGTACTGAAGTCTCTGAGAAACCTCGATCTTCCCCTCAACGAAGACGAGTGAATCCTTAATATTTTATTGCCAGATTGGAGTTTTTGGTGGAAAACAAATGAATATTTTACTGATACGCGACTTGCCAGAAACACGAGTCAACATTTCCTCGTCGTGTTAACAGAAGACGACGGCGTTGAGCCGTTCCTTCTCTTAAAGGTGAAATCAATCTTCAACTGATCCCGTCTGAACAACACACTCCAATCTGGGACTGATACTACGGCTGTTCTGACCTTTGAAGGACACACACACACCCTTTGTGTGTGTGAGCGCCAGACTTCTTTAAAAAGGACCAATGGGACGTCTTCGTTTACACACCTCTCTCTCCCCCTCTCCTTCCCTCCATCCCTCCCTCCCCCAGGTCCCGCCCACCGGCCTTAACGAGCTCGTTAGCCTCCTGACCAATTAGCCGTCTGGGCTCAATAACCCGGCATCAACCAATCACGGCCTTAGAGAGTAATTAAATGTGATGACGGCCGGGCCACGCCCACACGGAAATGGATCACACACACACACTAATGAGGAGTTTCTTTGTAAATCTGAGATTTTTTAACCTTAATTCTTTCCACTCTGAGCACACACACTAATTAGAGAGCCAGAAAAGATGAAGGCAAAATGTGCTCACAGAGTGTGTGTGTGTGTGTGTGTGTGTGTGTGTGTGGAGTTCCCTCGCTGTGATCTCCCGTTTCAGTCCGTCGCACTGAGAGCCGACGAGGGAGATGAAGATGAAAAGGAGGAAGAGGAGGATGCTGGTAATAAATTGCTCGTGCGGCGACGTTCATTCACTTCCTGACTTCTCTCCATCCGAGCCAACGGAACCTTGCAGTCACAACATGTCTGTTCTCGTCTTCTTCACGAGTTCACAGCTTTTGCCTCTTCTTTGTCCCGAGTGGTTTGTTTGAGACCAAAAAGCCAGAAGCTCCAACCGAAAGAGAAACGGTTCATGTGACGTCGTTTTGTGCGTTTTTCTTTTCAAAATAAACTTCCTTCTTCACAGAAAACCGCCAGGAACAGATTGTTGTTTTGGGTTAAAGGAACAGAGGAAGCATTCAGGGGCAGCAGAGGGTTTCTGTTCAGACCGTCACACTCTGGGGTCCGGACATTAACCCTCGCAGTGCTGCAGAGGAGGAGGAGGGAGGGGAGGAGGAGGAGGAGGAAGGGGAGGATGAACACTTTAGTGGAGAGAGATGAGAGGCAGTGACGTTTGGGAGCTTTCTAGCTAGTTAGCTTCTCCAGCTCCAGAGCTGGCGAGCTAGCGAGCTCGTCTCCTACTTTCCTCCCAGGGAAGATGTCTCCTGGCTGCGGGGCAGAAGGCCACCAGCCTGCAGCTCCTTTTCTTTAACTACCGCAACGTTAGCATGAAAGCACAGTGACATTTACAAGCTAGCCAAGTGGCCAGGAAGAGGAGGAAGACGAGGATGAACACATCAGTGGAGAGAGAAGAGAGGCAGTGATGTTTGGGAGAAGAGGATCGATGGAGAGGACAGACAGCAATGAGATGAGAGTGCTTCAGCATCAGGCATCGAACCGCCGGTCCTCTTCCCACTAACGGAGCCGAGGCTCCTCACACGCCTGCGCTTCTACCGACTGAAACAACAACAACAACAAACGGGTCCTGTATAGTGCCGGATCGTCCGGTTCCCTCGCTGTGTAGAAGTTAAAGAGCGGCGTTAGCCGAGGATAGCACAGCATGCTAACGGTGTTCGAGTCCCTCTGTGGTTTTGGGTTCTCGGCCCAGCGTTCGTAGCTTTGGTACCTCGTATATATTTTGTGTTATCCACGTAGACATGAACCAGGAAGTGTAAAAACCTTCAGAACCGCCACACAGGGTTCTGGAGGCCGAAGCTGGTTCCTCGTATGGAACCAGAATGATTACGAGTCACGGAACTTCAGCAGCAAAAAGGGATTTGAACCAAAACCTACTGGAACAGAAGAAACTGAGCCGTGTTGCACGAGTAGTAACTTCTTCTTCTTCTGGGGTCATCTGGACCGTAGAGAACTCAGAACCACCAATCATTTCATCTTCATCACTTCCTCTTCTTCACCCTCCTCCTCGTCTTCAACTTTTATCCTTACATCACATTGCCTTCTTCAGTCAATGACTTGCATCATGCTGTGTGTGTGTGTGTGTGTGTGTGTGTGTGTGTGTGTGTGTGTGTGTGTGTGTGTGTGTGTGTGTGTAGAGTATCATCATTGCATCAGACCCAGACTTCTAAGAATAGAAGAAAAATGTACAAACAAAAGAAAGTAGCATAAAAAGCACCACAGAAGAAGAAGGAATAATACTATAATCACTCAGACGACAAACTGAATCATTTTGTTAAATGTTCCTCCTAAAAACTAAATGTTATTTTATTGTCTTGATTAAAACTATCGTGGGAAACAAACAGAGAAGTTTTTAGTTTAGTTGTTTAATGCTCAAATTATATTAAAATATATGTATTCCAACTTAAGTAATGCTTCATGGAAATTGTGGTTAAATTAAATATTTTTTAAATTGGAATTATTTTTGTTTATTGTGACAAAATGAGTTTGTTAGGAACGAGTTTAATCACAAACGTTTCCTGTGATCGTGTTGAAAGACTTCAGTAAAACTGATTCATATTTCCTCTGTAAACAGTAATTATAAAAGCACTTATATTTATACTACAGATTTATAATCAACACAAAGTTCAACAAGAACTGAGCCCAGATTCTCACGGCTCACGGGAAACGTTGAATGATAATGAAATGATTGTTCAGCTCGTTAGAAACTAAAACTTTTTTTTAATTAGTTGATGTTTTTCACTGATTTGTCTTTAAAATGATCTCTGCTGCTTGTGAGCTAAAACATGTTCAAGTCCCAAGTAAATACTAATACATACACAATATCAAAATATATATAAATATATACATGTAAAAAACACACACGTACACACACACACGTACACACGTGCGCACACACACACACACACACACACGTGCGCACACACACACACACACACACACACACACACACCCCTTTACTCCAACATAAAAACAAAGGTTTTCTCCAGCGATGTCACCAGAATGCGCCTCAAACAGCAGAAGAGCTTCTGTTCTGTTCTGCATGAACGTCTCTAAACCTCCCAGGACGCCTCAGACGAGGTCGTGAAGCAGACCGGCCTCCAAATGCACCGGAAAGGTGAACTAAACCCTCGATGACAGCAGCCGCGCCACACCGCAGGAAGACACCTCTGAATGAAGCAGTTTTATGAAGTTGAGCCAGCGTGAGCCGACTGCCGCCCTCATACAGTCAGACCGAGTCGTGTTTCATGAGGCCGGGAAGCTGCTTTCATCCACCTGAGCACCTGAATCACCTCCAGCACAGAGCGTGACGCAGGCTTCCTGCAGCCGCCGGGCGGGGAGGCGGCAATAAAGGAGTGGGATTTCTGCAGCAAGGCTGGGGATCTTCAACAGATCCAAAGATGGAGAAGAGAGGGGAGAAAATAACACAAGTGGGGAAGGAGTGAGATGAAGAGGAGGAGGAGGAGGAGGAGGGTGTTGCCCTACTTTTCAGTCTGGTTCAGGCTTTTCCTAAAATCTCTGGTTTCCCCCAAACTGAGCTGAAACTGCGTCAGAGAAAAACTGGGATTTCACATCCGATCTCCTGCGTCAGTAAACATGTCGCCGGTTCGTTGTGTGGTCGGACCGGCTGGCATAACCAGAGCGTTCTATTTAGCTAGCTAGCTTCTCCATCTCAGAGCTTTCTAGTTAGCTAGCTAGCTTCTCCATCTCAGAGCTTTCTAGTTAGCTAGCTAGCTTCTCCATCTCAGAGCTTTCTAGTTAGCTAGCTAGCTTCTCCATCTCAGAGCTTTCTAGTTAGCTAGCTAGCTTCTCCATCTCCAGAGCTGGCTAGTTAGCTAGCTAGCTTCTCCATCTCAGAGCTTTCTAGTTAGCTAGCTAGCTTCTCCATCTCCAGAGCTTGCTAGTTAGCTTGTTAGACTCTCCATCTCCAGAGCTGGCTAGTTACCTAGCTCGTTTCCTCCTTTCCTCCCAGGGAAGATGTCTCCTAGCTGCGAGGCGTGAGGCAGAAGGCCACCAGCCTGCAGCTCCTTTTCTGTAACCAGCGCAACATTAGCATGAAAGCACGGTGGCATTAGCAAGCTAGCCAAGTGGCCAGCCGTCCGACAGTTAGCTTTCATGCTACACTGGTTTCAGAAAAAGAGCTCAACAGTCGGTCGTCTCTTAGCTTAGCCTATTAGCCGAAGGATTTTCTAACCACGTTGCCAGATCTGACAACTGTGAGCTACAACATCTCCATTTCATAAGTATATAAAGAGACATTATGAGGTTCTCCCCTCCTCCACAGAGGGGCGGCAGAGAGTCGAGGGTGCGGAGGGAAGACGTAAAGCAGCAGCTCAGACTCATCAAGCTACTTAAAAACCCTCAAATGTTTCTCCTTCTCCGAGTCATTACTCAAACATGCAGACATGAAACATATTTTTAGAGTCAGTGTAAATTGCACTACCGAGGGATATCATTATCGGACCAATCATCCAGAAATCCAGTTAGAAAAGACGCTGCAGAACTCCTGAGAATAATCTTGCTTTTAAGTTTTCTTCAGTTTCTCAGTGATCCAGTGACAGTTGGATTCACTGCAAACCGGAGCTTTTATTTATTTTCTTAACTTTCGCTTTCAGATGTAAGACAGTCTTCAACAGGATCAATAGGCCAAACAAACAGCTGCTAATGACCCATCAGAAGCAATTAACAGAAGAGGAAACTCAAAACTCATAACTCATGAGCTGGGCTCAAACACACCTCCACTAAGGCAAAGAGACGTTTACTGTTGTGAAAGTCCGCCGCAGGAATAATCCAGTCTCAGTGATTATGTGTCCGTCCGACAGCGCGACACATTTTTCACTGGAGGACAAAAAGAAACTAGTTTAACGACCGAATAACAAGCTGGAGACAATAATATCCCGAGAGTAAAGTAGAAACACTTATTCATGCTTCTTCTACAGCTACAGGTGATTCAGGTAATGCGGTTAACCTTTATAAAGGGAAGCCAACAACAAATACCTCTGTGTGTGTGTGGAGCACAAGCTGTTTACCATAAAACATTATTTTCACTATTTATTCAGCAGTGGAAATGTTCTGTTAAGCACCTCGCTGCTCAACATTAAATCAAATGACGGATTTCTCTGATAAAAAATACGACGTGTGCAGGATGGACTGAATGTCTGCAGAGATTCTGCAGCAGTCAGGGGTTTAATTTACTGTTCATTAAATCTGGTTCTTTGTTTCTATAGCGCTGTCTTCTGTAAAGGAGCTCAGTGTTGAAGCACGCTTCCACTCCATTTGGCTCTTTTGTGGTTTAAATGTCTGGCCAGACAGTTGAGACCTGATAAATGCTCAACCTCAGATTCATTCAATCCAGAGAGCAGATTATCAGCGGTAAAGGGGTCCGATCAGAGAGTTGCCTGTGTTCTTGTCTTTCGACTCTAATCATTTCACAATATGTTCAATCAAGAAGGTTAGTTGTTACATTTTGATGACCTAATAATTCTAATTTAACGTTCAGTCGTTCTTAGCTCCACCCTGTACCGTCACAACGGACAAAAAACAAGATGGCGACGAGCAAAAACCCAAATGGTAAAGGCAAAAAAACAAGCAAAGAAATCAAGATGGAGGCTACCAAAGACCAAGATGGAGGCTACCAAAGACCAAGATGAAGACGACCAAAGACCAAGATGGAGGCTACCAAAGACCAAGATGAAGACGACCAAAGACCAAGATGGAGGTGACCAAAGACCAAGATGGAGGCTACCAAAGACCAAGATGAAGACGACCAAAGACCAAGATGAAGACGACCAAAGACCAAGATGAAGACGACCAAAGACCAAGATGGAGGTGACCAAAGACCAAGATGGAGGCTACCAAAGACCAAGATGGAGGTGACCAAAGACCAAGATGGAGGTGACCAAAGACCAAGATGGAGGCTACCAAAGACCAAGATGGAGGCTACCAAAGACCAAGATGGAGGCTACCAAAGACCAAGATGGAGGTGACCAAAGACCAAGATGAAGACGACCAAAGACCAAGATGGAGGCTACCAAAGACCAAGATGGAGGCTACCAAAGACCAAGATGGAGGTGACCAAAGACCAAGATGGAGGTGACCAAAGACCAAGATGGAGGCTACCAAAGACCAAGATGAAGACGACCAAAGACCAAGATGGAGGCTACCAAAGACCAAGATGGAGGCTACCAAAGACCAAGATGGAGGCTACCAAAGACCGAGATGGAGGCTACCAAAGACCGAGATGGAGGCTACCAAAGACCAAGATGGAGGCTACCAAAGACCAAGATGGAGGCTACCAAAGACCAAGATGGAGGTGACCAAAGACCAAGATGGAGGCTACCAAAGACCAAGATGGAGGTGACCAAAGACCAAGATGGAGGTGACCAAAGACCAAGATGGAGGCTACCAAAGACCAAGATGGAGGTGACCAAAGACCAAGATGGAGGTGACCAAAGACCAAGATGGAGGCTACCAAAGACCAAGATGAAGACGACCAAAGACCAAGATGGAGACTACCAAAGACCAAGATGGAGGCTACCAAAGACCAAGATGGAGGCTACCAAAGACCAAGATGGAGGCTACCAAAGACCGAGATGGAGGCTACCAAAGACCGAGATGAAGGCTACCAAAGACCAAGATGGAGGCTACCAAAGACCAAGATGGAGGCTACCAAAGACCAAGATGGAGGCTACCAAAGACCAAGATGGAGGTGACCAAAGACCAAGATGGAGGCTACCAAAGACCAAGATGGAGGTGACCAAAGACCAAGATGGAGGTGACCAAAGACCAAGATGGAGGCTACCAAAGACCAAGATGGAGGCTACCAAAGACCAAGATGGAGACGACCAAAGACCAAGATGGAGACGACCAAAGACCAAGATGGAGACGACCAAAGACCAAGATGGAGACGACCAAAGACCAAGATGGAGACGACCAAAGACCAAGATGGAGGCTACCAAAGACCAAGATGGAGACGACCAAAGACCAAGATGGAGACGACCATCAATACAATCAGCAACAGCGACCTCCTCAGGACTGGGACAGAAATGCTAACTGAGTGTATAATGTTATATAATAATAGGAGTAATGCTACATTATTTATTCATTCAGTTCCAACTGTTAAACATTTTACAGACAAGGCTTCATATGAAAACTGAGCCGGCATGTAAAATGTGATTATTGAGCTCTGAGGTTCTGTTGGACCCGCGGCGCTGAACCTGGAAGGTGTAACTCACCGGCCGATGTGGCATTTCATCTCAATTGAGCCAAAATGGCCGAAGGCTGTGTGACATTAAGCAGCAGTAATGGGTGAGAGATGGCTCTTCAGAGGACACACACACATTGTTGGACTTGTTAATAATGTTATGGCCTCACTCAATCATCCATATGTGTGTGTGTGTGTGTGTGTGTGTGTGTGTGTGTGTGTGTGTGTGTGTGTGTGTGTGTACATAGAGTAAATCCAGCTGAGGAAGGACGCACACTGTAAACAGATGACACAACAACATGTTGGGTTCTTTCCCCTCGTCAAACAGCCTTCTGGTTCAGTCGCTCTTCTGCAAACAGAGGCTCTGCAGCTGCAATCCATCATCTTTACTCCCTAACCAACTTACAAAGGCACACGCACAAACACCCACTTAGACACGCACACGTTAAGAAGGCAAACACGGTTAACGCTGCAACACACGCGAGGAGAAACGTCGTCACTGGATGACGGCGACACGGACGCAGACTTGAAAACGTGACGATTCTCAGTTCTGCGCTTTCTTTATTTCTGTGATTCATGAACTGGTTCACAAAGTCCATCAGAGATAATAATATCCTCAGTTCACTCTGAATCTAAATATATCGCCTCAGAGTTGTGACTCAGAAGGAGAACGATTGATGCGCATTCAAGCGCCACGAACAATAATAACACATGTCAAGAACTTCATAATGCAGTCGATTAATATGGTTTTAATCTGTACGTTAGCAGCATTACACGAAGTCTAAGTATTAAATACGTTTGTATATTTAACAATACAGACACCAACACTCATGCAACGAGAAGAATCCTGGTGTGTTTGGGTTCAGAGGGTGAAAGTGGTTTTGTTTATCCTTCAGTGTCATTTGAAGCGAGATGTTTTATTAAAACCTGTATGTCTGCACACGGGGAGGAACCCCTCATGCACACAGCAAGTCTGCAACTAGAAGTGAGATATGGATTCTCCCAGAAGCCCGTAGTATTGCAGCAGCGTTGTAACACGGTGCAGACTCCTCCTCTGATGCGTTTAATCCACGAGTCGGCGTGGGCGAGATGCAGAGGAGAAAACACACTCGACTCAAGTGAGACTCTAAAGAACAGAAAACACAATAAACCTCCAGAACTGATGGGATCAAACTGTCCTCTGTGTGAGACATTCACAACACAGCTCACTTTCATATCTTTAAAAGCAAGAGGCAACCTCCAGGTCTTCAAAGATGCACGTGTTAAAGCTGCATTCTCTCTCCTGACCACCAGGGGGAGACTCCTCTGGTTGTATAGAAGTATACGATTCATGTGTTAAAGCTGCATTCTCTCTCCTGACCACCAGGGGGAGACTCCTCTGGTTGTATAGAAGTATACGATTCATGTGTTAAAGCTGCATTCTCTCTCCTGACCACCAGGGGGAGACTCCTCTGGTTGTATAGAAGTATACGATTCATGTGTTAAAGCTGCATTCTCTCTCCTGACCACCAGGGGGAGACTCCTCTGATTGTATAGAAGTCTATGCTTCATGTGTTAAAGCTGCATTATCTCTCCTGACCACCAGGGGGAGACTCCTCTGGTTGTATAGAAGTCTATGCTTCATGTGTTAAAGCTGCATTCTCTCTCCTGGCCACCAGGGGGCGACTCCTCTGGTTGTATAGAAGTACATGCTTCATGTGTTGAAGCTGCATTATCTCTCCTGACCACCAGGGGGAGACTCCTCTGGTTGTATAGAAGTATACGATTCATGTGTTAAAGCTGCATTCTCTCTCCTGACCACCAGGGGGCGACTCCTCTGGTTGTATAGAAGTCTATGCTTCATGTGTTAAAGCTGCATTCTCTCTCCTGGCCACCAGGGGGCGACTCCTCTGGTTGTATAGAAGTCTATGCTTCATGTGTTGAAGCTGCATTCTCTCTCCTGGCCACCAGGGGGCGACTCCTCTGGTTGTATAGAAGTACATGCTTCATGTGTTAAAGCTGCATTCTCTCTCCTGACCACCAGGGGGCGACTTCTCTGGTTGTATAGAAGTATATGCTTCATGAGTTAAAGCTGCATTCTCTCTCCTTTTATAATGATCTTATTGTGTGTTTCAGGAACATAAATAATCAGGAAATTACTCAGAAAGAATTACGATATTTCCGAGCTCTGCCTATATTTCTCAAATGAGGCATTCAGGAGCTTCAGGGAGAATCCTCCACTGTGGCATTGTGATGAAATGTGGTTCTGTGAACCCCGATAATGGTTGTCAGGATCCCTCTCCATCTCCCCTCATGTCGGGTTTCTCTTTGATCCACTTTCTGCTTCATATTTATTTATCTGCTCTTGCAGGAATGCGCTTCATGAATATTACAACTCCTCCGTCTGCCGTCGCTTTATGGAAATGTGATCATTAAAGTTCAGACCCGATGCAAAGCTGTGAAAATATAAATGCAGGAGGAGATCTGTGTGTGTGTGTGTGTGTGTGTGTGTGTGTGTGTGTGTGTGTGTGTAGAGAGGGAGGCAAGCAGAGATATAGAGAATTCCTGTTCCTTGACAGGCTGCTGATGCATTATGGGAACAAAGTGACCAACAGTGAGGTGATTAGCCTGGAGTTGCCGCGTGATTGCGTGATTGTATGCGTGTGTGTGAGACAGGTGGTCAGTTGGTAACAGGTGTGCATCAGCATACTAGTCAACCTGAGTGTGTGTCTGTGTGTGTGTGTCTCCATGTGTGTGTCTCACCTGTCTCTTTATCAGTAACAGTGTCTGCTGTCCCTCCACCATCAGTCTCTCCACAGCTTTTGGATCCTCCACTTCACGGTTGGCCCTGAAGGCATCTCGGACCCGCCGCACTGCATAGGTCCTGTACCACACACACACACACACACACACACACACACACACACACACACACACACACACAGTACATTCACAGAGAGAACAACAAACAGCAGCCGGCAGTAAAGAAAATAATAAAAAGAAAACAAATATGTACAGCAGAGACACAAAACAAGCCTCCATGTGGTTTACAAACACAAACATGATATATATATATATATAATAAAGGGATAAGTGTGTAGTTCCTACTCCTTCACACCAGACTCCATTCACAGAAACAGTGATTGTACGTCACGCCTCCACAACACAAACATTCTACAGAAGCTCTGAGAGCTTAAATCACTGTTTCATGAATGAGTCTGTGGGACGCCGGCTGCCGCCACGGTGCCGGCTGCCGCCACGGTGCCGGCTGCCGCCACGGTGCCGGCTGCCGCCACGGTGACGAGGTGAAGAGGAATACGACGCTCACTAAACGGAGAGAGCTTCAGGAGTATTTAATACGTCCACAGAACATTCTGCCCTTCAAGTTTAAGCCTCCTCACTCACTCACTCACTCATTCAGTCACTCACTCACTCAGTCCCTCCCTCGAGGCAGAAACCAGCCGGTGGGCGGCGCTGTGGTTGGAGGTCATCGGGGATCCGACCACAGAACACAAACACACCACAGCCGGCTGGATCAATAACGTCTATATGATACTCTCTCACAGCGTGTGTGTGTGTGTGTGTGTGTGTGTGTGTGTGTGTGTGTGTGTGTGTGTGTGTGTGTGTGTGTGTGTTACTGGTTTCCAGCTGCATTAGACATGTGAGGTGGAAGTTACTGGGACTGGCCGTCCCTTTAAGCAGTAAACTGACTGGTAGTCCATGATGCTCAGTGAAGGTTCTGAATACACAACTTGTGTACCAGTACGAGGCAGACACACACACACACACACACACACACACACACACACACACAGATTTACTGCAGAAGGGAAGTTGATGGTTTTTGTTGTCGACTTCTAGAGACGACCTTGAGATGACCTTGAAGCCCATGTAGTCTCTCGATGCTAAGCTAACGGCCCGTCTCTCGTGAAATCACTTTTTATAATGTGTTTAACAATAAATAACTGGTGATTACTTTCTGAATTAATAGTTTTTTCCTCAAAGGATAATGAAAAATAAGCGATGAGCGTCAACACTTTCAGCGCAGAGACGATTATTATTATTTTATTATTTCTCACAGCAGCTGCAGACGAGGAAGTGAATCCAAAGAGACGCAGAGGAAACGATCATTCTGTCTCCTGGACTCGTTACGAGGAAACTACGCGACCTTGAGAAGGTCACGGCGCTGTCGCTTAGGATTTAGGACACAAGCGGGGCACGAGAGACGGATTTACAGGCTGCAGTTTAATAGGACACGAGGACGCAAGGGAAGGAGATTAGGTCGCTTTAAAGAGACAGAGGGAAGGAGATGAGGTCGCTTTAAAGAGGAGACAGAGGGAAGGAGATGAGGTCGCTTTAAAGAGGAGACAGGGAAGGAGATGAGGTCGCTTTAAAGAGGAGACAGAGGGAAGGAGATGAGGTCGCTTTAAAAAGGAGACAGAGGGAAGGAGATGAGGAAGGAGCCGGAGGAAAGGAAAGGAAGAGAAGGAGGGTGGGAGAACTAACAGAGGGTTTGGATGAAGGAGGGAAAGAGAGAAGGAAGGAGTGGAAAGGAAAAATGATTAAAGGGAGCAAAGAATAAACAAAAAAGGAAGGAAGGATATGAGGAGATGAAACTAAGGAGGGAAGACCACTAAGAAGGAAGGAAGGATAAACCACTAAGAAGGAAGGAAGGATAGAATGAGGAGATGAGGATACTTGGGAAGGGAGAATGACGAGGAGGAAGAATAAGGGATAATGAGTGGTTTGAGGAAAGGAAACAAGGAAATAAAAAAAGATGAAAGGAATATTTAAAAGTAAAGGATGCAAGGAAGTAAATAGGAAGTAGGAAAGGAAATTAGACGAAAGGAAGTAGGAACAGAAAAAGATGAAAGACTGAAAACGTGTAAATGAAAGAAAAGAAACTTAGGACACAAGGAAGGAAAGAAGGAAGGAAGGAAGGAAGGGTCACCCTGACTGAAGAAGATTTGTGATCAGAGATCATCATTCAAAGCAACAACAACAACAACAACTAATGACCCAAACGAGACGAACAACAAGCAGATTAGAAAAGTGAAGGACGAATGATGAAGAGGACGATGAAGAGGAGGAGGAGGATGAGCACAATGAAGAGGACGAGGACGATGAAGAGGAGGAGGAGGATGAGCACAATGAAGAGGACGATGAAGAGGAGGAGGACGATGAAAAGGAGGAGGAGCATGATGAAGAGGACGATGAAGAGGAGGAGCACGATGAAGAGGATGATGAAGAGGAGGAGCACTATGAAGAGGTATTATTGTATGTGGACCAGCAGGAGGAGGGGCGGGGCTTATTGTATGTGGACCAGCAGTAGGAGGGGCGGGGCTTATTGTATGTGGACCAGCAGTAGGAGGGGCGGGGCTTATTGTATGTGGACCAGCAGTAGGAGGGGCGGGGCTTATTGTATGTGGACCAGCAGTAGGAGGGGCGGGGCTTATTGTATGTGGACCAGCAGGAGGAGGGGCGGGGCTTATTGTATGTGGACCAGCAGGAGGAGGGGCGGGGCTTATTGTATGTGGACCAGCAGGAGGAGGGGCGGGGCTTAGTGTATGTGGACCAGCAGGATGAGGGGCGGGGCTTATTGTATGTGGACCAGCAGGATGAGGGGCGGGGCTTATTGTATGTGGACCAGCAGGAGGAGGGGCTGGGCTTATTGTATGTGGACCAGCAGGATGAGGGGGCGGGGCTTATTGTATGTGGACAAGCAGGAAGAGGGGGCGGGGCTTATTGTATGTGGACCAGCAGGATGAGGGGGCGGGGCTTATTGTATGTGGACTAGCAGGATGAGGGGGCGGGGCTTATTGTATGTGGACCAGCAGGATGAGGGGGCGGGGCTTATTGTATGTGGACCAGCAGTAGGAGGGGCGGGGCTTAGTGTATGTGGACCAGCAGGATGAGGGGCGGGGCTTATTGTATGTGGACCAGCAGGATGAGGGGCGGGGCTTATTGTATGTGGACCAGCAGGAGGAGGGGCTGGGCTTATTGTTTCTGGACCAGCAGGAGGAGGGGCGGGGCTTATTGTTTCTGGACCAGCAGTAGGAGGGGCGGGGCTTATTGTATGTGGACCAGCAGGATGAGGGGCGGGGCTTATTGTATGTGGACCAGCAGGATGAGGGGGCGGGGCTTACTGTTTCTGGACCAGCAGTGGGAGGGGCGGGGCTTATTGTTTCTGGACCAGCAGGAGGAGGGGGGGGGGCGGGGTTTATAGTATCTGGACTAGCAGGAGGAGGGGCTTCTGATCCGGCCTCAATAATTCCACACAGCGGCTCTGATGTCCATGTGGAGAGTTGTGACATGAAGACGACGCTGTCTGGGAGCGTTTGGGACGTGAAGAATACATAAACAGGTGCAGCAGATTGAACTGAATATGAATCTGATGACTGAAGAGACTCAAGCAGCTTCAGAGCAGCAGGAGGTCAGGCACCACCTCCTGGCCCCACAACCTCCTGGCCTCGCCCACAACCTCCCAGCCTCGCCCACAACTCATAGACCACGCCCATCATCCCCTGGCCCCGCCCACACAGCTGCTGCATCACCACAGTTCAACAACAGCACAAACTGCTTGCAGTGGAGTACTTTCTTTCATACTTCCATTGTGGAATATAAGTACTTCCACTGAAGTGAAGGATCAGAGTACTTCCACTGTGTGGTATATGTGTGGTACAAGTACACTGTGGTATCAGTACTTTCCACAGTGTATGAGTACACTGTGGTATAAGTACTTATTCCACAGTGTATAAGTACACTGTGTATGAGTACACT
>NC_136606.1:1240664-1250664 GCF_910589615.1 Taurulus bubalis
AAAATAACCACAAAGAGACACAAAACAACTTCAAAGAGACACAACACAACTACAAAGAAACACAACACAACTACAAAAAGACACAACCACAAATAGACACAAAACAACTACAAAGAGACACAAAACAACTTCAAAGAGACACAACACAACTACAAAGAGACACAAAACAACCACAAAGAGACACAAAACAACTTCAGAGACACAAAACAACTTCAAAGAGACACAACACAACCACAAAGAGACACAAAATAACCACAAAGAGACACAAAGCAACTTCAAAGAGACACAACACAACTACAAAGAGACACAACACAACTACAAAAAGACCCAACCACAAATATACACAAAACAACCACAAATAGACACAAAACAACTTCAAAGAGACACAACACAACTACAAAGTGACACAAAACAACCACAAAGAGACACAAAACAACTTCAAAGAGACACAAAACAACTTCAAAGAAACACAAAACAACCACAAAGAGACACAAAACAACTGCAAAGAGACACAACACAACCGCAAAGAGACACAACACAACCACAAAGAGACACAACACAACCACAAAGAGACACAACACAACTACAAAGAGACACAAAACAACTGCAAACACACTTTGAGTAGTCTCTTTGTTTAAACGTCAGCTGGAGAATCCCCTCGAGAGGAAGGTCGAACTGAAGGTCGATGTGAATGTTGAACTGAAGGTCGAACTGAAGGTCGATGTGAAGGTCGAACTGAAGGTCGAACTGAAGGTCGATGTCAAGGACAAACTGAAGGTCGATGTGAATGTTGAACTGAAGGTCGAACTGAAGGTCGATGTCAAGGACAAACTGAAGGTCGATGTGAATGTTGAACTGAAGGTCGAACTGAAGGTCGATGTCAAGGACAAACTGAAGGTCGATGTGAAGATTGATGTGAATGTCGAACTGAAGGTCGAACTGAAGGTCGAACTGAAGGTCGTAGGACAAGTCATTCTGAAAGTCTTCTCGTTGTTGACGGTGTTTTACAGGATAACTCTGTTACCTCGTGGAGAAGCCGAGAGCTCCGACGTTTTATCCACGAACTTTGAAGCTGCTAGATTTGAAACAAGCTTTTGATGTGTGTGTGTGTGTGTGTGTGTGTGTGTGTGTGTGTGTGTGTGTGTGTGCGCTGAATATTTTCAGTTTCCAATCTGCAGGCTCTCCAGCATCTCTAACATATGTTTACTTGCTGCAGCCAGGATTCACAAAACAACTTCAAAGAGACACAACACAACTACAAAGAGACACAAAACAACCACAAAGAGACACAAAACAACTTCAAAGAGACACAACACAACCACAAAGAGACACAAAATAACCACAAAGAGACACAAAACAACTTCAAAGAGACACAACACAACTACAAAGAGACACAACACAACTACAAAAAGACACAACCACAAATATACACAAAACAACCACAAATAGACACAAAACAACTTCAAAGAGACACAACACAACTACAAAGAGACACAACACAACTACAAAGAGACACAAAACAACCACAAATAGACACAAAACAACCACAAAGAGACACAAAACAACCACAAAGAGACACAAAACAACTTCAAAGAGACACAAAACAACTTCAAAGAGACACAACACAACTACAAAGAGACACAAAACAACTGCAAAGAGACACAACAACTGCAAAGAGACACAAAACAACTACAAAGAAACACAAAACAACTGCAAAGAGACACAAAACAACTGCAAAGAGACACAACACAACCGCAAAGAGACACAACACAACCACAAAGAGACACAACACAACCACAAAGAGACACAACACAACCACAAAGAGACACAACACAACCACAAAGAGACACAACACAACCACAGAGAGACACAAAACAACTGCAAAGAGACACAACACAACCGCAAAGAGACACAACACAACCACAAAGAGACACAACACAACCACAAAGAGACACAACACAACTACAAAGAGACACAAAACAACTGCAAACACACTTTGAGTAGTCTCTTTGTTTAAACGTCAGCTGGAGAATCCCCTCGAGAGGAAGGTCGAACTGAAGGTCGATGTGAATGTTGAACTGAAGGTCGAACTGAAGGTCGATGTGAAGGTCGAACTGAAGGTCGATGTCAAGGACAAACTGAAGGTCGATGTGAATGTTGAACTGAAGGTCGAACTGAAGGTCGATGTCAAGGACAAACTGAAGGTCGATGTGAAGATTGATGTGAATGTCGAACTGAAGGTCGAACTGAAGGTCGTAGGACAAGTCATTCTGAAAGTCTTCTCGTTATTGACGGTGTTTTACAGGATAACTCTGTTACCTCGTGGAGAAGCCGAGAGCTCCGACGTTTTATCCACAAACTTTGAAGCTGCTAGATTTGAAACAAGCTTTTGATGTGTGTGTGTGTGTGTGTGTGTGTGTGTGTGTGTGTGTGTGTGTGTGTGTGTGTGTGTGTGTGCGCTGAATATTTTCAGTTTCCAATCTGCAGGCTCTCCAGCATCTCTAACATATGTTTACTTGCTGCAGCCAGGATTCACACTCCTACACACTTCTTCTCTCTCCATGTCTCTCTCTCTCTCTCACACACACACACACACACACACACACACACACGTGTAATCTCTGCTGGATCTGGGTCTGTGAACCTGCATGATGTCATCTGGTTTCACCAGAATCCGACCCGGTGACTCCGATGAGCTTTAAGAAGAACTCTATAGAACCAGATGTGTGTGTGTGTGTGTGTGTGTGTGTGTGTGTGTGTGTGTGTGTGTGTGTGTGTGTGTGTGTGAGCTGCAGCGTCTGCACTTTCCTCCTCTGACCATAAAACGTCCCTCCTTCATCATGTCCGATCTTCCTCTCATTTTCTTTCCAATACTCCTCCTCTTCATCTCCTCGTTTCCTCTCCTTATTGTCTTTCCTCTCCTCCTTTCCTCATCTCCTCTCCTCACTTCTACTCTACTTGTTTCCTTTCCAATCAATTTCTTCTCCTTTCCTCATCTCCTCTTCCCTTCTTCTTCCCTCCTCTCCTCCCATTGTTGTTTCCTCA
The DNA here is from genome assembly GCF_910589615.1 of Taurulus bubalis. NCBI lineage: Eukaryota > Metazoa > Chordata > Actinopteri > Perciformes > Cottidae > Taurulus > Taurulus bubalis. Next base: position 1,243,710 of record NC_136606.1, read on the forward strand.
TCATCTCCTTTCCTCATTGTGTCCTTTCCTTATTCTCTACTTGTATCCTCTCCTTGTTTCCTCTCCTTATCTTCAATCTGCTCCTCATTGTCACATTGTTTTCCTCTCCTGTTAAGCTGTAACATAAAAAAAGAGGAGGAGGAAGTGGAGGAGGAAAAGGAAGATGAGGAGGAAGTGGAGGAAGAGGAGAGGGAGGAAGATCATTTACTCAAGTAAAAGTACAATATTTCCCTCTGACATGTTGTAGAAATATGAAGTAGTTTACAAAGAAACCACTTAAGTAAAGTACAGGTACGAGGAGGAAGAGGAGGAAGAGGAGGAGGAAGATGGATGATGGATGTGGGGTCGTTTCAGGACACGCTGTTTTGAATAAACGTATCAGCCAATCGGTTTAGAGCACAGCTCCATAAATCCTGCTGCTGCTCGGCCGCCTGCAGACCAACTTATCATGTGTTTCTGACACACACACACACACACACACACACACACACACACACACACACACACACACACACATATATTGCAGCTGTCCAGCTTTATGACTGCGTACAGACTGCATATGACACACACACACATATATATATATATATATATATATATATATATATATATATATATATATATATATATATATATGTATATGTGTACTGTCACTCATCACCTCTCCATCAGTGTGTCACTTTTGTGTGTGTGTGAACCTCCGCTGGTTCTCCGTTAGCGGTGCTGCTAACGTTACTAGCTCTCCTCCTGCTGGTTCTCCATTAGTGATGCTGCTAACATGACTAGCTCTCCTCCTGCTGGTTCTCCATTAGTGATGCTGCTAACATGACTAGCTCTCCTCCTGCTGGTTCTCCGCTAGCGGTGCTGCTAACGTTACTAGCTCTCCTCCTGTTGGTTCTCCGTTAGCGGTGCTGCTAACGTTACTAGCTCTCCTCCTGTTGGTTCTCCATTAGTGATGCTGCTAACGTTACTAGCTCTCCTCCTGTTGGTTCTCCATTCGTGATGCTGCTAACGTTACTAGCTCTCCTCCTGTTGGTTCTCCATTAGTGATGCTACTAACGTTACTAGCTCTCCTCCTGCTGGACTAAACACTGATTGGTTGTTCACAAAGTCACATGATCAGAGATCACAGACTAGAGAAACATCCACGATGTCCTGATCACATGATCTACTGGTCACATGATCACATGTTCTACTGATCACATGTTCTACTGGAGAACCATCATCAGTCGGCCCTCGTTTCAGTCGGCCTCCTGCAGGAAACCCCGTTTGACCTGCCAGCGCTCTGCAGAGGACTCGTGTCTGTTTTGGTCTTTACGTGACAAATTATGAACCCCGTACGCAAGACAAATAACTCTGACCTTAACTGAATTAATGCATTTAGGAGGAAGAAGGTTTTTTGACTCTCGAGTAAGTCTTATTATGGGGTGTAACAACCATTGTGGCCTGTAGGGGTCACTGTGTGCTTCTACTGCCGCGTCATCTCAGAATGATGCCGCTATTTACTTTACTTTTATGTTCCGGTTAAAGTCAAAATGACCTTCAGATGTCCTTTTATCCACAAACCAGTGTGTGTGCGTGTGCGTGTGCGTGTGTGTGTGTGTGTGTGTGTGTGTGTGTGTGTGTGTGTGTTCTGACGTGTTTACCTGTCTTGTGGGGACACACACGTATCACACAGTCACATTGTGGGACTATTTTCTGGGGGGGACAGTAACATCCCCATAATGTAAATCATGACTGTGTGTGTGTGTGTGTGTGTGTGTGTGTGTGTGTGTGTGTGTGTGTGTGTCCGCGTGACCTCAGCGCTGCCATGTCCAGTATAATATGACACCAGCAGCAGAGGTAAAAGCTTCATGGATTTAGGAACAATAATCCATTTTGCTGCAATGCCACTGCAATGCAACACCCCCTTTGTCTCGTTCAGGGATGTGTGTGTGTGTGTGTGTGTGTGTGTGTGTGTGTGTGTGTGTGTGTGTGTGTGTGTGTGTGTGTGTGTGTGTGTGTACAAATATTTGAGGGGGACAGATGAAAGGGCGATTGTCTCGTCTCCTGTCAGAGGTTGAATGATGGAGCGAGGGAACGGGGCCGAGAGAGAAAGATGAGACAAAGTGAGTCGGCTCACCTTTTAGTTTTTTTGGTCTCGGTTTGATGTTTTTCCGTTTCTGCGATTCATAAAGTAATTAGTGAAGTCTGACCTCCACGAGAAGCTGCTGCTGCGTTTTTGTTTTTTTGCGATCGGCTCTCTGATTTACGGCCGACTGAGCCCATAAATCTGACGGCGCCCGGCATCGGACCGCCGGACGGCAGGTGGTGGAGCGCTCAGCAGCTCAAGAGACGGTCGTTTTTACAGATATACATTTATCAGATCGCTAGATCGACGAATAGGCGGGAAAAGAAGAAGAAGCTGATTCCAATAAAAAGAATGAGGTACTCAATGTTGATCACGTGATCGAGATCCCAACAGACCAACCAGAGTGTTTCCTTGTCAATCACCTTGTAGCCCCGCCCCTAAAATGCAGCTTTAACACATAAAGCATAGACTTCTATACAACCAGAGGAGTCGCCCCCTGGTGGTCAGGAGAGAGAATGCAGCGTTAACACATGAAGCATAGACTTCTATACAACCAGAGGAGTCGCCCCCTGGTGGTCAGGAGAGAGAATGCAGCTTTAACACATGAATCATAGACTTCAAGGTCTGCTTCCTGGATATTATTTCTAATCTCTCTCTATAATGTCTTTCCAGCTCCATGGACCAATCATCATGAGACTCCTCAACAACCCCCTCTCCTCGCTCCTCCCCCTCCTACAGTGCCCGCCCCTCCCTCTGCGCCATCGCTGCTGCCTGTCAACCCTCTCGGCCAATGGCGGCACAGCATCATGCAGACGCCTCAGCACAGAAGGCGCCGCCCCTCAGCCCGTGGTTGGTCAGGACTCGGTGGCGGTGTTGGGCCACTCCTACCCCCGCGATGACTTCACCAACGTCACACCGAGGATCTTGGCCAAGGTCGGACGCAACCTCCACAACCAATCCCATCATCCTCTCTGGCTGATCAAGGAGCGAATCAAAGCTCACTTCTACAGGTACGCTTTGAGAGGGGATGTCCTCCATCTTGTTTTGACTCATCGCACCGATGCTTCCAAGCTCATTGATTCTGTTTTAGTGCTCCAACTCTATTAATGTATTATAATAAAGAAATATATATATATATATATATATATATATATATATATATATATATATATATAAATGAATGAATGAATGAATGAATGAATATAATATATATAAATATATATTTAATTATTTATATATATATATATATATATATTTATTCATATATACATATATGTATATAAATAAATAAATAAATGAATATAATGTAATATATATGTATATATATGTATTTATTCATATATACATATTTATGTATATAAATAAATAAATATATGAATACATGCATATAATATATATGTATTTATATATATTTATTTATTCATTTATATATATAAAAATATCTATATAAATGAATGCATATATATTCACTTATATATATATATATATATATATATATATATATAAAAATGAATATTTATATAAATATCTATATAAATATTTATAAATGCATTTATTTACATATATATGTATATATATATATATATATATATATACATATATGTGTGTATGTATTTATGTATACAAATAATATATATATATATATATATATATATATATATATATATATATATATATATATTTATTTATATATAAATATATGCATATAAATAAATATATTTATGTATTTATTGACATATATATATTTATTTATTTATTTATTTCCATATATATGTATATAATTCTTTTCAGAGCACAAACTGCTGACTCAGAGTGTCTCTGTCCGGTCGGTGGAAGCTTTGCTGCATCACGGTCACGCTGCTGGTTGAGTTCTACTCTCGGCATAAAAACCATAAGCCAGCACACACGCGCATTAATGCTGCATTAATAAGTCATTAATTAGTCATTAATTAGTCATTAAGGCGTCATTAAGGCGTGCCGTGGAGGCGTTGTGTGACGCTGCACCTCACAGGTCGTGAACTTCACCTTTAGAAACGCCGTCTGCTCCGACGGCAGCAGGACGGCAGACGCTCAGAGTCCCAAGGGCTGCTGGGTAATTTACAAACAAGACGATCAACAGCTACTTTACATTAATGCTGCCTCTCCCTCTCTTTTGTGTTCTCTCTCTTCTTCTGTCTCTTTTGAATCTAAGGAGACTTACAGCGTGAATAAAACACGTTCAGAGTATTAGTAGAAGTACAAATACTGCTTTTATTTTGAAAATCAAAGACCACAGAGAAATAGCATGTGACTTAAACTGCTTTTAACGGTTCAGAGGGTGAACAAAGAGTTCTATCTTCATCACGTTTCTTCATGTAAAAAATGGAGATCGAGATTATACTTCACTTGAGTAAAAGTACTCTGTTATTAGTGTATAAAGGTGTATTCAGGTCCAAGCTTGTTTAGATTCTGTCCCTGGTTGTTTGTGTGTTTACTCGTCCATCAATAACAACAACATGTGCCTCAGTGCTTACGTGGGCCGCGGGGGGAACCCGCTGTTCTCCGTTCACGACAACCTGAGCCCGGTGGTCAGGGTGGAGCAGAACTTTGACAGGTCAGCGACTGGTTAATGAATATTATATATATTTAATTTGTATATATATATATATATATATATATATATATATATATATATATATATATATATATATATATATATATATATATGCACAAACACATAAATCTCGTCTGTGGTTTGATTGACAGCTTGCTGATCCCGCCCGGCCACCCCAGCAGGAAGCGAGGAGATAACTACTACCTGAACAGGTGAGACCACCCACAATGCACCTCTTCTGTAGTGACGTCGTCTCTCAACATTAATACATTCATTCACATGTATTAATGTCTGCCCATGTCTGCCCCTGTAAAGTATTCTCATCTTCATGTAGTTAAAGTACAGAAGTATTCTCATCTTCATGTAGTTAAAGTACACAAGTATTCTCATCTTCATGTAGTTAAAGTACAAATGTATTCTCATCTTCAAGTAGTAAAGGTACACAAGTATTTGTTCCAGGAAGACGATGCTGCGCGCCCACAGTAAAAGTACACAAGTATTCTCATGTTTGTGCAGTAAAAGTACAGAAGTATTCTCAGCTTCATGCTGTAAAAGTACACAAGTATTCTCATCTTTATGCAGTAAAAGTACACAAGTATTTGTTCCAGGAAGACGATGCTGCGCGCCCACACCTCCGCCCACCAGAGGGAGCTGGTGAGCTCCGGGCTCGACGCGTTCTTATTGGCCGGAGACGTTTACAGGCGGGACGAGATCGACGGCAGCCACTACCCCGTCTTCCACCAGATGGAGGGAGTCCGCCTCTTCTCCAACCACGAGGTGGAGACGACGCCACACTTAAAATGTGTCTTTAGCTAGTTACTTTGCTAATCCCACCATGTTTCCATGCTAACATTACACTGGTTAAAATAATTAGCCCAACAGCGGTCTGGTGTCCAGCTAGCTAACCAGCCAGCTCTGGAGATGGAGAAGTTAGCTAGCTAACTAGCCAGCTCTGGAGATGGAGAAGTTAGCTAGCTAACTAGCCAGCTCTGGAAATGGAGAAGCTAGCTAGCTAACTAGCCAGCTCTAGAGATGGAGAAGCTAGCTAGCTAACTAGACAGCTCTAGAGATGGAGAAGCTAGCTAGCTAACTAGTCAGCTCTAGAGATGGAGAAGTTAGCGAGCTAACCAGCCAGCTCTGGAGATGGAGAAGTTAGCTAGCTAACTAGCCAGCTCTGGAAATGGAGAAGCTAGCTAGCTAACTAGCCAGCTCTAGAGATGGAGAAGTTAGCTAGCTAACCAGCCAGCTCTGGAGATGGAGAAGTTAGCTAGCTAACCAGCCAGCTCTCGAGATGGAGAAGCTATCTAGCCAACTAGCCAGCTCTGGAGATGGAGAAGCTAGCTAGCCAACTAGCCAGCTCTGGATATATAGAAGCTAGCTAACTAACTAGCCAGCTCTGGAGATGGAGAAGCTAGCTAGCCAACTAGCCAGCTATGGAAATGGAGAAACTAGCTAGCCAACTAGCCAGCTCTGGAGATATAGAAGCTAGCTGACTAACAAGTAGCTCTGGAGATAGGGAAGCTAGCTAGCGAACTAGCCAGCTCTGAAGATGACCACACGTCCTCACGTATGTCCTCATGTCCACCACCAGGTGTGTGAGAGTTGTGGCGTGTCCTCATGTTGGGACGTGTCCTCATGCATATTGTCCATGTTAGAGTCGTGACGTGTCCTCATGTCCTCTGTCCTCATGTCCTCTGTCCGCTGTCCTCATGTCCTCTGTCCTATGTCCTCTATCCTCTGTCCTCATGTCCTCTGTCCTCTGTCCTCATGTTGGGATGTGTCCTCATGCATATTGTCCATGTTAGAGTCGTGACGTGTCCTTGTGTCCTCTGTCCTCATGTCCTCTGTCCTCATGTCCTCTGTCCTATGTCCTCTATCCTCTGTCCTCATGTCCTCTGTCCTCATGTTGGGACGTGTCCTCATGCATATTGTCCATGTTAGAGTCGTGACGTGTCCTCTGTCCTCTGTCCTCTGTCCTCTGTCCTCTGCCCAGCTGTTCTCGGCGGTGCAGCAGGGGGAGGACCTGTCCCTGTTTGAGGCTGCAGGCCGGCGGACGCCCCAGAAGCAGGAGACTCACTCTCTGGAGGCCGTGAAGCTGCTGGAGTTCAACCTGAAGCTCACGCTGACGCGACTCGTCTCTCACCTGTTTGGAGAAGGTGAGGACCCCTGAGGCCTCCTGAGGAGAGGAGGGGCCTCGCTTCACTGAAACCTCCTTCTTCCTCTTCCTCATCGTCACCCTCCTCCTCCTCAGATGTGGAGGTGCGGTGGGTCGACTGCTACTTCCCCTTCAC
>NC_136606.1:1255812-1280812 GCF_910589615.1 Taurulus bubalis
TACTGCTACTGGTAGTACTGCTACTGGTAGTACTGCTACTGGTAGTACTGCCACTACTACTGCTACTACTCCTACGACTGTCAGAGATCAAGATGGCGACAGCTAGAAACCAAGATGCCGATGGCCAAAAACCAAGATGGTGATGGTCAAAAACCGAGCAATATATATATATATATATATATATATATATATATATATATATATATATATTTGGTGCAGCACGTTTTCCTCTCACAGCTGATGTCTCAGTATTCGGTCGTCATCCGTCTCTCAGGATGAATCGCTGGCGCCCGGATGATGAACTCCCGTTCTGACGCCGTCTCTCTGATCGACTCTCGCGGCTTCACTCAACATTAGTGCTCCTCGCCGTCACCGCGCTCGCCGCCGGCGAGAAGGTTAATCTGAGAGCCGGGCTTTGATGTGGATGTTCCCGCTGAGCGGAGTCGGCTCGAGTGAAGAGAAACGACAGTAACGAGGCGCCGCAGAGCGGACGGGAAACCAGCGCTGCTCCTGTCCGTCTGTCGGCGGTTACCTGCAGGAGGTTAAAGGCTAAAATACGTCTCAGGGCTATTGGTGAAGCTAACCTCGGACAGGAAGCTTCACCACACAACGGAAGGTCCTGATAAAACACCTTTAAGTATTCAGGCTTCACAGCTTCCTGTCAGGCGGCCGTTAAACCAGCAGCACCAGTGCACCCATTAACCACCCAGATGGAGCCATCTTTCCATCAGCCCAAATCTCTTTTTATTGGAGCTCTTCTGCTTCATTGGATGAAACAAAAGTGTATTAATCAGAACTGTGGTGAATCTCAACATCTGGCACTTTTATCACCCTGTTGACGCGTCTGGAGGTCTAGAGTCTACGAGCCGGGGAACGACGCTGAGTTCTGGCGGAGCGGAGGTCCATCGGTCCAACAAACACGGGACCTTCAACCAGGAGACCGCCGTTCGAGTCGTATGTGACGCAACGTCCTGAAAAAGAAATAAACAGACAGTCGGTGTCTCGCTGGGCGTCATCTTCCTCATTATTTAGTAGTTTTGCAGGTTGTAGTCCTGCTCCTGAATGAAGAATAAAGAACCAATCCGTCTTATATATTATATCATATCGGCATACACTCCGCTCCTCACAGCCACTAAAGCCTGAACGCGTGTTGAAGAACCAGGACAGAGAATCCTCCAGCGGACGAGCCGACAGAACATCCTTGTTCCTCGTTGTGAAACCGAGAGAAGAGGAGGGAGTTGAGGAAGACGAGGAGGGGGAGAAGGTCACGGCCGTGTCTTCCTCTAGTGAGGGGGAGGAGCCTAATGATCCTCTGCTCTGGTGTTCCTCTCATGTTCTTGTCTGGAGGCGTTGACGTCCTCCTCCAGGAGCTCCGGTTCTCTGTCTCTGTTCCAACCAGAAGGTTTCCACACAATGACGGATGCTCCTCCTTGTAAAGCTTCTGTCTATTAAAAATACATAAATCTAAATGTTTTAGAGCTGGAATCGTTGTCTGTGGAAATTAAAGCTAATAGTTTACCGTCAACAATCCTGAGAGGCTCATAAACTCAAAAGCTCAAACGTGAAATGAAGCGGCCGCTTGGTGGATACGCAGGTTTACATTTGTGGATATCGTTCATCCTCATTTCTGTTTAGACGTTTATGAACGAAAGGATTCGTCACAGAAGAAACATAACTGCCGTATTCATAAATCCTGATTTGTGACTCGACGATAAAGTTCCAATGCTTTGAGATTCAATCCTGAGCAACAGACAGTTTATGACCTAACACTTAATCCCCTTTCCATAGGAGACAATATGTGCAGAGGCTGCTTATTGATTATTGAGTAATAATTCTAGACCTGAAAATATCGGAGACCTTTTCCTATTGATCACAATGATGATGGACCAGCAGGCGATGCTGGCGGCAGCAGCCTGCAGTACAACCCTGTGAATAACGCCTGAATCAGACTGATGATGCGTTTAATGTCCCGTCGGACGTTACGGTACTCTGACGAGGCTTTTAAGCACCTGTCACCACCGAGCAGACGGCGTGGAGGGAATGTCATGAACGCTTCATACTTTGGTTCTAATTCATGTTCACTAAAACTCCTCCTCATAGAGTGATGGGAAGACAGGAAGTCCTTCACATAAATAAACAATCTGTGGGGGAAACAAAGTAAAACTATGAATTAAGAATCATCCTTATGTAGATTGTTATTGTTAATATGGCTACAGATGTATTTATATTCTGTCACTGCCGATGCTAACGCAACGTTTCCTGTTGCTGCTGCTTCACAGTAAAAGCCCTCGTGGGAAACATGGGATGGCATCAGGACTCATTTGTGCTTTATTGGAAGTATTAATACTCAGCTACAAGTAAAAGTACTGCAGTCAAACCATTACTCAAGTAAAAGAATCAAAGAATGAGCACGTAAATGTACTTAAAGTACCAAAAGTCCTCATTATGCAGAATAATTATGATTAACGAGGTCATCACTTAAATGTTACATCTTGTAAATGTGCAGCTTAACCTATAAATAAGCATCATGATTACTTTGGTCATTATATTTAGTATATTAAGTACAATATGTTCATCTGAGATGTAGTGGAGGAAAGTAAAGTATAAGTACCTCAACATGCCGCGTATAATTGAGTAAATGTATTTTTTGCGCATCAACATACTCCTCATACTTTATTCAAACAGGTTCATTTAAGTTATCTTTTCATGATCTATTTCCAGTTCCCCTGCAGGAGGATTCTTTCTAATGCAGCCCTCTACACACTCTCAGGCGCACCTGAGCGGCGGTGTCAGGTGTCAGGTGTCAGGTGTCAGGTGTGTGATGAGGCTGTTCTGAAAGCAGGCGCCAAAGACAAAATGTAGAACGAGTCCGGAGCGTCTCTTTTATCCCACTTCCTGTCCTGATGAGCTGCTCGCTGCAGAGATTCAATTATTACTTCTCTCTGATCGAGTCTACAGACTGAGAACCACCGTCAGCAGCACGGGTCCTCAGGAGACACACACACACACACACACACACACACACACACACACACACACCTTGCACTCAGGCGTGCCAGTCTAATTAACATGTAGACGTCTGTATTAGGCTGAAGGCAGCCGGGCTCTTTTCTCATTACGCAGCGCTCAGGTTGAATCACTGTTTGGAATCACTTCACCTCCTCTGCCAGCGATTAATCAGGTCTGACGCCTTAAACGGCTCGTCTCATTTCTTCTTCTCTTTTTGAGCCTGTCGGTCTGCAGGAGGAAAGGAGGCGAGGTCAGGAGAGAGGAGAGGAAACAAGGAGGTCCGTGTAACGTGACACTGTGACGTCACGTTGCATTGATACTTTGTTACACTACGTCACACTGTTACTTTACAATGTAGTGCTGCGCTTCGTTGTTGCTCTACGTTGTTGCTCTACGTTGTTGCTCTACGTTGTTGCGCTTCGTTGTTGCTCTACGTTGTTGCTCTACGTTGTTGCGCTACGTTGTTGCGCTATGTTTTTGCGCTACGTTGTTGTTGCTATGTTGTTGTAGCTTCGTTGTTGCTCTATGTTGTTGCTCTACGTTGTTGCGCTTCGTTGTTGCGCTTCGTTGTTGCTCTACGTTGTTGTAGCTGCGTTGTTGCTCTACGTTGTTGTAGCTGCGTTGTTGCGCTACTGCGTTGTTACTCTGTCATTTTATGTTACGTTGTTGCGTTATTATTATTCATACACAAGTATTTATAATACACAAACCTGAATATTAATAATACACAAACCTGAATATTAATTATACACAAACCTGAATGTGTCCCCTCACCAGAGCCAGTACTCTAGTGGAGCGCGATGCGAGGCTGATATGAAACGTGTTTAAGAAACATCTGTTCTGTATCTGTGCTTTACAGAAGTGTACAGAAAAGAAAAAAAAACAGAAACATGCACTTTATTAATCCCCTTGGGGAAATTCTTCTCTGCGTTTGACCCATCCCTGATTAGGGAGCGGTGGGCGGCCCTGTGGGGCGCCCGGGGAGCAGCTGGGGGTTGGGTGTCTTGCTCAGGGACACTTCGACATGTGAGCTGGGGGGGACTGGGGATCGAACCGGGTGCCTTGCGGTTTCGGGACGACCACTCATCCCCCTAAGCTACAGTCTCCCCAAAGCTTCTGCAAAATGAATCGTTTTTCTCTTCAGTATAAATATGACGTATTTCATGCTGATGCTTCTGTTCTTTTACGCGTGTTGGGTTGTGAATGCAGAACTTGAGCTGCTATCAGTTTGTCTCTACAGAGGAGCGTTTATCTCCAGTTGGAGGAGGAGGATCGGATTCTCCTCAACATCTCCCAACGGTGATGGAGGAGACAGATGGAGAGGCAGACAGACGTTTATATCTGCAGAGCCAGAGACACACAACTACACACTGACACACAACTACACACTGACACACAACTACACACTGACACACAACTACACACTCTGACATGCAGACGAGTCCACACACTCGCTGAGGTTTGAGGGGATTTCCCTCCGTCTGCCGGTGATGTTCTCGTCTCATTATCCAGTTTGTAGTCCAGAGAGGACGATGTTGTACCGAGCAGACGGGCTGAAGAAAGAGGAGAGAGTTCTACAGGACATGGAAACATGGAGATGCAGTCACATTATGAATCGTGCATAACTTTACTTTAGTGGTTTTTATATATAGTAGTGTATAAACTTCTAATTCATTTATAATTGTTCTTCTTTAAATTACTAATTACATTACCAGGACTACACTGAGGTCTATAGAGGACCAGGACTAGACTGAGGTCTATAGAGGACCAGGACTAGACTGAGGTCTATAGAGGACCAGGACTAGACTGAGGTCTATAGAGGACCAGGACTACACTGAGGTCTATAGAGGACCAGGACTACACTGAGGTCTATAGAGGACCAGGACTACACTGAGGTCTATAGAGGACCAGGACTACACTGAGGTCTATAGAGGACCAGGACTAGACTGAGGTCTATAGAGGACCAGGACTAGACTGAGGTCTATAGAGGACCAGGACTACACGGAGGTCTATAGAGGACCAGGACTACACTGAGGTCTATAGAGGACCAGGACTAGACTGAGGTCTATAGAGGACCAGGACTAGATGAGGTCTATAGAGGACCAGGACTAGACTGAGGTCTATAGAGGACCAGGACTAGACTGAGGTCTATAGAGGACCAGGACTACACTGAGGTCTATAGAGGACCAGGACTAGACTGAGGTCTACAGAGGACCAGGACTAGATGAGGTCTATAGAGGACCAGGACTAGACTGAGGTCTATAGAGGACCAGGACTAGACTGAGGTCTATAGAGGACCAGGACTAGACTGAGGTCTACAGAGGACCAGGACTAGACGAAGGTCTCTGTGTTCAGGGTTGATAAGCCGTCTGGATGACAAAGAGTCTTAACCTCCACTCAACAGGATCAGTTCTCTAAGCTGTGTGAGCTCCACTGACCCGCCCGTAATTACAGCCTGAGCTCTGGCTGATTGGGGTGTGTGTGTGTGTGTGTGTGTGTGTGTGTGTGTGTGTGTGTGTGTGTGTGTGTGTGTGTGTGTGTGTGTGTGGGCAGCTGCGTCACACATCTGAGTATTTGTGTGTTTCGTGGGTATAAATCAAAACAACGACAGTATTTGTGGAACCATGACTCATGTTGGTGTTTTTTTCGCCCACTCGGCAGCGAACACGACTTCAGTAAAAACACGATGTCTATTTTCTGCTTTCGTCCTAAGACTTGACGGCGTGGTCAGGAAGCTGCTGACTCAACAGTCAATACTGACCTGCTGGTGATTTATGATTTATGGCTCCATGTGTTCTTCAGCGTCCAGCTGGTAGAGCGGGTTAAGCTCCTCCCACCAGGAGAAGCTCCCAGAGGTCCACGTCTCATCAGGTGAACGTTGGAGCTGCAGGAGGTCGCTTTACGTCTGCATGTAAACCGAAATATGAGTGGAATATTAATTTGCAAAGCGCTGAACATGTGGCGTCGACAACGTGAACGAGATCTTCACGTTGTTCCTTCGTGGTTCATAAGACAAACCATGTTTTAGTTATTTAGAAGCAGGTCAGATCTGCTCATTATTATTATAAATATAATGATATAGTGTTGTTGTTATTATAATTATACTATTATTATAAATATTATTATTATATGTATTTATAAATAGTATTATATATTATTATAACACGTATTATGAAGGAATCAGAGAAGTGCATCATGGTCCAGTGGACCACTGGTGGGTGTTGAAGTTGTTTTAATTGATCACCTCGTCTTCATTGATCTGTTGGAGGTAAACCTGCTGTTGCCTGGTTACCAATCACTCTGCATATGTCCTCCTCATCACTAATTCAGAAGCTCGATAGCAGGCGGCACACTGTATTGTTTTCATAATCCATATTTATTACCGGAGGCCGATTGAAAGAGTTGAAGACTTTCCACACAGATCCAGCTGAGTGACGTTTGCCTCTGAATGAACTACGTCCTCTCTTTCATCTCTCGTCCGTGTTTCTGGCTCCAACGTCTGGCTGAAGGTTCACTTCGTCCTTTAAAGCAGACGAGGAAGAACCAACTGTGAACTTCAGTAAGACACACGGGGAAGAGAACACATGACCTGTGTAGAAATAAAGGTCATGGGTTCTCTGTTCAGGATGTGTTGAGAAGCAGATGTAATCGTTCTTCTAGGCAAACGTTTTGTATTCCCAACATCCTGATGCCAAAAACATTCATATCCAAATGGAGAATGTTTCTGATGGACTCAGAGTTTCTTCAGAGTTTGAGAACCTTCTTCTTCTGCTTCTTCTTCTTCTTCTTCTTCTTCTTCTTCTTCTTCTTCTTCTTCTTCTTCTTCTTCTTCTTCTTCTGCTTCTTCTTCTTCTTCTTCTTCTTCTTCTTCTTCTGCTTCTTCTTCTTCTTTTTCTCCTGCTTCTTCTTCTTTTTCTCCTGCTTCTTCTTCTTCTTTTTCTCCTGCTTCTTCTTCTTCTTCTTCTTCTTCTTCTTCTTCTTCTTCTGCTTCTTCTTCTTCTTCTTCTTCTTCTTCTGCTTCTTCTTCTTCTTCTTCTTCTTCTTCTGCTTCTTCTTCTTCTTCTTCTTCTTCTTCTGCTTCTTCTTCTTCTTCTCCTGCTTCTTCTTCTTCTTCTTCTTCTTCTGCTTCTTCTTCTTCTTCTCCTGCTTCTTCTTCTTCTTCTGCTTCTTCTTCTTCTTCTTCTCCTGCTTCTTCTTCTTCTTCTGCTTCTTCTTCTTCTTCTTCTTCTTCTGCTTCTTCTTCTTCTTCTGCTTCTTCTTCTTCTTCTCCTGCTTCTTCTTCTGCTTCTTCTTCTTCTTCTTCTTCTTCTTCTTCTTCTTCTTCTTCTTCTTCTCCTGCTTCTTCTTCTTCTTCTTCTTCTTCTGCTTCTTCTTCTTCTTCTCCTGCTTCTTCTGCTTCTTCTTCTTCTTCTCCTGCTTCTTCTTCTTCTTCTTCTTCTTCTTCTTCTGCTTCTTCTTCTTCTTCTCCTGCTTCTTCTTCTTCTTCTTCTTCTCCTGCTTCTTCTTCTTCTTCTTCTTCTGCTTCTTCTTCTTCTTCTTCTTCTTCTTCTGCTTCTTCTTCTTCTTCTTCTTCTTCTTCTTCTTCTCCTGCTTCTTCTTCTTCTTCTTCTGCTTCTTCTTCTTCTTCTTCTTCTTCTTCTCCTTCTTCTTCTTCTTCTTCTTCTTCTTCTTCTTCTCCTGCTTCTTCTTCTTCTTCTTCTTCTTCTTCTTCTTCTTCTTCTTCTGCTTCTTCTTCTTCTTCTCCTGCTTCTTCTTCTTCTTCTGCTTCTTCTTCTCCTGCTTCTTCTTCTTCTGCTTCTTCTTCTCCTGCTTCTTCTTCTTCTTCTTCTTCTTCTTCTTCTTCTTCTTCTTCTTCTTCTTCTCCTGCTTCTTCTTCTTCTTCTCCTGCTTCTTCTTCTTCTTCTCCTGCTTCTTCTTCTTCTCCTGCTTCTTCTTCTGCTTCTTCTTCTTCTGCTTCTTCTTCTTCTTCTTCTCCTGCTTCTTCTTCTTCTCCTGCTTCTTCTTCTTCTTCTCCTGCTTCTTCTTCTTCTCCTGCTTCTTCTTCTGCTTCTTCTTCTTCTTCTTCTTCTTCTTCTTCTTCTCCTGCTTCTTCTTCTTCTTCTCCTGCTTCTTCTTCTTCTTCTCCTGCTTCTTCTTCTTCTCCTGCTTCTTCTTCTGCTTCTTCTTCTTCTGCTTCTTCTTCTTCTCCTGCTTCTTCTTCTTCTTCACCTTCTTCTTCTGCTTCTTCTCCTTCTTCTTCTCCTTCTTCTTCTATCTAAAAAACTACCATGAAAAGATGAAACACGATCGTGAAGAGATGACGTTTGGAGATGTTTGTTTCACGTTTTTCTAATAAATGTTCCACTTTGCTGCTTGTTTTAGTTTGTGTACATTTTAGTTTGCTAAATCATCTCAGTCCAAATCGAACACCTTTTCTAATTGCGCACCATTTGTTGTATCTTCCTGCATCATTTTGAGGTCCGGTCCCGTTGTGTTTCTGCCCGTTGGACTCCCATGTTGCATTGCGGCCGCGTTCCCCTCCTGGAGAGCTGCCTCTGAGAGCTTCCATCTATTAATCATCGGCTGGGAGACGGGTGGGTGCTGCCAATACTCCATTTAGGACCTGGATGGTGATGGATGGGGTGGTGGGAGGGAGGTGAAGAGATGAGCCTCCCAGGGCTTCGTATTAACGTGTTCCTCTAACCGGCCCACAGCAGCTGTCTGGAACTGGGACTGATGGCAGCAACTCTATCACAGGTTCTTTTATTTTGAAATGTAAGCAGTTACCCAGCACACACTGATGGAAAGGGATTATTTAAGCGATCTGTTATTGTATTCAAACAGGGAAAGATTTACACGCTTTCGTCCAATATCCATTAGCACTGGTTTGGTCCAATGTTGACTGGTTAAGAAGCACTGGTTTGGTCCAATGTTGACTGGTTAAGAAGCACTGGTTTGGTCCAATGTTGACTGGTTAAGTAGCACTGGTTTGGTCCAATGTTGACTGGTTAACTAGCACTGGTTTGATCTATTATTCACTGGTTAGTTGGCACTAAATTGGTCCAAACATGTGCTGGTTACTGAGGACTGGTTTGGTCCAATGTTCACTGGTGTTTTATCTTGTATCCTCTGGTGTCTGAGCCCAGTTTGGTCCAGTGTTCACCATTATCTTTACTCTGGTTAGTCTGATGTTCACTGGAGTTCTTTGGTTCTTTGACAGCTGGCAGGAACAAAGCAGCCATTGGAGCTCTGAGTCGCTCCAATGGTCAGATGTGTTCTGTGGAGCTTTTCCTAGTTTAGTAGAATATATTCTGCAGCTTGAGCCTGATTTAGTCTTTGTTTAGTCCAATTCTCTCTGATGTTCTAACCCAGTTTCAGCTCAGAATTCGTGACGAATGGCAAAGTGTTTAACGGGGAGGGATTAAAGTTGTTACTTCATATTTACACCTTCATGTTCTTCTGTGCGACACATCCTCTGAACACACAAGTCTGCAGACGCATCACAGCTGCTGTCACGCGTCACGTGACCGTCACACAGTGACGTCATCGACAGACGCCGATACCGCCACACAAACACACACACACACACACACACACACACACACACACACACAACCCCCACCGAAACCACCGAGCTTCCCTCATTGGCTGAGGGAGGAGGCCTGGCATTGCAGAGCTGAGTGAGAGTAAAATGAGGGAGGGCTGGGGGTTGTCTCTTCACACATACATTCACACACACACACACACACACACACACACACACACACACACACACACACACACACACACACACACACACAGCGATGTTTGCTCTCAGGCCATCTATCCCCGTTTTGTGTCGTGCAATCTGTTTTGGCTGACGTCTGTGCCACACTGCGGCTCAGTTCAATGATGCTCTGCACACACACACACACACACACACACACACACACACACACACACACACACACACACACACACACACACACACACACACACATACGCTCTCAGACTGACTCTCGAGCAGCAGTCAGGCGTCTTTCCCAGCTTTCTTCTTGGCCGCCTGTACGTCAGCGCCTCATGCGTCAGAAGTGTGAATCTTCTCGCGCTGAGCGCTCTTCATTAGCCTCGCTGTCAGTTAATCTGCCGGCAGCTCTGGATGATGTTCACCAGCTCACAGACTGGCTGTTGATCCCGGCGGTTGAGCCGATCCAGATGGGATGACAGGCTCAGATGTGATGCAGCAGAAAGGCGCTCTGACATTCTGAACTGATGCATACATGCTTGCAGAGATTTGCAGATTGTGCACGGCTGTGGTGGAGTCTGGAGCCTCACGTGTGAAGGTTATAGACGAGTCATGCCGCCTAACGGCTCCGGTTTAAAGACCTACACCCGTCATCTATCAGCGCATAGCTTCAGTTTATAGGCCAGTCCTGAAACCTCAAATGTCAAGTTCATAGATCAGTTCCACGCTGCCAAACCTTCAAGTGCACACGTCTATAACTCCGGTGTCTGGGCGTGTGGTCACTGGAGGTTTGGCTTGTTTCTGGGCAGGAAACGCCGGCTCATACTTCACTCCTACTCCTCTAGTCTGGTGGCTAGTCCGACACGCCAACGTCTCTCTGAAGACAGCCCTGAACCCCACCTCTCCAGACTATAGACCGGTTTCACACTGTCCATCTTTAGTTCATAGACCTAAAACCTTTACAGACTAGTTCTACTCTGCCAAACCTCAAGTTAGTTTTTGTTAAGACATGTAGGTTCTAGACCAGTTTTACACGTCCATCCATCAACCATTTGTACACCCTCACATCCAGGTGATGCATCACTCCTACCGCTCACATTTTGGTTAATAGGCCAGTCCTACACCCCCACACGCTGCCTTCAAAGACCAGTCCTACACCCCCACACGCTGCCTTCAAAGACCAGTCCTACACCCCCACACGCTGCCTTCAAAGACCAGTCCTACACCCCCACACGCTGCCTTCAAAGACCAGTCCTACACCCCCACACGCTGCCTTCAAAGACCAGTCCTACAACCCCAAACGCTGCCTTCAAAGACCAGTCCTACACCCCCACACGCTGCCTTCAAAGACCAGTCCTACACCCCCACACGCTGCCTTCAAAGACCAGTCCTACACCCCCACACGCTGCCTTCAAAGACCAGTCCTACAACCCCAAACGCTGCCTTCAAAGACCAGTCCTACACCCCCACACGCTGCCTTCAAAGACCAGTCCTACACCCCCAAACGCTGCCTTCAAAGACCAGTCCTCAACCCTAAACCACAAAGTGGTAAATCCCCAAGAACCCCGTTTATTGACCAGTCTTTCACCTCAAACATCCAGTCTCCAGGTTTTAGATCAGTCCAACTTCCAGTACCACAAGCCCAGAAAAATAACCAATCTGACCCCTTAAAACCCCACTTTCCTCACCAGTCCGACATGCTTCCACTTCAGTTTATAAACCAGACCTCTCCTGGAACACCATTTCCCAGTTTATAAGACGGTCCTGTTCCCAACATGTCCTGCATGAATCAGTTCTACACCCAGACCTCCAGTTCGTAGACCAGTCCTTCTCCTGTTCTAAATATCCAATATGTTGACCGTTCCTTCACCTCATGTCCAGTTTTTAGACCTGTATTACATACCAGAACCAGCCATCTATCCTCCAGTTATTAATCCAGACCTCCAGACTGAAGGCCCACATCTTTGTCTTTCTCTAGGAAGGAGACAAGTTCAGGAAGAAGAAAGGTCCTTAGAGTTGGTTGGTTAGTTGTTTTCTTTCCCATCACCTCTCCAAGACGAGAGCTGGTGCATAATGAGCATTGCAGTATTTGAATATTTTAGTATTTGACAGCCGTTAGAAATACCTGCTGAGGAGAAAACCAGCGACATTCCGAGCTGCAGCCTGTCGGCCACTAAAAGGTTGTTTTGGTTGAGCTCCTTCTTCCAAGTTAGAAAACAATGTTTCTCCGAGTTTGTCAGGGATTCGTTTCCTTAGACGTGGCAAGAGATGAATGAAGCTTTATTGTGAGAACTCCTCCTGGTGTCACGGACAGCTTAGTCTATTCTCTATTTGCTTTGGTTCCACTCTCATTTATCGGGTGGATCTGGTTTTAAATGATATTTGAAGAGGCATTACAACGTCTCAGGTTCCACTTGCAGGAAGCTGCCGTCTCCCCGTCTCATTACACGAGGTGTTTCCTCTCACGGCTGCAGTCATTACACTTCATCACAATCCTGCAGCTTAAAGCCACCGCCGCCGCACTGCCTCTAATAATGCAGCCATAAATATATGTATGGCAAATGTAATTAGAAGGAATGGAGACAGAGGAAGGGAGGGGAGAAGCAGACGAGAAATGATGTTTTATCACGGAGGAATTAAAACCAACAGCGGGGACGGAAAAGATGAGGGGATTCAAACACATTGATTAAACACGATGAGAGAAGAAAAGCAGGATGAGGGTCTGACCAGAGAGGATTCATGGTTTCACAGTTATGATGAGATGCATGGAGAGGGCGTGTCCCAATCAGGTGTTTTGTTTCACTGCGGCTCTCTGAGGATTCAAATATCAATTAGTTAGTTAGTCGGTCTGCTGGTTTGTTTATGATGATGTCATCATTTTGGTTATCAAAAGTCACCTTTTCTCACGATGCTTTTACTGATCGCTTCTGTTGAGGAAAGACGAGATGAAAAGACTCTGGAGACGGAGAGCATTGTGATGAAGAGGAGGATAAACGATGGGAGGCAGGAGCGACGAGGGGGAGTTATTGAAATATGAAGATGGGATAAATGAAAGAATAGAGCGGAGAGAATACTGATGGAGATTTATGAATGAGAATGGAAGACAAAAGAGGAGGAAGGAGGTGACGGAGGAGCAGGAAGAGGAAAAGAAAGGGGAGGAAGAGGAAGAGAGGGGTCACATATTTGATTGATTTTGCGTTCTCATGAAGTGGAGATTTATTCCCTCATCTCCTGCGACCCTCGACCCAACGCTCATTAGCATAGAAACCACATTCCCCATCTGCTGATTGGACCAGGAGCGACACCACCAGGAAGTAAAGGAGGAAGTGTGTGTGTGTGTGTGTGTGTGTGTGTGTGTTTGCATGATGCACGGGCGCTTTGTGGACTCACACACACACACACACACACACACCCTCATATGTGTGTGTGTTACACATCATCATAATAAGCAGAAGCATTTCCAATCAAAACAGATAATTCTTCTGCTCGCTCGCCACCCGCCTCTTGTTTTGTGTGTGTGTGTGTATGTGTGTGTGTGTGTGGTTGTGTGTGTGCGCTCGTGGGTGTGTTTCTTCATTAGTGGAGAACCATTTGAATGCCCCCACGCACAAATATTTAGAAAAATGTCCAGATTACCCGGCGCTGCTCTCCGCCCACTCCTCACCCGGGCGCTGACCCCAGAACAGCCTGAGGCTCACAACTCATCATCAGATCTGTGTGGAAGTGATAATATAGGAATCTAATCTCTGCCTCATTGGCTCTCTTTCTTTCTGCTGCGACACGTAATGTTTCTCCTCTGGGCTCCAGCAGCACACAGAACCAACCCGGAGAACCCGGAGAACCAGGAGACCGGCAAGGAAATGGTTGGATGTCAGATCTGATCCGCAGCCTCGATGGTGGAGGTTTGGTTTGGTTTAGGAAACTAAAACCGTTTGTTTAAGGTCGGAGAAAGATGGCGGTCGTGGTTAAAAGAAACCAATGTTTCTGTTGATCGAAGACGTGAGCGATGATCTCCTGGGTCAGGCTCTTTCCTTTGTAGACCCGACTTCCCCGGTGTCGCCCGCAGAGCTGTGCTTTACTTCTGCCTCTGAGACGCATCAGAGCTCTTCCAACATCCCTGCTGTCTTCATCACATGTTGGCCCTTCATGTGTGATGTGACCTTTATGTCAGTGTCCCCGTTAGCTCCCCACTGTAGCCAGCTGGCGCTCATGCTAGTTCCCCCCTATCTTCCGCTAGCGCTCTGCTAGCTTCCCGACAACCGACACCCGACTTGGGCAGAGGGGACGCAGGCAGTAGCAGCAGCAGCAGCGGTGAGGTAGCAGCAGGGAGCTAGCAGCAGCGCTAGCTAGCTAGGAGGAGGAGGAGGAGGAGGAAGAGGAGGAGGAGGAGGAGGAGGAGGAGGAAGAGGAAGAAGAAGCAGAGGAGGAGGAGGAAGAGGAAGAAGAAGCAGAGGAGGAGGAGGCAGAGGAGGAGGAGGAGGAGGAAGAGGAGGAAGAAGAAGCGGAGGAGGAGGAGGAGGAGGAGGAGGAAGAGGAGGAAGAGGAAGAAGAAGAAGCGGAGGAGGAGGAGGAGGAAGAAGCAGAGGAGGAGGCGGCGGCTTAGAGGGATTGTAAGACTTGGTGTGAGACTGGACGGTAAGAAGAGGATTCATGTTCATGATGTTAGTTTCAATAGATTCAGTGTTCCACTCTGGATGTAAATATGTAGAAACACTGATCGTCTTTGTGCTTCATGGATCTTGTCCATGTTTAGACTGTGGGGTCAGCTGGTCACCTCTTTGGTCCAGACTGAAACATCTCAACTATCAGACTGATGGCCACGAGATGTATTCCATACATTCATGTTCCCTAGAGGATGAATCCTACCAGCTGGTGATCGCCTGACCGTTCCTCTAGCGCCACCATGAGGTTGACAGTCATCTATCTCGTGGGTTGAGACGTTCATGCTCCCCTCAGGATGAACCTTAACGACTCTTCATTCAGGTCCATCAACAGGTCAATGTTTTCATGTGTGTGAATGCTTTTGATTTATGATCAAATGAATGAAATGAAGTCAGAGTTGCAGAACTAGACTATCACGGCTATTCAGGCTCTTATTTTGAAAGGGCAGGAACGCCGTTGTTAAACTCTGATCCCTTTAATCTCCTGAAACACGCGTGTTTAAACCGCTTGTTTCTGTAGCTCAGCGTTCCCTGCTGGAATAAATGAGACTCTTAAAGATCAAATGTCTTATCGCTCCAGTATTTTAATATGAAAGGGGATCCTCTTCCTGAATTCATTAACTCCAGAACGACATCTCTGGCTGCGTTTCTTAACCCGCGGCTCTCGGCCCAGACCAAGGTCACGGACTCGACCTTCAGAGAGGAAACCAGTTTGTCTCCATTAGTCTCCGTCCCAGAGAGAGAAACCACTTCCCTCTCATCTGGTCCCAGGCTGGAGACGTCTGAAATCCTCAGAATTACCCATAATCCTTTATTCCTCGGAGCGTTTGCCCTTTGCTTCGACCCGCCTCGGAGCAGTGGAGTTTCGTTCTCTTTCTGTCTGAGTGATTGACAGCGGAGTAAAGTCGACTCAAACTTTTATCCCCAAAGATTATGTTCAGTTTGAGAGATTTGTTTATTGAGTCGTTTTACAGTATTTGTACCTTATTGCCCCGCAGACACTGACCGAGTCAGTTAAGTTCTCCACTAGTTTACATGATAAATAAAGATGTAAAACTACAACAGAACTGGAACACAATCAACAAAAGATGAATAACTGAGATGTTGACGGTCCGACCGTCTTCAAACCTCCTGAACACTTCCTGGTTGCCGGTTAGCATCTCCGCTACCGACGCCTGCCCGAGTGCCCGTGCACGCCGCCGCCGCAGCAGAGCGAGTGGGAGGCGAAGGCTGCGTGTTCATCGAGCGTTGAGTTAAAGTGTTGAGCAACGAGGACGAGTCACGAGTCCTGAGTCCTGAGTCCTGAGTGAATCAGTGAATCATAAATAATCTATACATTGTTAATGTGGTAAATGACTATTCTAGGTGGAAACGTCTGGTTTTTAATGAAATATCTACATAGGTGTATAGAGGCCCATTTCCAGCAACTATCACTCAGTGATCTAATGGTACATTGTGTTTGCTCATCATAGAAGACTAATGGAGGATTAGAAAACCCTTGTGCAATTATGTTAGCACAACTAAAACAGTGATGCTGGAGAGAAGCTATAAACTGTCCTTCCTTTGAGCTAGTTGAGTATCTGGAGCATCACATTGTGGGTTCATTATATTCTCAGAATGGCCAGAAAAAGAGAACTTCCATGTGAAACTCAACAGTCTGTTCTTGTTCTTAGAAATGAAGAATATTCCAAGCAGGAAACTGAGAATTTTTCTGGGTGAACCCAAACTTTTGAGTGGTAGTGTGTAACTTCTAACTGGTTGCTACTTCTTAATGGTTTTAATTCACTTTATATACATAACTTCTAACTGGTTGCTACTTCTTAATGGTTTTAATTCATGTACACGTCTGTTTTAATCCGGTACTCGTTGTGCAGCTCATTGTTTGCTTAGTTTCACACTAGATGGTAGGATTCAACACATCAGCACCTAAAGAGGTTATTATTATTTACAGAGGTTACAACCTCAGTCTGTAGACGTCCACAACATGAAGACTCATCAGGAGTCTCTGTGTTTGTCTCATGGTGGACATCTCTTAGCTCAGTCTGTGGTCTCACCTCCTGGTGGACATCTCTTAGCTCAGTCTGTGGTCTCACCTGCTGGTGGACATCTCTTAGCTCAGTCTGTGGTCTCACCTGCTGGTGGACATCTCTTAGCTCAGTCTGTGGTCTCACCTGCTGGTGGACATCTCTTAGCTCAGTCTGTGGTCTCACCTGCTGGTGGACATCTCTTAGCTCAGTCTGTGGTCTCACCTGCTGGTGGACATCTCTTAGCTCAGTCTGTGGTCTCACCTGCTGGTGGACATCTCTTAGCTCAGTCTGTGGTCTCACCTGCTGGTGGACACGTCTCTTTAGCTGAACGCTCCACTGGGTCCGTCCACTATGAGCTTAGTCTTAAAGTGTCTGCTTTAAACACCGAGCCAAACAGAAGGTGGTAGAGGTTGTTTACGTGTCTGTGTTTGTGTTTCCTGCAGCGGGGGCGGGGAACAAGGCGGGCTGGGCGTTCGGCCTCGGCCTGGAGAGGCTGGCCATGGTCCTGTACGGCATCCCGGACATCCGGCTGTTCTGGAGTCAGGACGAACGCTTCCTGAAGCAGTTCAGCGTGGAGGACATCCAGCAGAGCGTCGTCTTCCAGGTACGAGCAGGAAGCCGGGAGCGAGTTTAGGACCTGAACCTCTTCTATCTTCTGAGAGTTTAAGACCTGAACCTCCTCTATCTTCTGAGAGTTTAAGACCTGAACCTCCTCTATCTTCTGAGAGTTTAAGACCTTAACCTCCTCTATCTTCTAAGAGATTAAGACCTGAACCTCCTCTAGCTTCTGAGAGATTAAAACCTGAACCTCTTCTATCTTCTGAGAGTTTAAGACCTGAACCTCCTCTATCTTCTGAGAGTTTAAGACCTTAACCTCCTCTATCTTCTGAGAGTTTAGGACCTGAACCTCTTCTATCTTTTGAGAGTTTAAGACCTGAACCTCCTCTATCTTCTGAGAGTTTAGGACCTTAACCTCCTCTATCTTCTGAGAGTTTAGGACCTGAACCTCTTCTATCTTCTGAGAGTTTAAGACCTTAACCTCCTCTATCTTCTGAGAGTTTAAGACCTTAACCTCCTCTATCTTCTGAGAGTTTAGGACCTGAACCTCTTCTATCTTCTGAGAGTTTAAGACCTTAACCTCTTCTATCTTCTGAGAGTTTAAGACCTTAACCTCCTCTATCTTCTGAGAGTTTAAGACCTTAACCTCCTCTATCTTCTGAGAGTTTAAGACCTTAACCTCCTCTATCTTCTGAGAGTTTAAGACCTTAACCTCCTCTATCTTCTAAGAGATTAAGACCTTAACCTCCTCTATCTTCTAAGAGATTAAGACCTTAACCTCCTCTATCTTCTAAGAGATTAAGACCTTAACCTCCTCTATCTTCTGAGAGATTAAGACCTGAACCTCCTATATCTTCTGAGAGATTAAGACCTGAACCTCTTGTAGCTAAACCTCCTCTAGTTTCTGAGAGATTATAACAGGGTTTGAGATCAAAGTAGAGAGAAGTGTGTATTTGTATTTAAATATTCATTTGTTGGTTATATACTTTATAGATATAAACAAAATCACATTATATAAAAATATTGTTTTTTAAATGTAGTAACAGAAGTGTCTTTAATGGTTAAATTGGACATATAATTAATTACATTACAATACACAATATGACAATAATAATAATAAAGTGCAGAATTTATTTATTAATAATAATAATAGTACTGATATTTAACTTTCTTTGTAAGATTACAAAATGCTTCACAGAAAAATAAACAGCAGATGAAAATCAATGAAAAATCAATAAAATACCAGCAGAAAGATTGTAAAAACACCGCTAAATAAAATAAACTACAATAAAAATAAAAGAGCAATAATAATAAAAAGTGATTTACAGAATAAACAGCAAATATAAAACAAATCAGAATAATCATGAAAACATAAAACAAAGGGATGGAAATAACATTTGGAAAAAAATCTATATAAAAATGTAATTATCATTTAATTTTAATGTTGTGATGAACTTCTTCAGATTTCACTTCAAACTGACGGTTCCTCGTTAAAGTGTGTGTGTGTGTGTGTGTGTGTGTGTGTGTGTGTGTGTGTGTGTGTGTGTGTGTGTGTGTGTGTGTGTGTGTGTGTGTGTGTGTGTGTGTGTGTGTGTGTGTGTGTGTGTGTGTTCTAGCCTCTTAACCTCATGTATAAAACATCTTGACAGTCGGGGCAAACATCAGCCGGCACCACTCACTTGTACTGACCACACACACACACACACACACACACACACACACACACACACACACACACACACACACACACACACACACACACACACACAGTTGGCGGGTCACACAGCGGTCACTCTGTTCCTTATAAAGGTGTTTTTTGTCAACTCGCGTCTTCACTAATGAAGAACATTTCAAGTGACTGTTGGAGGGCAGAGAGGAGAAGAGGAGAGGAAGGAAGGAAGGAAGGAAGGAAGGAAGGAATATATGAGAGGAGGAACAGGTAGAGAGCAGGTGGATGGAAACTAAGACAATAGAGACGTGAAGATAAAAGATTCATAGACGAGAAAGAAGAAGAAATTAGATATGAAAAGTAAGAATTTATAAAGTAAGAAAAATATTAAAAATGAGGAAAAACAAAAAGGGAGAGAATGAAGGAAGGAAACAAAAATTAAATGAAGTGGAAAAACGATTTGAAGGAAGGAAATGGAGCGAGGGAAGGAAGGAAAGAAAGATGAAGAAAAAAAGAAGAAAGAAAACACAATTGGGAAGGAGGGAGGAGCAAGATGTAAGGAAACAGGAAGAGAATGAAAGAAGGAAGGAAACAAGAAACAAAAGAAGGAACAAAAAAGAAAGTAGGAAACAAGGAAATAAAGAAAGAGAGGAGAATAATACATTGTGAGGAAGAAATTATAATGTTTCTATAAAAAGACAATTATATGAGGATGAACATCTGTCCTCAGTCTTGTTAGTTTTATTGATGGACCGGTTCCTCCAGAGGGACCAGGGGAGCACGGCTCATCTGCTGCCCAGGGTCAGTGCCCCTCTCCTGGGCAGAGACTCTCCACCTCTCCCATTAAAACCTCCGCAGCCCCCTGGATCCAGAGGTAATGAACTGTGACTGCCGGGAACAAGCTCTGTGTGTGTGTCCATGTTTATCTACCATCACACACACACACACACACACACACACACACACACACACACACACACACACACACACACACACACACACCTACACACACACACACACACACACACACCAGGGAGCTGGCCAGTGTCACTAAGCTGATGGAGTTGAAGGAGCTCAGTAGGAACACTCCATCTCTCCTCTGTGTGGACACCTCTGGTCAGTTAAGTGTTTCTACTCGTATATCTTTACCCGTCTACTTCTCTACCTGCCTCACCAAGAGCTGCTTACCTTTCCATGCTAAAGTATTTTCAGTAGTTTGTTAAAATATTAATACAATGTGAAATATAATTAATTTTGTCCTTCCCAACCAACCAACCAACCCCTTATTTAGATCTATCTATCTACCAACCAATTAATCACCTACAGATCAGACCACCTACCTACCTTTCTACTTTACCAACCAACAAACCGTCCAAGATACCGACATCCCTACCCTTGTACCTAACTACCTACCTACCTTTTTACCAACCAACTAACTTATCCATGCACCCACCCAGCTGCCTACCGATCTAACCAACAAACAAGCTAATATGCCTCTCTCATAACCTAACTACCCAGCTACCTCCCTACGTTCCTACCAACCATCCACCCACCTATCTATCCACCTATACATCCAGCCAACCAATCAGCCAGCCAACCAACACACTAACCAACCACCTATCCACCCACCTACTTATTGAACCATCCACCTACCGATCCAACCACCCACCCACCTATCTATCCAACCACCCACCTATCTATCCACATAGTTATCCAACCAACAAACTAACCAATCACTTATCCACCCACCTCCCTATCTAACCAACTAGCATACCTCCTTCATGAGCTCCCTACCCAGCTACCTCCCTACATTCCTACGAGCCAACCACCAACCTATCTATCCATCCGTCCACCTACCTATCCAACCATCCACCGAACTATCTAACGATCCACCTACCTATCCAACTATCCACCCACCTATCTATCCAACCATCCACCTATCTATCCAACCATCCACCCACCTATCTATCCAACCATCCACCTATCTATCCAACCATCCACCCACATATCCAACCCTCCACCCACCCACCTA
The DNA here is from genome assembly GCF_910589615.1 of Taurulus bubalis. Classification (NCBI taxonomy): domain Eukaryota; kingdom Metazoa; phylum Chordata; class Actinopteri; order Perciformes; family Cottidae; genus Taurulus; species Taurulus bubalis. The sequence goes on from NC_136606.1 coordinate 1,276,472, forward strand.
TCTATCCAACTATCCACCGACCTATCCAACCATCCACCTACCTATCCATCCGTCCACCTACCTATCCAACCGTCCACCTATCTATCCAACCATCCACCTATCTATCCAACCATCCACCGAACTATCCAACCATCCACCGAACTATCCAACCATCCACCGACCTATCCAACCATCCACCTACTTATCCAACCACCCATCTACCTATCCAACCACCCATCTACCTATCCAACCACCCACCTACCTATCCAACCATCCACCTACCTATCCAACCATCCACCTATCTATCCAACCAACCACCCACCTATCTATCCAACCACCCACCTACCTATCCAACCACCCACCTACCTATCCAACCATCCACCGACCTATCCAACCATCCACCTATCTATCCATCCGTCCACCTACCTATCCAACCATCCACCTACCAATCCAACCATCCAACTAACTATCCAACCATCCACCTATCTATCCAACCATCCAACTAACTATCCAACCATCCACCTATCTATCCAACCATCCACCTACCGATCCAACCATCCAACTAACTATCCAACCATCCACCTATCTATCCAACCATCCACCTACCGATCCAACCATCCACCTATCTATCCATCCATCCACTTATCTATCCAACCATCCACCGAACTATCCAACCATCCACCTACCTATCCAACCATCCACCTACCTGAAAAGTTATTTACAGGATAATAAACAAGTCAGAGACGAGAGAAATCTCCGTCTGTCGCTGCATAAAATATCCACTTTATTCTGATGAAGTTTTAATGTGTTATTGTCTTTGTGTTTTACCTTCTCTTCTCTCCTCATGCTGCTCTTCTTCTTCTTCTTCTTCTTCTTCTTCTTCTTCTTCTTCTTCTTCTTCTTCTTCTTCTTCTTCTTCTTCTGCCTCAATAGTAAAAACAAAATACTTATGTTACTCTTTTTAATGTGGGAATGTTTTTTGTTTCACCTTGTTTTTTAAATTTGTTTAAAAAAATATCAAATGAATGAAACATATTGCAGAGTGGCTGCAGAAAACACACTTTTTATTGACAGTTTCCATCATAAAAGTCTGAATTCTTTCCGTTAAATTCAATGAAATTTCTCTGATATTTGGTCCCATTTTCTTTGTATTTATATGAAAAGTTGCAGAACTTCTACTCTGACTTCATTAATGCGTCTTCATTAATGCGTCTTCATTACTGCGTCTTCATTACTGCGTCTTCATTAATGCGACTTCATTAATGCGACTTCATTAATGCGTCTTCATTAATGCGTCTTCCTTACTGTCTCCTCAGCCCCTCAGTAAGTACCCGCCCCTCTTCAACCACATCTCCTTCTGGCTGCCGCAGACCAACGGGGACGAAGAGGAGGAAGAGCACGGCTTCACGGAGAACGACTTTTACGAGCTGGTCCGCTCCATCGGAGGAGACCTGGTGGAGAAGGTCTCACTGGTGGACCAGTTCACACACCCCAAGTAGGAACACACACACACACACACACACACACACAGCTGTCCTTGGTGAACACCTCCGAGCTCGTTGTTGACATCTAACTTTTTAAGAAGTGTGTGTGTGTGTGTGTGTGTGTGTGTGTGTGTGTGTGTGTGTGTGTGTGCGTGCGTGCGTACAAATGGCAGCAGTGGGAGGTAGCTACCTTATGGCTAAGAAGTCCTTTTTCACATAACTGTGACTCTCAAACACACACACACACACTCTCACCTCACCGACCTTGTGTGTGTGTGTGTGTGTGTGTGTGCGTGTGTGTGTGTGTGTGTGTGTGTGTGTGTGTGTGTGTGTGTGCAGCGAGGGCCCTGCAGTGCGTAAAAATGTCCAACACTATTCATCTTTCAGCATTTTAATGTCTTTTTAAATGGCGACCTTTTTCCCACCGAGCTCTCACACACACACACACACACACACACACACACACACACACACACACACACACACACACACACACACACACACACACACACACACACACACTTCTTCCAGTCTCTCTCACCTCTTCACAGTAAGATGGAAGTCAACGGGTCCTGATTTGACTTTGCAGTCGTTTGCTTTCCAAGTTTCATGGAAATCAGACCGGCAGTTGTTGTTCTTCTCCGTGATGCTGCAAGCAAACAAACAAACAAACAAACATGAATAAAGAACACCAGCATACTGAGGAGTCATAGCTCAAAGATCTTCCTTTTCTAAACGTGACGGGAAGCCGAGTCACTCTTTAAGTGCTGTTGATACTCAAGTCTCTACTTTATTATGACTACTAATACTATTATTATTATTATTATTATTATTATTGTTATTATTATTATTATTATTATTATTATTATTATTATTATTATTATTATATTAAACTCCAGCGTGGATGATGTGAGTTCCATAATGTGCATTATGGCCGTAACTCGATCTGAAACCCACTAAAGCTGCCGGAAACGGAAACCTCTCAAATACATTTTGTCCTCCAAAGTACTTCTAGAAAATAATGGAGTGATGAACAAAGTGCCTCTCTCTCTCTCTCTCTCTCTCTCTCTCTCTCTCTCTCTCTCTCTATCTCTCTCTCTCTATCTCTCTCTCTCTATCTCTCGCTCTCTCTCTCTCTCTCTCGCTCTCTCTCCCGGTGCTCTCTCGCCCGCCCTCCTGCTCATAAGCAGCTCCTGTAGAAGCAAATCAAAGCCGGTGACTCGATTCCCCACAAATCTGCATTTATTGGCCGGGACTAACTCGATAAACCAACAGAGCTGTCAATCAAGGTGACAGCGCCCGCCCCTCACAACTCCTCAGAGAGAAAAACTACTTCATTGACTCTGAAAAACACAAAAGTGTGAACTTTGTTTTTACTTTTAGGAACTAAAGACAGAAGTATTCTTTATTTCATCAAAAGAAAAAAAAAAAAATTAAAAAATTAAAAGTCAAAGCCGTGCAAAGTATAAATATATGCATATAATGATTAATTTATGTGACCTTGTTTTGTACGAAAAAAGTCCAATAAAAGTGACTCATATGAACACTTCTGAAATATAAATCACTCCCTGTAGCACCATTTGCATCATATTTGCTACATGAGGACAGCAGGATAGAGGACAGCCACTTGGCAGGAGTCAGGAAGGATGGGAGAGGAACTGGAGGTGGGTTCCTCCTCTGCCTGGAACTGATGGGAAAGAGCATCAGGCGTGACGTTTTCGATCCAGAACGATATGAGAGCCTGAAGTGGAACCGCGTGAAGAATAGGGACCACCTGGCCTGTCGGGGGATGAGTCTCTTGGCGGTGCGGATGTACTCCAGATTCTTGTGGTCCGTCCAAACCACAAACGGAGGCTTGGTCCCCTACAGCCAGTCCCGCACTCCAGGGCGAGCTCCACGGCTAGTAGTTCTCGGTTACCAATGTCATAGTTTCTCTCTGCCGGGGAAAGCCGAGGAGAGAAAAAGGCGCAGGGATGGAGCTTCTGGTCCCCGCATCTTCTGGTCCCCGCATCGGAGGCATCCACCTCCACCACGAACTGTGTGTCCGGGTCTGAAACTTGGAAGATGCCGAGTGGGGAAGCGACCGCGCTGTAATTCCGGATGAACCTCCTGTAGAAGTTGGCGAACCCCAGGAAACATTGAAGCTGTTTGCGGGCTGTTTACAGACCAGGTAGTGACGGTAGCAACCTTCGCAGAATCCATCCTGACGCTGCCATGGGAGACAATGTATCCCAGGAATGGAACATGAAAGTCGCACTTCTCCGCCTACACAAAAAGGGAGTTCTCCAATAGCCGAGTAGATTTGGACGCGGTGAATGTGCTCCTCTTGGGTCTTGGAGAATATCAAGATGTCATCGAAGTAGACGAATACATTTCCAACACGTCGTTCACTAGAGCCTGGAAGACGAAGGGTATCACTAGGTACTCGTAATGCCCCTTAGGTGTGTTGAATGCCGTCTTCCGCTCATCCCCCTCCTTAATCCGAACCAAGTGATGGCCGATCTCGGTGAAGATGGTAGCTCCTTGAAGTAACTCAAAGGCTTTCGTGATGAGTGGCAAAGGGTACCGGTTTTTCACTGTGATCTCGTTCAAGCCCCGGTAGTCGTTTCAGGGTCTGAGGGTCTTGTCCTCCTTCCCTACGAAGAAGAATCCAGTGAGGGACGGATGAGAGGAAGGAGTCGTTAATGTACGTGTCCATCGCCTCTCTTTCCGGCGCCGACAGGGAGTAGAGACCAGGATGAAGGTCGATGGCACAATCATTAGGGCGGTGGTGAGGTAAAGACATGGCCTTGGACTTGTTGAATACCTCTTTGAAGTCCAAGTACCCAGTGGGGACCCCCGTAAATTCCGGCATGGAGTTGGTGAGAGGGGAACCCTG
>NC_136606.1:1295812-1300812 GCF_910589615.1 Taurulus bubalis
AACATAGAAGAACCTGAGTATGGAACATAGAAGAACTTGAATATGGAACATAGAAGAACTTGAATATGGAACATAGAAGAACTTGAATATGGAACATAGAAGAACTTGAATATGGAACATAGAAGAACCTGAGTATGGAACATAGAAGAACCTGAGTATGGAACATAGAAGAACTTGAATATGGAACATAGAAGAACCTAAATGTGGAACATAGAAGAACCTGAGTATGGAATGTAGAAGAACTTGAATATGGAGCATAGAAGAACCTGAATGTGGAACATAGAAGAACTTGAATATGGAACATAGAAGAACTTGAATATGGAACATAGAAGAACCTGAATGTGGAACATAGAAGAACTTGAATATGGAACATAGAAGAACTTGAATATGGAACATAGAAGAACCTGAATGTGGAACATAGAAGAACTTGAATATGGAACATAGAAGAACTTGAATATGGAACATAGAAGAACCTGAGTATGGAACATAGAAGAACTTGAATATGGAACATAGAAGAACTTGAATATGGAACATAGAAGAACTTGAATATGGAACATAGAAGAACCTGAGTATGGAACATAGAAGAACTTGAATATGGAACATAGAAGAACTTGAATATGGAACATAGAAGAACTTGAATATGGAACATAGAAGAACCTGAATATGGAACATAGAAGAACCTGAGTATGGAACGTAGAAGAACTTGAATATGGAACATAGAAGAACTTGAATATGGAACATAGAAGAACTTGAATATGGAACATAGAAGAACCTGAGTATGGAACATAGAAGAACTTGAATATGGAACATAGAAGAACCTGAGTATGGAACATAGAAGAACTTGAACATGAGTTATTAGAACATAGCAGAACCTGAACATGAGTTGTTAGAACATAGCAGAACCTGAACATGAGTTGTCAGAACATAGCAGAACCTGAACATGAGTTGTCAGAACATAGCAGAACCTGAACATGAGTTATTAGAACATAGCAGAACCTGAACATGAGTTGTCAGAACATAGCAGAACCTGAACATGAGTTATTAGAACATAGCAGAACCTGAACATGAGTTGTCAGAACATAGCAGAACCTGAACATGAGTTGTCAGAACACGGACCCGATGCTCTCCGGGTGTGAAAGGTCGAGTGGAGCGCTTAACGAGCTTTTAGCGCGGAGCAGGAAATGCCAGCGCGGCGTCTGAATTATTCACCGGGATAACGGAGAGGAAGTCCCAGCAGCCAATCGCACGCCGCTAATGTCAAGTGGCTATTTGCATTAGCGAGGGCAAGGCATCATGGGTAATGCCGGTTCCCCTGGCGATGTGCGGTTCTGCTTCTGCAGCGCGACGCAGACTGAGACAAAGCTGCTGCCTCTTCCTCCTCTTCCTCCTCTTCCTCAGACGCGTTCCTCACAGAGCCGGATGGTTTACATCCCATAATAAACACAGAATATCTCCTCAACCACGAGTAGTGTAATATAATAATATTAGTTTATGACATAGGAAAGGAATCTATATATATATATATATATATATATATATATATATATATATATATATATATATATATATAGAGAGAGAGAGAGAGAGAGAGAGAGAGAGAGAGAGATATATATATATATATATATATATATATATATATATATATATATATATATATATATATATAGATAGATAGATAGATAGATAGATAGATAGATATCTATATAGATAGATAGATATCTATATATATAGATAGATAGATAGATATCTATATATATATCTATATATATATATATATATATATAGATAGATATATATCTATATATCTATCTATATATATATAGATATATAGATGTGTATATATATAGATATATATATATATATATATATATATAGATGTGTATATATATATATATATACACATCTATAGATGTGTATATATATATATATAGATATATATAGATTCCTGTCAGACTTTATCTTTTTATGGCGCGCAAACTTACCAAATTCTACCAACGACGTCTTTTGTTTTGAATACTTTGAAGGAGAACCGATGACATCATCAAACCCTCTGACTTCTTAAAGGAAACTTTAAGTGAAACACAAACCTACTCTTGATGGTGTGAAACATAACCAGTTGAAGGTTGACTAAACGTGATTTTATGGAAACAAAAAAGTTCGACACGAAAAACTGATCTTCACCTCTTTAGACCGTTTATGCTTCATTAAAAACAATATATGCCTTTTGATTTAGAATTTAAAAAGATTGTACAAGAATTGTGGTTATTATTATTACATAATATAAGCAGGGGGCGTGTCCAGGGGGCGTGTCCATGGGCGTGCCCTGACATCAGATGGCCCCGCCCCCATAACAAATATTTCCCCCAAAATGAAATGTCTTTAAAAACACATCCTAGTGAATGCATAAACGTGATCTTTCTGTAAATGTAAGAGATATCTAAAAATAAAAAGACCCCTTGCTTCAGATGCTGAAGTATCATTGGCTCACTGCCCGGTCAGAGGCGGGGCTTTGGTTTGAACCAACTTTATTCACACTGTCAACAGATATTTGAGACATGAACAATGACCAAATACAGCAATACAAAAACGGCTTAGCGGTGAGAATATGATATTCATGAACCAGGAAGTCTCTCCTGCTCCTCGTGCCGATGACATCATCATGACATCATCGGCTTCCCGTTTAAGGAGATCGTCTCCGGTCCGCCTTCAGCCGCGTGCCGCTGTCGCCTGACTGGTCAGCTCTTTATGATTCATGACTCTTCAGCTCTTTATGATTCATAACTCTTCTGATTGATGGATCAAGAAAACCTGCTAAAAGACACCGGGGGGGAAAGGGGAGTGTGTGTGTGTGTGTGTGTGTGTGTGAGTCACTGTAAACACTCGTCATGTCTCCTGGTGCTCCAACAGATGGACAGTAGGCGACACACACACACACTGACACACACACACACTGACACACACACACACACACACACACACACTGACACACACACAGACACACACAGACACACACACACACACTGACACACACATGCGCAGACACACAGACACACACACACACTGACACAGACACACACACACACACTGACACACACACTGACACACACACACACTGACACACACACACACTGACACACACACGCACAGACACACACAGACACACTGACACACACACAGACACACACACGCACACACACACACTGACACACGCACAGACACACACACACACACTGACGCACACACACACGCACAGACACACACACACACACATGCGCACACAGACACACACACGCACACATGCGCACACAGACACACTGACACACACATGCGCACACACACGCACACACACACTGACACACGCACAGACACACACACACAGACACACACACACTGACACACGCACAGACATACACACACACACTGACACACACACACACACGCACAGACACACACACACACTGACACACGCACAGACACACACACACACACTGACACACACACATGCGCACACAGACACACACACGCACACATGCGCACACAGAAACACTGACACACACATGCGCACACACACAGACACACACACACTGACACACGCACAGACACACACACACAGACACAAACACTGACACACACACACAGACACACACACACTGACACACGCACAGACACACACACACAGACACACACACACTGACACACGCACAGACATACACACACAGACACAAACACTGACACACACACACAGACACACACACACTGACACACGCACAGACATACACACAGACACACACACTGACACAAACACACACACACACACACACTGACACACACACTGACACACACACTGACACACACACACACACAGACACACACACACACACACACTGACACACGCACAGACACACACACACACTGACACACGCACAGACATACACACAGACACACACACACACTGACACACGCACAGACATACACACTGACACACACACACACACACACACACTGACACACACACTGACACACGCACAGATACACACACACACACACACTGACACACACACACACTGACACACACACTGACACACACACACGCACAGACACACACACACACACACACACTGACACACACACACACTGACACACACACTGACACACACACACGCACAGACACACACACACAGACACACACACACTGACACACACACGCACAGACACACACACACTGACACACACACACGCACAGACACACACGCACAGACACACACACACACACACACACAGTGTGTAGATGCAGACCGGTAAAAAGGCTCGCAGACTGTTTGATCAGCGTGAAGATGACTCTCAGTTTGTCTCTATAGGACACAGGGAAGGACACAGGGAAGGACACAGGGAAGGACACAGGGAAGGACACAGGAAGCTAGGAAAGTAAGCAGGAAGTCCGGAAGAGGAGAGGCAGGAGAGATGACGGGGATCCAAGAGGAGAGGAAAAGGATGGAGGATGGAAGGAGACAAGATGAAAGAAAGACGATAGGAGAGGATAGAGAACAAAGGAAGCATGAAGGGAGGAGGAGGGAAGGAGAGAGGAAAGGTGTCAGGAAGAAGTGATGGAAGTGAGATCAGCGTGTATTGATAAGTACAGATGTATGTGAACATGAGAAAGATTAAACTAAAGAAGAAGTGTAGAAGGTAAAATAAGTTTGTAGTCTCCATCGCCCTCATCGACCAATCAGGTTCCAGCCTCACGAATAATTAATGAGCTCAGACTCCTCTGTGATTGAAACATTGATCATGTGATCAGACTTCAGTCTGAGTCTAATATTACCTGTTAATAATTCACCGCTTCTCCTCCTCCTTCAACTTCTCCTCCTCCTTCTTTATCTTCTCTTTATTTATCTCCTCCTTTTTCTTCTCCTCCTCCTTCTTTATCTTCTCTTTATTTATCTCCTCCTTTTTCTTCTCCTCCTCCTTCTTTATCTTCTTCTCCTCCTTTTTCTTCTTCT
>NC_136606.1:1305812-1308209 GCF_910589615.1 Taurulus bubalis
ACTCTCCATCTCTTTATCTCTCCATCTCTTTAGCTCTTTATCTCTCCATCTCTTTATCTCTTTAACTCTCCATCTCTTTAACTCTCCATCTCTTTATCTCTCCATCTCTTTATCTCTCCATCTCTTTATCTCTTTAGCTCTCCATCTCTTTATCTCTTTAACTCTCCATCTCTTTAACTCTTTAACTCTCCATCTCTTTAACTCTCCATCTTTTTATCTCTTTAACTCTCCATCTCTTTATCTCTTTAACTCTCCATCTCTTTATCTCTTTAACTCTCCATCTCTTTAACTCTCCATCTCTTTATCTCTTTAACTCTCCATCTCTTTATCTCTTTAACTCTCCATCTCTTTATCTCTTTAACTCTCCATCTCTTTAACTCTCCATCTCTTTATTTCTCCATCTTTTTATCTCTCCATCTCTTTAACTCTCCATCTCTTTAACTCTCCATCTCTTTATCTCTCCATCTCTTTATCTCTTTATCTCTCCATCTCTTTATCTCTCCATCTCTTTAACTCTCCATCTCTTTATCTCTTTATCTCTCCATCTCTTTAACTCTCCATCTCTTTATCTCTCCATCTCTTTATCTCTTTAACTCTCCATCTCTTTATCTCTCCATCTCTTTATCTCTTTAACTCTCCATCTCTTTAACTCTCCATCTCTTTATCTCTCCATCTCTTTAGCTCTTTATCTCTCCATCTCTTTATCTCTTTAACTCTCCATCTCTTTAACTCTCCATCTCTTTATCTCTCCATCTCTTTATCTCTCCATCTCTTTATCTCTTTAGCTCTCCATCTCTTTATCTCTTTAACTCTCCATCTCTTTAACTCTTTAACTCTCCATCTCTTTAACTCTCCATCTTTTTATCTCTTTAACTCTCCATCTCTTTATCTCTTTAACTCTCCATCTCTTTATCTCTTTAACTCTCCATCTCTTTAACTCTCCATCTCTTTATCTCTTTAACTCTCCATCTCTTTATCTCTTTAACTCTCCATCTCTTTAACTCTCCATCTCTTTATCTCTCCATCTCTTTATCTCTTTAACTCTCCATCTCTTTATCTCTCCATCTCTTTATCTCTCCATCTCTTTATCTTTTTAGCTCTCCATCTCTTTATCTCTTTAACTCTCCATCTCTTTAACTCTCCATCTCTTTATCTCTCCATCTCTTTAACTCTCCATCTCTTTATCTCTCCATCTCTTTATCTCTTTAACTCTCCATCTCTTTAACTCTCCATCTCTTTATCTCTCCATCTCTTTAGCTCTTTATCTCTCCATCTCTTTATCTCTTTAACTCTCCATCTCTTTAACTCTCCATCTCTTTATCTCTCCATCTCTTTATCTCTCCATCTCTTCATCTCTTTAGCTCTCCATCTCTTTATCTCTTTAACTCTCCATCTCTTTAACTCTTTAACTCTCCATCTCTTTAACTCTCCATCTTTTTATCTCTTTAACTCTCCATCTCTTTATCTCTTTAACTCTCCATCTCTTTATCTCTTTAACTCTCCATCTCTTTAACTCTCCATCTCTTTATCTCTTTAACTCTCCATCTCTTTATCTCTTTAACTCTTCATCTCTTTATCTCTCCATCTCTTTATCTCTTTAACTCTCCATCTCTTTATCTCTTTAACTCTCCATCTCTTTAACTCTCCATCTCTTTATCTCTTTAACTCTTCATCTCTTTATCTCTCCATCTCTTTATCTCTCCATCTCATTGGCTGGACGCCGGCGGCCATGTTTCCTGCTCTCACCTCCTTCATCCTTCTTTCTCTTCCTCTTGGTATTAATAGTTCATTAATTAAATACGAATCTCCATCTAAGGAACGTGATTGTCTGATAGACGTAAATATGAATAGAAAGTAAATATATCAATAAATGCTCTGAATTCAGGAGAGCGCTATCACATAATACTACTGTGTGTGTGTGTGTGTGTGTGTGTGTGTGTGTGTGTGTGTGTGTGAGTGTGAGTGAGTGTAGAGAGACCAGGAACTATACACTTATTCTTTATGCATAATGTAACGTGTGGACATTTCTAGTTTGCTTTACAGATTTTGTGTGTGTGTGTGTGTGTGTGTGTGTGTGTGTGTGTGTGTGTGTGTGTGTGTGTGTGTTACAGGTGTCACTCTATCAGCCCACAGCTATGTGGGATAATGGAAACATAAAATATTAAACAACGACACAGTCATCACATGAAATACTATTCACTGTGTGTGTGTGTGTGTGTGTGTGTGTGTGTGTGTGTGTGTGTGTGTGTGTGTGTGTGTGTGTGTGTGTATAATATGAGGTGTGTTTTCTTTTTCTGACATTTACACCAACTCTATTGATGATCAATTATTCAAAGATCGAATGAAGAAGTGGTTGTGTTTAGTTATTGTTGCTTTGGTTTATTCACCTGGAGGGAG
>NC_136606.1:1313709-1336209 GCF_910589615.1 Taurulus bubalis
TTTATATGTATATTATTATGTATTATTATATATATATACAAATAAATGTATATTATATATGTATTGTTATATACGTATAATAACATATGTATTTATATATACATTACATGTTCTCTCTACACCGTAGCCACAGCAACGGGTTAAATGTCTCACGGACACATCGACAAGCGGAAACGGGGTTCGAACCTCCAACTCTCTGATTGACAGATGGGCATGCTAACCACTGAGCCACAGTCACTCTATGCATATATAATATGATTTAGAACAATGGTTCTCAATATTTTTTCAGTGATATTTTATTGAATGATTATTAAATAATAATTGTTAAATGATTGTTGGATAGATGCTCATTTTAAATAGAAGCTCCATTTGAGAACCTCTGGTGTAAACAATACAGCAACAACACCTTCTGATTGTTTCTGTCATATGTTGCTGCTTCTAGAGACCAATGTGTGTATTATTATTAAGACCTGAAAGTATTCATTCTACTTTCATGAAACGTGATCATGAAGAACTTTTCGACCGACAAAACTTTGACAAGAACTTTTTCATTTTGTGTCATTGATACTTTTCCTCAAGCATCTAAAAATAGTCACAGTGATGAAATATTCAAGTGTGTGTGTGTGTGTGTGTGTGTGTGTGTGTGTGTGTGTGTGTGTGTGTGTGTGTGTGTGTGTGTGTGTGTGTGTGTGTGTGTGTGTGTGTGTGTGTACGTGTCCAAACAGTAAGCATGGCCTCAAACTGTCAGAGCTCAGTTTTAACTCGACCAGAGTGACGAGCAGAGCCATCGGAGGCAGACAGCCTCCCTCCGCATGATTGGCAGGGTGGCATTTGCCTTTGTGTGTGTGTGTGTGTGTGTGTGTGTGTGTGTGTGTGTGTGTGTGTGTGTGTGTGTGTGTGTGTGTGTGTGTGTGTTGTATGGCAGTGTATGATCGTAGCAGCATACATCGTCTGAGCTGTTATTATGCACCGTGTGTGAGACTAGGAGTGTATTTTCTAATGAGCTGCATTCAGATTAGTGTGTGTGTGTGTGTGTGTGTGTGTGTGTGTGTGTGTGTGTGTGTGTGTGTGTGTGTGTGTGTGTGTGTAAAAACTCACCAGCTTCCCAGAATTCATTGCATGGCTGACAGGAGTGACAGCCGAAGCCATTTAATGCCTGGCAGAGAGTAACTGGCAGACTGGCATTTGGACATTTGGTGTGTGTGTGTGTGTGTGTGTGTGTGTGTGTGTGTGTGTGTGTGTGTGTGTGTGTGTGTGTGTGTGAAGGTGGGCGGGGACATTGGTTAGCGGCGGGTTAGCATTAGCATCGTCAAACGTCTGTTAGTGTAAAAAGCAAATAACTCAACTGAATATTTCACTTCCCAGCTTCGTAGCAGAGAGACGTCTCGTTGGTTTGAGGACGTTTTGAAGCCTTGAGTTCTGCGTTTTGATCGTCGCCATCTTGGTTTTTTTTGCAACCAGAGAACAGGAAGTGACCATATTGACTCTAAATGACCATAATGTACTAAATGAACATCATGCTGTATTGAAGAAGACTTGAAACTAGAGATTGAGACATAAACTCATGTTTACAATGTTTACTGAGGGAATACATCAAGAGAAGTAGAGTCATTTATATAGACTTCTATACAACCAGAGGAGTCACCCCTGGTGGTCAGGAGAGAGAATGCAGCTTTAACACGTGAAGCATAGACTTCTATACAACCAGAGGAGTCACCCCCTGGTGGTCAGGAGAGAGAATGCAGCTTTAACACATGAAGCATAGACTTCTATACAACCGGAGGAGTCACCCCCTGGTGGTCAGGAGAGAGAATGCAGCTTTAACACATGAAGCATAGACTTCTATACAACCAGAGGAGTCTATACTTAATTAGGTTTAATAAAATGTTGTAAAATACTTAGTTTATAATAACGGCCTCAGGTTTGAGCTCAGCAGAAAGGACCGTGAGGAGGAAGGACAAAAGAACAGAAATAAACTGGATTCTAAATTAAAACACAATCTGACCCTGAAATGAAAAAAATGTCTTCATAAGTCTTTGTTTTATTTTTTCTCTCCATTTGTTTCTCTTTTCTCGTCTCTATTCCATTCAGACTATTTATTCATCTCCATCTCTTCTCTTCTCTCTCGTGTTATTTGCAGAGGGGATGAATAGTCGACGGTTTCAGTCACGATGAAGATGAAGACGAAGATGAAGATGAAGCTGAAACCCTACGCCCCCACCGAGTGTGTTGGGAGGGTTTGACTTGATCTTTGCAAATCCAGTAAATGCATGCATCCACACACCCACACCATGTCTCCAGTGTGTGTGTGTGTGTGTGTGTGTGTGTGTGTGTGTGTGTGTGTGTGTGTGGACGACTACACCCATCTGTCACCCCCCCTCCCCCCCTCCTCCATATGAGACAATAAGAACACAAGCTCAAAGTCTGCAGTGAAAACGAGCGTTAGACTTCACAAGATGAGGCAAAGTATGTAGTTAAATATGTTCCTTTTCTTTCATTTCCAGAACAGAAATCTGAACATTTGATAAAACCAGGTTCAACATTATTGTTTTATTTTGTTGACATATTAGAGTCAAAGCTTTTTATAGATTTGTTTCACTCCGTACATTTAGAAAATACCCATAAAATATCCATTTTCCTCCCTGTTTGTATTACTAAATGTGTATGAATGAGGTTATGAACGCTGTGTGAACAAACAGTGGCGGGCCGTGCGTTTTCGACCCAGGCCTTCAGTGCCGTGTAGTCCGCATCAGGGGCGGGTCAGACCGGGTCAGACCGGGTCAGACCGGCCCACTACACGCTCAGACTGTCATGTGTGGACAGCAGACGCTCACGCTGAAGTTAATCAACCACGTGGGCGTGAAGATAATTAAGGTGCCGTTTTCTTTTTTCGAAAATGAGGCGCTGGGGTCTTGGTGCTCATAACGTTAACAGGACACTCCGTGGAGCAAGCCTCCAACCTCGCCGTCGCTGAGTCATTAACGGACAATGCATGTTGTCCAAATCAACAGGCAGTCACATTTAGTTATAACAAAACAATCCAACAAAACCGCGGCAGTAAGACACTGCACAGCTCCGACTCCACCAGCAGCAACACGCTGTGGCTGTTTGTGATTAAATACGACTGCAGATGTAAAACAGTAACACAACCAGCAGTTCTCTCACCAGATGACCGTAACCCTCTGTGTGAAAGTAAGTCTGTTTCTCAGGCTTCAGCCTGAGCTTCAAGGTTCTATAGCTTCTTCTTCTTCTTCTTTTGGGGTTTTAAGGCGGATTGCATCCAACAAAAGGTGCTTTACCGCCACCTACTGCCGCTGCACCACTGACCACGGCTGTAAATATAAATATATTCTCCAGTTAGTTGTATTCTATTCTATTTTATTGTGTATATTTAAATATATATATAAATATTTATATACATGACTTTATTTTAATTTGTATATATCTTTCATCCCTGTTGCTTCTTTATATATTTAAATCTTTTATCTTGTGTGTTTGTATCTTCAATTGTAAGGCGCTACTAATGACGACAAAAAAAATTCCCCCTGGGGATTAATAAAGTATATAATCATTCATTCAATCACAGCGCACGTTAATGGTCACGTTGGCCCTGTGGCGAAACACACGTCCATTATGCTAGCAGGCCTCTCCATGTAGTTTAAACCGCTAATCTATCAGAGAAACAGAGGTGAAATGTGATTGGATGAGTGCTCTTAACAGATCCTTCACCAGCGGACACACAGCAGGCTGGAAGCTGCAGACTGAAGGCAGAGCAACAGAGGAACACAGGAGCTGTGCAATGAGAAAATAAGATAATAGTGAAAAATAATTATAATACATGTAGTGTATTTGTGAAAAACAATTAAGTTATAAAATAGCTATAACTTTGTGATTGTGTTTAGGCCAGCAGAGAAGGCTTAGAGGCCCTGAGGGCACCACTGGAACAAACCCTCTGCATACACCCTCAGAATATATGTAGGAATGAAAGAGTAATATGCAAATGAGGCATTATGTAATGTAACTTTAGGTCACAAACAGACAAATATTAGATTGATTTCCTGGAGTCTGAGAGAAGACGAGTTATGGAAGATAAATAGGCCGGTCTCTATAAATGGGTCAATGCATGAAAAACAAAGTAAAATACAGAATGCAAGTATAAATATTTAATTAATTCCACCAGTTTGGTTCCACAAGAGAAATAAAATGAAGCAACAAAACAATAAAAACCCAATAAAAGCTGAAACAGGAAACAGACCCTCCCTGTGTGATATTCACAGGGAACTCTCTTCTCAGCAGGTTGTTGGGTCTGGAGCAGCTCCGTCACGGGTTTCACATCATGTGTTCTACCAGCTGCAACCAGGTACTTGTACCAGGAGTACACGTGTATTCCAGGTACTTGTACCAGGAGTACACATGTACTGAATACACAAGTCTGTGTTTCACTGCTGCTGAATTAAGTTCAATCACATTCAGAAGCTGAGGACTTGATTCCTATACCCAATATTATAATATACTAATACCTCAGTGTACAAATACTCTGTTACAGAGAAAGTACTAATACTTCTTCTTCTTCTTCTTCTTCTTCTTCTTCTTCTTCTTCTTCTTCTTCTTCTTCTCTTTCTTCTCTCTCTTCAGCGAGTGTTTTACAGTCAGAATTGATCTGCATACGGCCTCCCTGTTCATATTTCAGGACTCCACCGTAATGGAAACACACACACACACACACACACACACACACACACACACACACACACACACACACACACACACACAGACACACACACTCAGACTGGATGTAATGGGTTTGAGTTAGGCAGCATATTGGAAATGCCAAGCCAATGTCTCAGAAGCTAAATCAGCCTTGGTGTGTGTGTGTGTGTGTGTGTGTGTGTGTGTGTGTGTGTGTGTGCGTGTGTGTGTGTGTGTGATAGCAGCTGTATCATCTGTCCTCTCAGATATTCACACACTGAGACTTCAGCGCTCTGATAATTGGTTCTGTTTCTTTCTGCCTCTTTGCTGCGGACACACAGTAGTACTGACAGTAGTACTGACAGTAGTACTGTCAGTACTACTGTCAGTACTACTGACAGTAGTACTGACAGTAGTACTCCAGTACTGACTACAGTAGTACTGACAGTAGTACTGACAGTAGTACTGACAGTAGTACTCCAGTACTGACTACAGTAGTACTGACAGTAGTACTGACAGTAGTACTGTCAGTAGTACTGACAGTAGTACTGACAGTAGTACTGTCAGTAGTACTGACAGTAGTACTGACAGTAGTACTCCAGTACTGACTACAGTAGTACTGACAGTAGTACTGACAGTAGTACTCCAGTACTGACTACAGTAGTACTGACAGTAGTACTGACAGTAGTACTGACAGTAGTACTCCAGTACTGACTACAGTAGTACTGACAGTAGTACTGACAGTAGTACTGACAGTAGTACTCCAGTACTGACTACAGTAGTACTGACAGTAGTACTGACAGTAGTACTGTCAGTAGTACTGACAGTAGTACTGACAGTAGTACTCCAGTACTGACTACAGTAGTACTGACAGTAGTACTGACAGTAGTACTGTCAGTAGTACTGACAGTAGTACTGACAGTAGTACTCCAGTACTGACTACAGTACTACTGACAGTAGTACTGACAGTAGTACTCCAGTACTGACTACAGTAGTACTGACAGTAGTACTGACAGTAGTACTCCAGTACTGACTACAGTAGTACTGACAGTAGTACTGACAGTAGTACTGTCAGTAGTACTGACAGTAGTACTGACAGTAGTACTGACAGTAGTGACTACAGTAGTACTGACAGTAGTACTGACAGTAGTACTGACAGTAGTACTCCAGTACCGACTACAGTAGTACTGGCAGTAGTACTGTCAGTAGTACTGTCAGTAGTACTGACAGTAGTACTGACAGTAGTACTGACAGTAGTGACTACAGTAGTACTGACAGTAGTACTGACAGTAGTACTGACAGTAGTACTCCAGTACCGACTACAGTAGTACTGACAGTAGTACTGTCAGTAGTACTGACAGTAGTACTGACAGTAGTACTGACAGTAGTGACTACAGTAGTACTGACAGTAGTACTGACAGTAGTACTGTCAGTAGTACTGACAGTAGTACTGACAGTAGTACTCCAGTACTGACTACAGTACTACTGACAGTAGTACTGACAGTAGTACTCCAGTACTGACTACAGTAGTACTGACAGTAGTACTGACAGTAGTACTCCAGTACTGACTACAGTAGTACTGACAGTAGTACTGACAGTAGTACTGTCAGTAGTACTGACAGTAGTACTGACAGTAGTACTGACAGTAGTGACTACAGTAGTACTGACAGTAGTACTGACAGTAGTACTGACAGTAGTACTCCAGTACCGACTACAGTAGTACTGGCAGTAGCTAGGTTTAGGAAAAGGTGATAAACACTTGGTTAGGTTAAATAGAAGAAGGCCGTCACACTTCCTGGTTCATGGCTACACTTAATGAATTTCGTGCATAGCTACAAACGCTGGATGAGAGCTTATTTATAATCCCGGGTAACGGTACTTTCCTGTATTCTGTTGCTCGTGGTTTGCCCCGCTGCTCCCTCTCGCCCTCTGGTGGTGGTTCCAGCGTTCGGGTCGGAAAAAAACGACTGCTGTCTGTACCTGAAGCCCGCTCTGTTGTCATGGAGACAAGGCGCCTGGTCAGAGGTCAGCAGAAAACATCCAGCGACGTGTTGACATCTTGTTGTTTCTCCTCCAGCTGCTCCTCCAGCTAAAAACGGACCCAAAATCCCTGGCTTTTGATTGGGCGTCGGGTCGCGGGAGTAATTGCTACATCTCTGCTCAGGGCGCTGTGCCGTGTGTGTGTGTGTGTAGGTGTGTGTGTGTGTGTGTGTGTGTGTGTGTGTGTGTGTGTGTGTGTGTGTGTGTGTGTTCTGGCTGGAACACAGAGACCAGGAATCCAACATGGCCGCCACACACAGGTGAGCAAGACACCTGCTTCCCTCCTCCTTTCTCTCTCCTTCTTCCCTCGTTCTCGTGATGTCTTTATTCCTCTTCCTCTTCCTCCTCCTCCTCCTCCTCCTCCTGACAGGCCTGCTGAGGGATGACGAAGGTGTTGCACAGATGTTGCCTCTTCCTCTCCATCACGTGTTAGAGCGCTAATGACTTGAACAACTCAATCAGGCTGCAGAGGGCCTCCTCCCATCAGGCTCCTCTTCCTCCTCCTCCTCCTCCTCCTCTTCCTCCTCCTCCTCCTCGCCTCATCGCGTGCTGATGAAGCTGCTGTGTGATTAAAATGTGAAAAACATGCAGAACTCCTTTTCACCTTCTTTTTTCTTATCTCCAGCGTACAATTACTCAACAGCTTAAGTACAATTTTGATGTACTTGTACTTCACTTGAGTGTTACTTTGTTGCTACATTATACTACTACGCCACTACAATTACTGCTAAAGAGGATTCTCTGCATCTGTTCATCCTCCTCTTCGTCCTCTTGCTCCTCTTGCTCCTCCTGCATGTGTTCATCTGTTGCTTCTTCGTCCTCCTCTTCCTCCTCCTCTTCCTCCTGGTGTTAAAGTGCTGATGAGGCCAGTGTGCGATTAAGGAGGTGCTCCACAGATGTTCCCCTGTGATTGATTGCTTCATTTATTGTCTGAGGGCTGAATGTAATAAACTCATTAGCACACTCCCTGGGTAGGAGGCCTGTCAGAGTGTGTGTGTGTGTGTGTGTGTGTGTGTGTGTGTGTGTGTGTGTGTGTGTGTGTGTGTACAGTGTCCAGCTCCGTCCCTCTGACTCTCTGACAGTTGATTAATGGAGCGAGTCGGTCAGTCGCATCACGTCAGGCTTCAGTTAAACAGCATCGACGACAGGAAGTCGTTCCAATCTCAGAGTTTCTTGGGCTTGAAACACAGAGAAGCACTCCGGTCTAAATGATGGAGAGAATACTGAACCAGCCGGAACAAAAGAAAGAGGCGCAAAACAACGGAGGGGAGAGACCAAAGGAAGAAAACAACAACACCAAAACAACTGCAAAGAAGCTCAACACAACTACGACAAAACAGAGACTTAGAGATGCAAAACTATGTTAGTGTAACAAAACAAAAAGATTGCACAAAAAGACTCCAAAGAGATACAAAGCAACGATAAAGAGTCTCAAAACGACCTCAAAGAGACAAAACTAAAAGTTCTCTACCCTCCCCTGCTAAAGGTTCTCGATTCTCCCCTGGGCTAAAGGTTCTCCACCCACCGCAGGGGAAAAGGTTCTCTTTCCTCCCCTGGGCTAAAGGTTCTCTACCCTCACTTGGGCTAAAGGTTCTCTACCCTCACTTGGGCTAAAGGTTCTCTACCCTCACTTGGGCTAAAGGTTCTCTACCCTCCCCTGGGCTAAAGGTTCTCTACCCTCCCCTGGGCTAAAGGTTCTCTACCCTCACTTGGGCTAAAGGTTCTCTACCCTCACTTGGGCTAAAGGTTCTCTACCCTCACTTGGGCTAAAGGTTCTCTACCCTCACTTGGGCTAAAGGTTCTCTACCCTCCCCTGGGCTAAAGGTTCTCTACCCTCACTTGGGCTAAAGGTTCTCTACCCTCCCCTGGGCTAAAGGTTCTCTACCCTCACTTGGGCTAAAGGTTCTCTACCCTCCCCTGGGCTAAAGGTTCTCTACCCTCCCCTGGGCTAAAGGTTCTCTATCCTCACTTGGGCTAAAGGTTCTCTACCCTCCCCTGGGCTAAAGGTTCTCTACCCTCACTTGGGCTAAAGGTTCTCTACCCTCCCCTGGGCTAAAGGTTCTCTACCCTCACTTGGGCTAAAGGTTCTCTACCCTCCCCTGGGCTAAAGGTTCTCTACCCTCCCCTGGGCTAAAGGTTCTCTACCCTCACTTGGGCTAAAGGTTCTCTACCCTCCCCTGGGCTAAAGGTTCTCTACCCTCACTTGGGCTAAAGGTTCTCTACCCTCCCCTGGGCTAAAGGTTCTCTACCCTCACTTGGGCTAAAGGTTCTCTACCCTCCCCTGGGCTAAAGGTTCTCTACCCTCCCCTGGGCTAAAGGTTCTCTATCCTCACTTGGGCTAAAGGTTCTCTACCCTCACTTGGGCTAAAGGTTCTCTACCCTCCCCTGGGCTAAAGGTTCTCTACCCTCACTTGGGCTAAAGGTTCTCTACCCTCCCCTGGGCTAAAGGTTCTCTACCCTCCCCTGGGCTAAAGGTTCTCTATCCTCACTTGGGCTAAAGGTTCTCTACCCTCACTTGGGCTAAAGGTTCTCTACCCTCCCCTGAGCTAAAGGTTTGTGGCCGACTCCTCTAGAGGAATATCTTTGAGTCGTCTGAGGCGTGAACACATCCCGGTGATCGAGAGATCTAATTTTCTGAATGAGGCGCGTACGCCTGCAGATCAATTTCCTTCCGCGGTGTTTCTCATTACCGCTCCGTTCTCTGCAGCTCTCGCTTTGTTCCACATTGATCTCGCTCCAGTTCCATCTTCGGTTTCAGGCCGAAGGTAATATCACATATTCCTCCACTCTGGGAATCACAGCTTACAGCTTCAGACCACGACGGACATCAGGGGGGCAAAGAACCAGGAACCCCATGTGGCCCTGATGCTCATTAGAATGTTGGGGAATACAACACTGAAGCTACACAAACCCAAAGTCTCAAATCAACCACAAAGAGACACAGAACAACCACAAAGAAACACAAAACGACCACAAAAAGACACAAACAGCCTCAAAGAAACACAAAACAGCCACAAAGAGACATAGAACAACCTCAAAGAGAAACATAAAGAGACACAATACAGCCACAAAGAAACACAAAACAGCCACAAAGAGACACAGAACAGCCTCAAAGAAACACAACACAGCCACAAAGAGACACAGAACAGCCTCAAAGAGACACAAAACAGCCACAAAGAGACACAGAACAGCCTCAAAGAGACACAAAACAGCCACAAAGAGACACAGAACAGCCTCAAAGAGGTGCAACGCGACCAGAGTCTGGAGGTCTTGCTCCGTTGGTAAAGGGGTCATGGGGCTCTGGCTGTAGTCTTTTAGTTGATTCAATAAATTTGGGGTTTGAACCCTCGGTCGCAAGACATTTGGAGCCGTTATCTCTGACTCTGGTCACGTGTGTTTAGCAGACAGGAAACAGGAAGTAGCAGCAGCTCTGCTTGTAACTGTCGTGGTCGTTTGCCTTCAATAAAGCAGAAAATCCCACAATATGGATCAGAGTGAACTTTCGGGAGCTTTGGAAGCTCGTCTGGTTCTCTGGGAGGGAAACGGAGCCAACTGCCAACTGGCCGTCTCCGTTGGGTTTTTGGACGTGGACTCCGTGTCTTGTTTCCCCGCCAGATAAAATGATGGCGTCTCTCTCTGCGGTGCTATCAATAGAGCTCCACGTGACCCGCTGGACGGGAACCAGCAGCGCCAGGCGGGTTCCCCTCAGACGGGCCGGTGCTGCAGGAGGAGCTAGTATATTTAGTCCTGACCCGGTTCTGCAAAGAGACACAAAACAGCCTCAAAGAGACACAAAGAGACACAAACAGCCACAAAGAGACAAAACAGACACAAAGAGACAAAACAGCCACAAAGAGACACAGAACAGACACAAAGACACACAGAACAGACACAAAGAGACACAAAGAGACAAAACAGCCACAAAGAGACACAAAGAGACAAAACAGCCACAAAAAGACACAAAGAGACAAAAACAGACAAAACAGACACAAAGAGACACAAAGAGACACAAAGAGACAAAACAGACACAAAGAGACAAAACAGCCACAAAGAGACACAAAGAGACACAGAACAGACACAAAGAGACACAAAGAGACAAAACAGACACAAAGAGACACAAAGAGACAAAACAGACACAAAGAGACACAAAACAGACACAAAGAGACACAAACAAACACAAAGAGACACAAACAGACACAAAGAGACAGAACAGACACAAAGAGACACAAAGAGACAAAACAGACACAAAACAGACACAAAGAGACACAAAACAGACACAAAGAGACACAAAACAGACACAAAGAGACACAAACAGACACAAAGAGACAGAACAGACACAAAGAGACACAAAGAGACAAAACAGACACAAAGAGACACAAAACAGACACAAAGAGACACAAAGAGACAGAACAGACACAAAGAGACACAAAACAGACACAAAGAGACACAAAGAGACAAAACAGACACAAAGAGACACAAAACAAACACAAAGAGACACAAAGAGACAAAACAGACACAAAGAGACACAAAGAGACACAAAACAGACACAAAGAGACACAAACAGACACAAAGAGACACAAACAGACACAAAGAGACAAAACAGACACAAAGAGACACAAAGAGACAAAACAGACACAAAGAGACACAAAGAGACACAAAGAGACACAAAGAGACAAAACAGACACAAAGAGACACAAAGAGACACAAAGAGACAAAACAGACACAAAGAGACACAAAACAGACACAAAGAGACACAAAACAGACACAAAGAGACACAAACAGACACAAAGAGACAGAAAACAGACACAAAGAGACACAAAGAGACAAAACAGACACAAAGAGACACAAAGAGACACAAAGAGACAAAACAGACACAAAGAGACACAAAGAGACAAAACAGACACAAAGAGACACAAAACAGACACAAAGAGACACAAAACAGACACAAAGAGACACAAACAGACACAAAGAGACAGAAAACAGACACAAAGAGACACAAAGAGACAAAACAGACACAAAGAGACACAAAGAGACACAAAGAGACAAAACAGACACAAAGAGACACAAAGAGACACAAAGAGACAAAACAGACACAAAGAGACACAAAACAGACACAAAGAGACAGAACAGACAAAGAGACACAAAACAGACACAAAGAGACACAAAACAGACACAAAGAGACACAAAGAGACACAAAGAGACAAAACAGACACAAAGAGACAAAACAGACACAAAGAGACACAAAACAGACACAAAGAGACACAAAACAGACACAAAGAGACACAAACAGACACAAAGAGACACAAACAGACACAAAGAGACAAAACAGACACAAAGAGACACAAAGAGACAAAACAGACACAAAGAGACAAAACAGACACAAAGAGACACAAAACAGACACAAAGAGACACAAACAGACACAAAGAGACAGAAAACAGACACAAAGAGACACAAAGAGACAAAACAGACACAAAGAGACACAAAGAGACACAAAGAGACAAAACAGACACAAAGAGACACAAAGAGACAAAACAGACACAAAGAGACACAAAGAGACAAAACAGACACAAAGAGACACAAAACAGACACAAAGAGACACAAAACAGACACAAAGAGACACAAACAGACACAAAGAGACAGAAAACAGACACAAAGAGACACAAAGAGACAAAACAGACACAAAGAGACACAAAGAGACACAAAGAGACAAAACAGACACAAAGAGACACAAAGAGACACAAAGAGACAAAACAGACACAAAGAGACACAAAACAGACACAAAGAGACAGAACAGACAAAGAGACACAAAACAGACACAAAGAGACACAAAACAGACACAAAGAGACACAAAGAGACACAAAGAGACACAAAGAGACAAAACAGACACAAAGAGACAAAACAGACACAAAGAGACACAAAACAGACACAAAGAGACACAAAACAGACACAAAGAGACACAAAGAGACACAAAGAGACAAAACAGACACAAAGAGACACAAAGAGACACAAAGAGACAAAACAGACACAAAGAGACACAAAGAGACACAAAGAGACAAAACAGACACAAAGAGACAGAACAGACACAAAGAGACACAAAGAGACACAAAGAGACACAAAACGACACAAAGAGACAGAACAGACACAAAGAGACACAAAGAGACAAAACAGACACAAAGAGACACAGAACAGACACAAAGAGACACAGAACAGACACAAAGAGACACAAACAGACACAAACAGACACAAAGAGACCCAAAACAGACACAAAGAGACACAAAGAGACAAAACAGACACAAAGAGACACAGAACAGACACAAAGAGACACAAAACAGACACAAAGAGACACAAAGAGACAAAACAGACACAAAGAGACACAAAACAGACACAAAGAGACACAAAGAGACAAAACAGACACAAAGAGACACAAAGAGACACAAAGAGACACAAAACAGACACAAAGAGACACAAACAGACACAAAGAGACAAAACAGACACAAAGAGACACAAAGAGACAAAACAGACACAAAGAGACACAAAGAGACACAAAGAGACAAAACAGACACAAAGAGACACAAAACAGACACAAAGAGACACAAAACAGACACAAAGAGACACAAACAGACACAAAGAGACAGAAAACAGACACAAAGAGACACAAAGAGACAAAACAGACACAAAGAGACACAAAGAGACACAAAGAGACAAAACAGACACAAAGAGACACAAAGAGACAAAACAGACACAAAGAGACACAAAGAGACACAAAGAGACAAAACAGACACAAAGAGACACAAAACAGACACAAAGAGACAGAAAACAGACACAAAGAGACACAAACAGACACAAAGAGACAGAAAACAGACACAAAGAGACACAAAGAGACAAAACAGACACAAAGAGACACAAAGAGACACAAAGAGACAAAACAGACACAAAGAGACACAAAGAGACACAAAGAGACAAAACAGACACAAAGAGACAAAACAGACACAAAGAGACACAAAACAGACACAAAGAGACAGAACAGACAAAGAGACACAAAACAGACACAAAGAGACACAAAACAGACACAAAGAGACACAAAACAGACACAAAGAGACACAAAGAGACACAAAGAGACACAAAGAGACAAAACAGCCACAAAGAGACAAAACGGACACAAAGAGACACAAAACAGACACAAAGAGACACAAAGAGACACAAAGAGACACAAAGAGACAAAACAGACACAAAGAGACACAAAGAGACAAAACAGACACAAAGAGACACAAAGAGACACAAAACAGACACAAAGAGACAGAACAGACACAAAGAGACACAAAGAGACACAAAGAGACACAAAACGACACAAAGAGACAGAACAGACACAAAGAGACACAAAGAGACAAAACAGACACAAAGAGACACAGAACAGACACAAAGAGACACAGAACAGACACAAAGAGACACAAAGAGACACAAACAGACACAAAGAGACACAGAACAGACACAAAGAGACACAAAGAGACAAAACAGACACAAAGAGACACAAAACAGACACAAAGAGACACAAAGAGACAAAACAGACACAAAGAGACACAAAGAGACACAAAGAGACACAAAACAGACACAAAGAGACACAAACAGACACAAAGAGACACAAACAGACACAAACAGACAAAACAGACACAAAGAGACACAAAGAGACAAAACAGACACAAAGAGACACAAAGAGACACAAAGAGACAAAACAGACACAAAGAGACACAAAACAGACACAAAGAGACACAAAACAGACACAAAGAGACACAAACAGACACAAAGAGACAGAAAACAGACACAAAGAGACACAAAGAGACAAAACAGACACAAAGAGACACAAAGAGACACAAAACAGACACAAAGAGACAGAACAGACACAAAGAGACACAAAGAGACACAAAGAGACACAAAACGACACAAAGAGACAGAACAGACACAAAGAGACACAAAGAGACAAAACAGACACAAAGAGACACAGAACAGACACAAAGAGACACAGAACAGACACAAAGAGACACAAAGAGACACAAACAGACACAAAGAGACACAGAACAGACACAAAGAGACACAAAGAGACAAAACAGACACAAAGAGACACAAAACAGACACAAAGAGACACAAAGAGACAAAACAGACACAAAGAGACACAAAGAGACACAAAGAGACACAAAACAGACACAAAGAGACACAAACAGACACAAAGAGACACAAACAGACACAAACAGACAAAACAGACACAAAGAGACACAAAGAGACAAAACAGACACAAAGAGACACAAAGAGACACAAAGAGACAAAACAGACACAAAGAGACACAAAACAGACACAAAGAGACACAAAACAGACACAAAGAGACACAAACAGACACAAAGAGACAGAAAACAGACACAAAGAGACACAAAGAGACAAAACAGACACAAAGAGACACAAAGAGACACAAAGAGACAAAACAGACACAAAGAGACACAAAACAGACACAAAGAGACACAAAACAGACACAAAGAGACACAAACAGACACAAAGAGACAGAAAACAGACACAAAGAGACACAAAGAGACAAAACAGACACAAAGAGACACAAAGAGACACAAAGAGACAAAACAGACACAAAGAGACACAAAGAGACACAAAGAGACAAAACAGACACAAAGAGACAAAACAGACACAAAGAGACACAAAACAGACACAAAGAGACAGAACAGACAAAGAGACACAAAACAGACACAAAGAGACACAAAACAGACACAAAGAGACACAAAGAGACACAAAGAGACAAAACAGACACAAAGAGACACAAAGAGACAAAACAGACACAAAGAGACAAAACAGACACAAAGAGACACAAAGAGACAAAACAGACACAAAGAGACACAAAACAGACACAAAGAGACACAAAGAGACACAAAGAGACACAAAACAGACACAAAGAGACACAAAGAGACACAAAGAGACACAAAACAGACACAAAGAGACACAAAGAGACACAAAGAGACACAAAACAGACACAAAGAGACACAAAACGACACAAAGAGACAGAACAGACACAAAGAGACACAAAGAGACAGAACAGACACAAAGAGACACAAAGAGACACAAAGAGACAAAACAGACACAAAGAGACACAAAGAGACAAAACAGACACAAAGAGACACAAAACGACACAAAGAGACAGAACAGACACAAAGAGACACAAAGAGACAGAACAGACACAAAGAGACACAAAGAGACACAAAGAGACAAAACAGACACAAAGAGACACAAAGAGACAAAACAGACACAAAGAGACACAAAACAGACACAAAGAGACACAAAGAGACACAAAACAGACACAAAGAGACACAAAGAGACACAAAGAGACACAAAACAGACACAAAGAGACACAAAGAGACACAAAGAGACACAAAACAGACACAAAGAGACACAAAGAGACACAAAACAGACACAAAGAGACACAAAACGACACAAAGAGACAGAACAGACACAAAGAGACACAAAGAGACAGAACAGACACAAAGAGACACAAAGAGACACAAAGACCCAGAACAGCAGCGCCAGGCGGGTTCCCCTCAGACGGGCCGGTGCTGCAGGAGGAGCTGGTATATTTAGTCCTGACCCGGTTCTGCAGAAGATGAAAACATTTTAAAAACAACCTGTTCATATTTTGCTCACCTCAATGAAAGACAGGCTGCATCAGAGTTCAGCTGCTGCGTCACGTTTCAAAGGTTCAGGACTGAAACATCACGAGGTCCAGTAAAGGGACACCAGTGACACCAGTAAACACACTGCACTGGCTCCCACTGGCAGAGAGGTTTAAATATTATGTTTTATATCGAACCCCAAATGTTTCAGAGGGGAATGTTTTCTCTGTGTTTAAGAAAATGATTTAAAGATATTACATTATAAGCAGATTTAAAGATGTATTTATATAGAGACTCATGTTGTCACATGTATGTAATGAGGGTGAGCGGGGCGTTGCTGCATGCGTGTGTTGTCCTCCTTCTCCTCCTCCTCTTCTTCCTCCTCCTCCTCTTCTTCTTCCTCCTCCTCCTCTTGCTCTTCTTCTTCCTCCTCCTCCTCTTCTTCTTCCTCCTCCTCCTCCTCTTCTTCTTCCTCCTCCTCCTCTTACTCTTCTTCTTTCTCCTCCTCCTCCTCTTCTTCCTCCTCCTCCTCTTCTTCTTCCTCCTCCTCCTCTTACTCTTCTTCTTCCTCCTCCTCCTCCTCTTCTTCCTCCTCCTCCTCTTCTCCTTCCTCCTCCTCCTCTTACTCTTCTTCTTTCTCCTCCTCCTCCTCCTACTCTTCTTCCTCCTCCTCCTCCTCCTCTTCTTCTTCCTCCTCCTCCTCCTCCTCCTCCTCCTCCTCCTCTTCTTCCTCCTCCTCCTCTTCTTCCTCCTCCTCCTCCTCCTCCTCCGGAGCATCGAGAAGACGAAGAAATTATTTTAGGGAAGCTGTCGACCTAAAAATCTCAAATTAGAGATTATTTTCATCCTGAAGTGGTGAAATGAAACCAAGTACTTTTACTCAAGAACTAGTACAGACAAATAGTACTTTATACTGTACTACATCTCAGAGGTACATGTTGTACTTGATACTGTACTTGTGCCCCAGTGCATGCTGGTTACTATAAGCACACACACGGTCGAGCAGACACATTACCCATGATCCCTCAGTGCGCGTGTTCTCAGGTGTCTGGTGAGTGAAGCAGGATTCATCTGATGAAGACGAGGCTGCGGCTTCGCCTCATGTGTGAAGAGGAAGAGCGACGCGTCTCTGGGGTCTCGGCCCACTTCCTGTCTCACACCTGACAGGAAGAGACGGCAGCAGCTTCTGCTCTCCGGCTCGTTTGAAGACCACGACCTCGTCAAAGGGTCGCGACCGACATCGTGCTAACGGACGCCGGCTAACGCTAAGGCTAAGGCTAACGCTAAGGCTAACGCTAAGGCTAACGCTAAGGCTAAGGCTCCCGCTTCATGACAAACATGTGTTTCATTTTTATTGTCATATTTATTTTGTGGGGGTTTCTAGTCTCTAAATAAAAAAAATAAAAACATCTTAAAATAGTAAACACTCTGATTGGTGGGAACTCACTCTGGGGATTCTGGGTAGTGGAAATGATTTCCATTGCAAAGAACCCTGGGGAAATGAATGAGGCTGATTGATTTTATTTATATTATTTATTTATTATTATGTTATTATAATTATTTGTTTGATATTTATTCATATAAATGTATACAAAAAATATGTATATAGATACATTTAATAAATAATAATACATGTAATAAATAGAAAATAAGCTCCAGCCCACCAGATGTAATAATAAATAATATAATAAGCTGCAGAAGTCTCTTCACGAGCTGACGGGTTTCTGAAAGAAGGAAACCGGGAGGAAGTCTCTGGATCCCGCGGGACTTCCTCCTCTCTTCCCTTCCTCTTCTCTTCCCTTCCTCCTCTTCCCTTCCTCCTCTTCCCTTCCTCCTCTTCCCTTCCTCCTCCTCTTCCCTTCCTCCTCCTCTTCCCTTCCTCCTCCTCTTCCCTTCCTCCTCTTCCCTTCCTCCTCTTCCCTTCCTCCTCTTCCCTTCCTCCTCTTCCCTTCCTCCTCCTCTTCCCTTCCTCCTCTCTTCCCTTCCTCCTCTCTTCCCTTCCTCCTCTTCCCTTCCTCCTCCTCTTCCCTTCCTCCTCTTCCCTTCCTCCTCTCTTCCCTTCCTCCTCTTCCCTTCCTCCTCTTCCCTTCCTCCTCTTCCCTTCCTCCTCTTCCCTTCCTCCTCTTCCCTTTCTCCTCTCTTCCCTTCATCCATGTTTCATGAGCTCGGCGCTCCGGTTTCTTCCTTCAGGCAATAATTGCCTCTCAGGATTCTTTTATTTTTTTTATTTTCCAGGAATTATTTTGTCTCTTCTGCTGCTTTTAAACCAATGCTTTAAAAAAAATATGAATATAGAAATACAGAAATACACTTAAGCTGTAGTTGAAGAGAAATATGTTCAAGCATTTCATGATTTTTTTATAATATGTATATTGTATTTATAATATATATATATATATATGTAAAATATAATCAATTGTATATGTAAAAAAAAATATTCAGTCAAAAATGTCATTTTGTACTTCTTTTTAAATTTTTAGCACTTATATATATAATAATAATGAAATGATGAATACTTATATTTTATTATTATTATTATCATTATTCGTTCTTGTTTTTTGTTCCATTTTCAATGGGGCCATAATAAACATATTGTCACATACTTCTGGTCATATTTTTGTATGTCTCCTCAACGAGAAGTATTTACATTTATTAATAATAATAATTATAATAATGATAATAATAATAATGTAAATGAGGAAACAATGATAACGTGGCTCGTCATGTCCTCTGATAATATAGTTATCATATAGTAATAGTTGTTCGTGACATTTCTGTAAATGACAATAACAAGTCTTTCTCTCCTCTTGCTGTTGTTGTTGTTGTTGTTGTTGTTGTTGTTGTTGTTGTTGTTGTTGTCCTGAGAGGAGCTTCCTGTTCCCGCAGACAGCAGCTGGATTTTCCTCACATCACATCACATCCATATTAATGGCCCACGCATGCTTCTCCTCCTCCTCCTCCTCCTCCTCTTCTTCCTCCTCTTCCTCCTCCTCCTCCTCCTCCTCTTCTTCCTCCTCCTCCTCCTCCTCCTCCTCTTCTTCCTCCTCCTCCTCCTCCTCCTCCTCCTCCTCCTCCTCCTCTTCTTCCTCCTCCTCCTCCTCCTCCTCCTCTCCTCCTCCTCTTCTTCCTCCTCCTCCTCCTCCTCCTTCACCTCCTCCTCTCCTCCTCCTCTTCTTCCTCCTCCTCTTCCTCCTCTCAATCAATATAAACTGAGTGCTGAGACGTGTGGCAGCTCAGGGACTCTCCCTCATTAATAATGAATACACTCAAAACCCCACTGTGTGTGTGTGTGTGTGTGTGTGTGTGTGTGTGTGTGTGTGTGTGTGTGTGTGTGTGTGTGTGTGTGTGTGTGTGTGTGTGTGTGTGTGTGTGTCCATCATCATGAATGCAACAAACCAAACCACAAAGACAAAACCACTTCTTTCTTTTGTTTCATCCCCGGATATAAAATAAAATAAAAGCACAGACATATTTTCAAACATTAGTCATTTTATTTATTACTCTTTGTCATTTTAGCAATCTTTTTATTTGTTTTATATCTCAGTAGGTCTATAATCTGTAAAGTCTTCTGTTAAAACTGTCTGGGATAGACTATCTATATAATAGAGCTTTTTTTTTTATTTCTATTTTCTCAAAATCCTTTGATATACATATTCTCTTGATAGATTCTCTTTTTTTTAGAATAAGTTATTTTTTTAAACTCTTTTAGTTACGCGACATCCCCATAAACAAACAAACAAAGAGACAAACAAACAAAAGTACACATCTTTTTTGTCAGAAGGCAGTGGAAACGTCATCTGTGCCGTCGGCGAATAAATAAACAACCTCGAATGTATTTACTGTATTTACTGTGTTTTATGTGTTTTATGTATTTCACGATGCTACTGTTGGCACTCGGCTTTTTAATCTAACATAAACCTAAAGTATATCGCCTCTAAGTCGTCTAGGATGAGTCACTGTATGAAAAGGGGGGATGTGCTAAATGGCAACAGTCGTATCACTCTTCAGCCACGGTTTTATTTCTTCTTCTTTTGTTTTTTTTTCCGCTACACTGGCCGTGAAGTCACGTCTTCGTATTGCTAACGGCTTTTTTTCATTTTTTAAATACCACATTTCTTTCTTTCGTGAAGCCGCTTTGATCACAGATTCATTCATTTCTACCACGTTGCCGAGCAACATAGAGTTTATTCTATTGATTTTGAGTGTCCATCCCGCCGATCTTTTTTATGACAGTTAGCGCTCTGGACTTCAACTTAATCTCGCAGGATTTCAGGAAATTAGCTCAATGTCCGAAAAAGACTGAAATGTTCGTCTGCAGCTTCTTTACTTCCAAACCTCTTCGACTCGACTTCCATCCATTAAAATCAGGATCAGGTCGTTTCACCAAACTCTTTGAGCTCAACAGCTAATTTAGCAACATGCTAACCGGCTGAATACGATCTGTTACCTGCTAAAATGTGAGCTAACCTTCATTAGCCTGGTTTAGCTGCTAACCAAAGTGGTTAGCTAACGTGACACAATCCCATTTAGCGAGTTTTAGCCTCTCAAATTGCACCAAATCTCATTTGTCCGCGAAATTGAATTCTTAGCTAACGGCTAGTTCACGCGACACAACCGACTATCTTTCCCCGATGAGTTCATGTTCCTAAAAGAGACGTCCGACAGAAGAAGTGCTGCAAGTTGTTTGTGCGCTAGATTCGCAGCAATAAAAAAAGAAAATTTAGCAAAAGACCAGATTGCGTTAATGCTAATCCTAAATATGTATACATTTTTCCTCGACACGCAACAACTTGCAAAGTTTCTATTGTCGCGTCTCCCCAACAGGTCCAGATATTTAGCCGGCTAGATATCTGCCATGAATCTCTGAACAAATCGTACGTAGCGTCGGGTTGCGTGAACTCGATCCCAAATAACCGCTAACTCAAACGTTGTCTGTTAGCAGCCAAAACACATGAGGCCGTAAGCTAAACGGACCTATTAGCTAGCTTCCATTACTCCGGTTGAGCTGCTAAACTCAACTGTTAAACTGTTAAAATAAATAAAAGGCTCATTTAAACCCTTATATTTCTAACAAAGCTAACTTTGTCGGGAGGAATGCAGTTTGTGATAATGTCAGATATTGGATTTGGGGTGAGATTGAACCCTAAATTAGCAGCAGGAGGTCCACAAAGCTGTCAAATTGAGTCAATTAAACCTTTTTTGGGGGCCGTTTGACCTTATTTCCTGAAATGTTTTGAGACCGTCTGAACCAACATCATGCAATAAAAAAAAAAAGCTGTTCTCAAAGAAAAGCAGGCTTTAGACTCTCCATCACATCCCTGCAGCTCAGATCTCAAACACACACGAGGCGACGGTCACACCAAACATTTCTTCAAAGGTGGAATACTCTAAAAGTAAGAACACGCCTACTGCTGCTGGCACACGATTGACTGGAAGCCATGCTATGCGTGGGTCAAAGGTCAAACTCTGTCATTGCAGTTAATCGCCACAGATCCACACGTGAAAGTCCACCGAGGTATGTATTGAGTTTTTGGTGCAAAAATGCCATCATGATGAAAGCTGGTGTGACCGTGGCCCTGAGCACGAAGAAAAACAAACAAAAACAGCCAATAAGAATACAGATATTACATCGTCATCATCGAGCGTTCGGTCCATCAAACCAACTCCGGGCTCCAAACACGGCCAACTTGGCGCAATTAAAAAAGGCGAGAAAAAACTGTCCTTGATGGAATGAGGCGACCGGGCCTCGGCTCGGCTTATTGATTCCGCGGCGTCGAGCCCGGCCCGGCGTTATCGACGCGCACCTCTGGCGGTACAGGACCCCTCGCATACGGACCCGGTACCGCGCTTCTCAACATCAATAATTCACGGC
Organism: Taurulus bubalis; assembly: GCF_910589615.1. Lineage (NCBI taxonomy): Eukaryota > Metazoa > Chordata > Actinopteri > Perciformes > Cottidae > Taurulus > Taurulus bubalis. Next base: position 1,335,971 of record NC_136606.1, read on the forward strand.
TGACTTTCACACTGTATAATTCCACGATTGTAAGCGGGCGAAGGATCCATCAAATTTTCATCACTGTCATCGTCTGGACTCGACGGCGGCGCGTTGAATATTTCATGGCATTCGACCTCCGGGTCGGGGCCGGCGCGTGATTGGATGAGAGCTCCGGGGTGGAAACGGCCTGCAGGTGTCCCGGCAAGTCAAACCAGGCGACGGAGTAAAAATCCATTTTGTGTGTGTGTGTGTGTGTG
>NC_136606.1:1341209-1346209 GCF_910589615.1 Taurulus bubalis
AAAAAATGTACATGTACAAAAATGGCGGCAGACGTGTCTTTGTGCATTATTACATATTAAATGTATAATATTTAAATAATTCACGAGGATAAAAAACACGAAACGTGAAACAAAAAATGTCAAAAAAGTGTTCCTGTAGAACATGTTCTTCTTCATGAGTGTGTTCCTGCAGAACGTGTTCTTCTTCATGAGTGTGTTCCTGTACGTGTTCTTCTTCATGAGTGTGTTCCTGTACGTGTTCTTCTTCATGAGTGTGTTCCTGTACGTATTCTTCTTCATGAGTGTGTTCCTGTAGAACATGTTCTTCTTCATGAGTGTGTTCCTGTAGAACATGTTCTTCTTCATGAGTGTGTTCCTGTAGAACATGTTCTTCTTCATGAGTGTGTTCCTGTAGAACATGTTCTTCTTCATGAGTGTGTTCCTGTAGAACATGTTCTTCTTCATCAGTGTGTTCCTGTAGAACATGTTCTTCTTCATGAGTGTGTTCCTGTAGAACATGTTCTTCTTCATCAGTGTGTTCCTGTAGAACATGTTCTTCTTCATCAGTGTGTTCCTGTAGAACATGTTCTTCTTCATCAGTGTGTTCCTGTAGAACATGTTCTTCTTCATGAGTGTGTTCCTGTAGAACATGTTCTTCTTCATGAGTGTGTTCCTGTAGAACATGTTCTTCTTCATCAGTGTGTTCCTGTAGAACATGTTCTTCTTCATGAGTGTGTTCCTGCAGAACGTGTTCTTCTTCATGAGTGTGTTCCTGTAGAACGTGTTCTTCTTCATGAGTGTGTTCCTGTAGAACATGTTCTTCTTCATGAGTGTGTTCCTGCAGAACGTGTTCTTCTTCATGAGTGTGTTCCTGCAGAACGTGTTCCTGTGTAATTAGTGCCCGCCTCCTCCCTAATTCACTTTAACAGACACATACACACATTAGACACGCCTCCTCCCCCACAAGCACTAAAACTACACACCCCTTTACATGACCTGTGTGTGTGTGTGTGTGTGTGTGTGTGTGTGTGTGTGTGTGTGTGTGTGTGTGTGTGTGTGTGTGTGTGTGTGTGTGTGTGTGTGTGTGTGTGTGTGGTTGGTTAAGCAGGCGATCGGGCTGATTGATTGGTTGGATAACAACACGCCTGCTGTCCGGTTCCAGTCCATCAAACTGAACTAACACAGAGAGCAACATCCATCACCACGGCAACACAAAACATAGAAGTACCAGCAGAAGAGATACATATAAATACTACTATAAGAGATACATAGTACCACTATAAGAGATACATAGTACTACTATAAGAGATACATATAAGTACTACCAGAAGAGATACATAGTACTACTATAAGAGATACATATAAATACTACCAGAAGAGATACATATAAATACTACCAGAAGAGATACATAGCACTACTATAAGAGATACATATAAATACTACCAGAAGAGATACATAGCACTACTATAAGAGATACATATAAATACTACTATAAGAGATACATATAAGTACTACCAGAAGAGATACATATAAATACTACCAGAAGAGATACATATAAATACTACCAGAAGAGATACATATAAATACTACCAGAAGAGATACATATAAATACTACCAGAAGAGATACATAGTACTACTATAAGAGATACATATAAATACTACCAGAAGAGATACATATAAATACTACCAGAAGAGATACATAGTACTACTATAAGAGATACATATAAATACTACCAGAAGAGATACATAGTACTACTATAAGAGATACATATAAGTACTACCAGAAGAGATACATATAAATACTACCAGAAGAGATACATATAAATACTACCAGAAGAGATACATATAAATACTACCAGAAGAGATACATATAAATACTACCAGAAGAGATACATAGTACTACTATAAGAGATACATATAAATACTACCAGAAGAGATACATATAAATACTACCAGAAGAGATACATAGTACTACTATAAGAGATACATATAAATACTACTATAAGAGATACATATAAGTACTACCAGAAGAGATACATAGTACTACTATAAGAGATACATATAAATACTACTATAAGAGATACATATAAGTACCACTATAAGAGATACATATAAATACCACTATAAGAGATACATAGTACTACTATAAGAGATACATATAAGTACTATCAGAAGAGATACATAGTACTACTATAAGAGATACATATAAATACTACTATAAGAGATACATATAAGTACCACTATAAGAGATACATATAAATACTACTATAAGAGATACATATAAATACTACTATAAGAGATACATATAAATACTACTATAAGAGATACATATAAATACTACTATAAGAGATACACTCCATGTAAATACTACTATATGAACTCCATGTATCATATAAATACTACTATAAGAACTCCATATAAATACTACTATATGAACTCCATGTATCACATAAATACTGCGATAAGAACTCCATACGTCATAAATACTATGAAGCTGTATGTTTTGGTATCATAAAGTTATGCGATGTCTCTCTTGTGTTCCCATAAAACTTGAAGTTCTTGTGAGTTTCATCTTCTCTTTCATTCCACACGTTCTTCTTCTCTGGTAACGCCTACATTACCCACAATGCACCTCAACCAGCACTGTGTGTTCTTCAACTGACGCTGACTCCCATGACATCACATGAGGCACTGTCCACGTATAGAACGCTGGGAACCTTGTAATATAATACATAATCATCCCAAATCAGATAAGACAGAAAGCAGCGTTGTACCGTCAAATCATTTCACAATGTCATGTAAGTAGAAATAGTGATATTACAGAAACAACTTCATGTAATTATTACCAAAGTAAAATAACGTATATTACTGGATGTTGATGGCTGTTCTTTAAGGAGGCGGAGCTCATTTAATACTGTTGGACGTTTATACTTATATTTATTTTATATTTATTTTATTTTGTAACAAAGTAACTGAAGCTATCAGATAAATGTAGAGCAGTAAAAAGTACAGTAAAAAGTGTATATATATATATGTGTATATATACATATATACACATATATGTGTATATATATATATGTATATATATATGTGTAGATATATATATATACATATATATACACATATATATATGTGTATGTATATACATATATATCTATGTATATATATGCACATATATATATGTATATATATATATATATGTATATATACATATATATGTGTATATATACCAATATATATAGGTATATATATACACATATATATATACCTATATATAGGTATATATGTATATATATATCAACACACGGTGTGTGTCTGTTTTTAGTGTCCCCCGGAAACACAGCTATTAAATCGTAGAAATGTGTATTTCTAAAGAAATATATATAATAAATATAAATAAATACCTGTATTATTTATGTATATGTATCTGTTATGAATCTTGTCTTTCACGACCTTCAGTTCTGGAGCTTTGGATCATTTCATATGAGCTTCATCAGCAGACGATCATGTGATCTCTGACCTTCATCCTAAGGTCACGCTACTTTAAAACTTCCAGGAAAGTGAGCTTTATGATGAGTCATCATAAATATATACAATATAATATATACACAATATGGCCACTATACTATGTATTATATTGCATATATACAATATAATATTTATATATTATATATATATATATATATATATATATATATATATATATATATATATATAACTATTCAATATATAACTATACAATATGGCCACTATACAATATATTATATAGTATAGAATGTAGTACAATGAATGTAGTACAATACACATTATATATATATAATGTATATATATTATATATATACATTATATATATACAATATATAAATATTATATTGTATATATACAATATAATATTTATATATTATATATATATAACTATGCAATATATAACTATACAATATGGCCACTATGCTATATATTATATAGTATAGAACGTAGTACAATACACATTATATATATCATATATTATATAGTATATAGTATAGTACAATATCCGCACTGGGAATGTTTTCCTATAATGTATATTACAATATACAATATGCCCACTGTGAATATTGTATATTGTAGTATATATTATATATTGTAGTATAATATCCCCATGGGAATAATATGATCATCATATTATTCCCATGGGGATATTGTACTATAATAAATACTACAATATTCCCAGTGGGGATATTGTAGTATTTATTATATATTATAGTACAATATGCCCACTGGGAATATGATATATATGATGACTCATCATATAGTATATTATATACATATATGTTGTAATATTCCGTTACTGTTTCTCTTGTGTATTAATTACATCTCTGTTGCTCAGCAGTGATTATGGAAGCTTTGTAAAGTACATTATTATGAATATGTATTTATCCATTCATTTATTTATTCATTCATTCATTACTTAATTCATTTATTTATTTATGTATTTGATCATTCATTCGTTTACTTACTTCTTTGTTTATTTATTCATTCATTTATTCATTCATTCATTTAAATATGTTCTTTTATATTTATGTTATTTTGTATTTATTTGTATTGATTGATGTATTATATAATAGTAGTAATCTAATAATAATAATAATAACTGTAATATTAATGTTTCCATAATGATTTTACTGTTTATAGCTGTATTTAATTAACAAGCCTATTGTTTAAACCATAATGTTTTTATGGGCCTTATAGAATTTATATATGTATTAATACACCTATAAAGCATTAATCCTAATATGATTCATTACAATATATATATATATTATATATATATATAATTTCTTTTGCATATTTAATAACGTGTTAACCCCTCTCCTGCTGGGAGGAGGCATGACGTCATCAGCTGCTCTGCAGCGCTTTGATTCTTATTCACAGAAAACAGCCAATCAGCTGCGAGTGACGTCACGACTAAAAAATGCAAATAAAATATAAAACATAAAAATAGTTTCAAACCAGAAAATAATATTCTGAGTATTTCATTCAT
>NC_136606.1:1348709-1366209 GCF_910589615.1 Taurulus bubalis
TGCTCTTCCTCGTGTTCCGGCTCTTCTCCTTCAGTGTGAGTCTGTTCTTCTTCTTCTCTTCTTCTCTTCTTCTCCTCTTCTCTTCTTCTCCTCTCTGCCGCTGCTCTGCGTCCTGCCGGGTTTACGCGTCTGGAGAGAAAGAAGAGAGAGAGAGAGAGAGAGAGAGAGAGAGAGAGAGAGAGAGAGAGAGAGAGAGAGAAGAATAAGAGAGAGAGGGAGAGAGAGAGAGAGAGAGAGAGAGAGAAGAATAAGAGAGAGAGAGAGCCCCTCCCCCTCCCTCCTCCTCTCCTCCCTCCTTTTTTATTTCTTTCTGTCCTCCATTCATTTAATTTATTTTCTCTTTTCAGAAACGCACGAGGCCTTCTGGAGGAAAACTAATGCATCGCAGAATTTATAATGCATTTTATAATAATAATTATATATATATTGAATTATACTGATATAATGTTTTCACCAGAAAATATGTTAATTGTAATTCAACAATTGTTCAATTTAAATGTAACTCGTGAACAAAAACAATCTTTGTGCCTTACTCCCTTTCTTACTGGCTTCTTCCTCCAGAGCTTTCAGCTGCATCTCTGGGCTTCATGTGGAAAACATAAAGGAACACGAGATGGTTTATGGTTTATAGTCGGGACAATATTTAGTTTTTAATCCGTCACATGAAAATCATAAACAGAAACAAATGAAAATAAATGAATTTACAGCATATATGTATATGAATATATATATATATATATATATATATATATATGTATACAGTAGATAAATATATACAGTATATATATACTGTATATATATACTGTATATATATGTACTGTATATACAGTATATCTATTTACTGTATATATCCATACAGTATATATATATATATATATATATATATATATATATATATATATATAGAGAGAGAGAGAGATTTTTAAATATATTATTTATTTGTATTTATTTATATATATTTATATAGTATATGTATTTATTTTCTTTATATATATATATATAAATATATATATATATATATATATATAAATATATATATATATATATATATATACATATAAATGTCTACAACCTCAAAGCTTTTATTTGCATATTTAATCAGTTAATGTTTCATGTGAAGGAGTTGTTTGTTTATTGTTTATTTATTTATTTATATTCATCATGGTCACTTTATTAAAAACACTTGTTTCATGTTTGTTGTTAAAATCTTTCAGTTTATTGTTCAGCAGCTTTAATAATAATATTAAAATAATAATAGTTTAATCATTTCTGACAAACTAAACGTTATGAACTGCTGTAATGAATTACATCATTTATATAAATGTACTACAATGAAATGAGAATGAACCGTTTAAATGTTATTTAACAGCTGTTTGGCTAAAGGAGCCTCGTTATGAATAATAAAGTGTGTTTGACTCTTTGAACATTAAATAATGCTCTTCATCATGAGCTGACCTCAGTGGCGCCCCCTGGTGGACCGTTGCTGTTTACTGTCAGCTTTCAATCTCACAGAAAGACCAGCATGCACTTTGCTTTTTATTGATGGATTAATACAACAAATAAAACACGTTTATTCATTGTTGGTATTAGTAAAGAAGAGTTTCCTGTTTGACCTTTGACCTTTCCTCCAGAAACACACACAATAATAAAGGCCACCAGAAAAGTGTAATAATATATTAAAGGAACACTGGACAGTACCTTAAGTGGTATAACATAAAGGTACTTGTACCACAGTAAATACCTCTGCAGTTTCATGTTTAAGAAATCATGATTTCTTATTTCTGGAGGGAAAAAACACAAATAGGCTTCAAAGTTTTTGTTAAGGAAGTACTCTGATCCTTTACATTACTTTAAAAGTACCCAAATATAAAGAAAATACTCAAACAATTCAGAGCATTGATGACTATGAGTAACATGTACTTCAGGAGTCAAAAACGTGTACTTTATGTTTGAGTAAAGAGGTACATGTTGTACTTTATACTGTACTACACCTCAGAGGTACATGTTGTACTTTATACTGTACTACACCTCAGAGGTACATGTTGTACTTTATACTGTACTACACCTCAGAGGTACATGTTGTACTTTATACTGTACTACACCTCAGAGGTACATGTTGTACTTTTTAGTACTACAATATCTGTACAATATAAAACATTACATCAGGTTCCAATCTGTACTATATTTCCATACTTTTACTTGTAACAAAGTAGTGTGTGTGTGTGTGTGTGTGTGTGTGTGTGTGTGTGTGTGTGTGTGTGTGTGTGTGTGTGTGTGTGTGTGTGTGTGTGTGTGTGTGTGTGGAGGAGAACGCGTGGGGGATCTCGTCGTCTCCTGCTGATGTCAGCTGAATCTCTCTCTCCTGCATATTAACACAGATGTTTCCCTGAGGCGATGCAGTGCTGCAGCAGGAGCACACACACACACACACACACACACACACACACACACACACACACACACACACACACAGTAATTGGGTCCCCGGGCAGCTTCCAAGCCTCTCAAATCTGAAAACATTTAACTTCTGGACAGACACACAATATCCAACTGTGTGTGTGTGTGTGTGTGTGTGTGTGTGTGTGTGTGTGTGTGTGTGTGTGTGTGTGTGTGTGTGTGTGTGTGTGTGTGTGTGTGTGTCCTTGTTGTGTTGACTTTGAGTTTGACCTTCAGAACGCAGTCCGTCCTCCTCTTGGCTCCTGGTTCTTTAGAAGGCCTGAAGCCGGCGGTGCCCCCTGCTGGTGAGCCGGAGGCACTGCCTCCATCACACCACTGTTAAGTACTGCTTAATATATATCTACTAACAAATACTCTGTACTGTAGTAGTCCTCCTCTGAAAACAGTCCTCAAAAGTCAGTTTTCTCCTGTTTGTTTGATAAAAAATTAAACTACATTTTGAGTTTTTAAAGATTTACGTCTTCAAAAGGAACCAATAGGCAGACGACAGGAAGTGAGACGTTACTGAGAGACGTACCGACACATCTCTGTCACTTTTCTGGGATTCTTTGCCAAAAAGAAGAAACAGAAAATACCCCTAGACTAAAGTCTTCAGTGTGAGAGCGGCGAGGCAACAAGGAGTCTCGATTTAAGGTTTTGATGGAATAGAAAAGGAGGAAATGACATCACAGTTTCAAATGACGACAGTCCAAAATATATTCAATTCACAGTCACAGAAAATGAAGCAAAATACCAATATTCTTATTTGAGAAGCTGGTATGGGAGAAAGTTTTAGCATTTTGTCGCCATCTTTGTTTTTTGACCATCTCCATTTAGTTTTTTTGACCGTTTCCATCTTGTTCTTCTCTACCTTTCCATCTTGTTTTTTGACCGTCTCCATCTTGTTTTTTGACCGTCTCCATCTTGTTTTTTTTACCGTCTCCATCTTGTTTTTTTTGACTGTCTCCATCTTGTTTTTTTGATCGTCTCCATCTTGTTTTTGAACCGTTTCCATCTTGGTTTTATGGCCGTTTCATCTTGTTTTTTTTTTGTCTGTTTCCATCTTGTTTTTTGACCGTCTCCATCTTGTTTTTTTTTACCGTCTCCATCTTGTTTTTTTTTACCGTCTCATCTTGTTTTTTTTGACTGTCTCCATCTTGTTTTTTGACCGTCTCCATCTTGTTTTTTTTTACCGTCTCATCTTGTTTTTTTTTACTGTCTCCATCTTGTTTTTTTTACCGTCTCATCTTGTTTTTTTTGACCGTCTCCAACTTGTTTTTTGACCGTCTCCATCTTGTATTTTTTTTTACCGTCTCATCTTGTTTTTTTTTACTGTCTCCATCTTGTTTTTTTTTACCGTCTCATCTTGTTTTTTTGTCTGTTTCCATCTTGTTTTTTGACCGTCTCCATCTTGTTTTTTTTTACCGTCTCATCTTGTTTTTTTTTACCGTCTCCAACTTGTTTTTTGACCGTCTCCATCTTGTTTTTTTTTACCGTCTCATCTTGTTTTTTTTTACTGTCTCCATCTTGTTTTTTTTTACCGTCTCCATCTTGTTTTTTTGATCGTCTCCATCTTGTTTTTGAACCGTTTCCATCTTGGTTTTATGGCCGTTTCATCTTGTTGTTTTTTTGTCTGTTTCCATCTTGTTTTTTGACCGTCTCCATCTTGTTTTTTGGTACCGTCTCCATCTTGTTTTTTGACCGTCTCCATCTTGTTTTTTGGTACCGTCTCCATCTTGTTTTTTGACTGTCTCCATCTTGTTTTTTGGTACCATCTCCATCTTGTTTTTTGACCGTCTCCATTCTGTTTTTTTGACCGTCTCCATCTTGTTTTTTAACTGTCTCTATCTTGTTTTTTGACCATCTCCATCTTGTCTTTTTAACCGTCTCCATCTCCATCTCTCCATCAGTGTCTTTAAGTGTACCTGATGATAGCATAGCTAGCCAGTTTGCCTCCAGACAAATAGTTCAGTGTAGGGTGCTACATACATCTGTTTCCATCTTGTTTTTTGACCGTCTCCATCTTGTTTTTTTTTACCGTCTCATCTTGTTTTTTTTGACCGTCTCCAACTTGTTTTTTGACCGTCTCCATCTTGTTTTTTTTTACCGTCTCATCTTGTTTTTTTTGACCGTCTCCAACTTGTTTTTTGACTGTCTCCATCTTGTTTTTGAACTATTTCCATCTTGGTTTTATGGCCGTTTCATCTTGTTTTTTTTGTGTCTGTTTCCATCTTGTTTTTTGACCGTCTCCATCTTGTTTTTGGTACCGTCTCCATCTTGTTTTTATACCGTCTCCATCTTGTTTTTTGGTACCGTCTCCATCTTGTTTTTTGACCGTCTCCATCTTGTTTTTTGGTACCGTCTCCATCTTGTTTTTTGACCGTCTCCATCTTGTTTTTTAACTGTCTCTATCTTGTTTTTTGACCGTCTCCATCTTGTCTTTTTGACCATCTCCATCTCCATCTCTCCATCAGTGTCTTTAAGTGTACCTGATGATAGCATAGCTAGCCAGTTTGCCTCCAGACAAATAGTTCAGTGTAGGGTGCTACATACATCTGTTTCCATCTTGTTTTTTGACCGTCTCCATTCTGTTTTTTTGACCGTCTCCATCTTGTTTTTTAACTGTCTCTATCTTGTTTTTTGATCATCTCCATCTTGTCTTTTTAACCGTCTCCATCTCCATCTCTCCATCAGTGTCTTTAAGTGTACCTGATGATAGCATAGCTAGCCAGTTTGCCTCCAGACAAATAGTTCAGTGTAGGGTGCTACATACATCTGTTTCCATCTTGTTTTTTGACCGTCTCCATCTTGTTTTTTTTTACCGTCTCATCTTGTTTTTTTTGACCGTCTCCATCTTGTTTTTTTTTACCGTCTCATCTTGTTTTTTTTGACCGTCTCCAACTTGTTTTTTGACCGTCTCCATCTTGTTTTTTTTTACCGTCTCATCTTGTTTTTTTTTACCGTCTCCAACTTGTTTTTTGACTGTCTCCATCTTGTTTTTGAACTATTTCCATCTTGGTTTTATGGCCGTTTCATCTTGTTTTTTTTGTGTCTGTTTCCATCTTGTTTTTTGACCGTCTCCATCTTGTTTTTTGGTACCGTCTCCATCTTGTTTTTATACCGTCTCCATCTTGTTTTTTGGTACCGTCTCCATCTTGTTTTTTGGTACCGTCTCCATCTTGTTTTTTGGTACCGTCTCCATCTTGTTTTTTGACCGTCTCCATCTTGTTTTTTAACTGTCTCTATCTTGTTTTTTGACCGTCTCCATCTTGTCTTTTTGACCGTCTCCATCTCCATCTCTCCATCAGTGTCTTTAAGTGTACCTGATGATAGCATAGCTAGCCAGTTTGCCTCCAGACAAATAGTTCAGTGTAGGGTGCTACATACATCTGTTTCCATCTTGTTTTTTGACCGTCTCCATTCTGTTTTTTTGACCGTCTCCATCTTGTTTTTTAACTGTCTCTATCTTGTTTTTTGACCATCTCCATCTTGTCTTTTTAACCGTCTCCATCTCTCCATCAGTGTCTTTAAGTGTACCTGATGATAGCATAGCTAGCCAGTTTGCCTCCAGACAAATAGTTCAGTGTAGGGTGCTACATACATCTGTTTCCATCTTGTTTTTTGACCGTCTCCATCTTGTTTTTTTTTACCGTCTCATCTTGTTTTTTTTGACTGTCTCCATCTTGTTTTTTTTTACCGTCTCATCTTGTTTTTTTTGACCGTCTCCAACTTGTTTTTTGACCGTCTCCATCTTGTTTTTTTTTACCGTCTCATCTTGTTTTTTTTGACCGTCTCCAACTTGTTTTTTGACTGTCTCCATCTTGTTTTTGAACTATTTCCATCTTGGTTTTATGGCCGTTTCATCTTGTTTTTTTTGTGTCTGTTTCCATCTTGTTTTTTGACCGTCTCCATCTTGTTTTTTGGTACCGTCTCCATCTTGTTTTTATACCGTCTCCATCTTGTTTTTTGGTACCGTCTCCATCTTGTTTTTTGACCGTCTCCATCTTGTTTTTTGGTACCGTCTCCATCTTGTTTTTTGACCGTCTCCATCTTGTTTTTTAACTGTCTCTATCTTGTTTTTTGACCGTCTCCATCTTGTCTTTTTGACCGTCTCCATCTCCATCTCTCCATCAGTGTCTTTAAGTGTACCTGATGATAGCATAGCTAGCCAGTTTGCCTCCAGACAAATAGTTCAGTGTAGGGTGCTACATACCAGCAATCCCAGATCCGGAGTGTCACCATAATGTCCATTATGACCCAAAACAGTCGAAGGGGTTGTGGATAGAAAACAATTTCAAATGATCAGAGAAACTTGTCTTGGCCGTATCTGCAAGATTCGGTGTGCGACCTCGTTAGCATGGCTAGCGCTCAAGTTTCGAAGATACAGCTAATCAGGCCTCGGGGTAGGTTGGTAATGATCCGTAAAGGAGTTAGCCTCTTCGAGGGACGAAAACTTCTTCTTTACTCCGCCAGCCAACAATATCTGCAAGCGGGCTGGAAAAAGAAGAGCCGGCCTAAGAGCGAGATTGTACAGGTTAGTTTAGCCATGACTGCCCGGTACTTAGCGCGTTCCTTGGCAACCTCTGGAGCATAATCTTCAAAGATCGGGACAGTATTGGAGTGTACCTTGTTTCTTGCGTGCCTCTCGTATAATCTCATATGGTTTGCACTTTGTCCAATCTAGATTCCATAGCCGTAAAAGTTTCCCTTATATCAGCCGAGATGCTAGCTCTGTGGTCTTCTAGCAGACCAGCTATGCTGTTCAAACATGAGCTGCCGCATGAGGTAGAGGCTTCTGCTTCGGCTTCCCTTTGCGTTTTAGACGGTTTCGGCATCTCGCCTTAACGTTTACAAGTAATGATGTTTATTTCGTAATTCCGCTTGAAATGGTAGCAAAAAAAAAAAAAAGTAGGGTTTTGTTTAAAGTGATGTGAAGTAAGAGCTACGGGAGACAGAGATTACGTTGTGATCACATGCTCACCCAACCGGAAGTCCCACAACAAAAAAATCAAGTGGCATCCTCCATCTTGTTTTTTGGTACAGTCTCCATCTTGTGTTTTGACCGTCTCCATCTTGTGTGTTTTTACTGTCTCCATCTTGGTTTTATTGACCGCCTCTATCTTGTTTTGATCGTCTCCATCTTGTTTTGACCATCTCCATTTTTTTTGGGATTGTGTCCATCTTGGTTTTTTGACCGTTTCCATGTTGGTTTCATGGCCGTTTTATCTTTTTTCTTTGTCTGTTTCCATCTTGTTTTTGACCGTTTCTATTAGGTTTTTTTTGACGGTTTCTATCTTGTTTTTGACCATTTCCATCTTGTCTTTTTGATAATTTCCATCTTGTTTTTTTATCATTTCCATCTTGTCTTTTTGATAATTTCCATCTTGTTTTTTTATCATTTCCATCTTGTCTTTTTGATAATTTCCATCTTGTTTTTTGATAATTTCCATCTTGTTTTTTGACCTTTTCTATCTTGTTTTTTTGATAATTTCCATCTTGGTTTTTGATCATTTCCATCTTGTTTTTTTTACCGTTTCCATCTTGGACCCAGAATGAGCTGAACATGTTGCGGGTGAGAGGGAAGCCTGGTCAGCCTGCTGGACCTGCTGCCTCCGCGACCCGACCCCGGATAAGCCAAGGGACTGATGGAAGAAGAAATACAAAATACCCCAGACTAAAGTCTTTAGTGTGAGATAATTTATTTTAGTTTTTTTTAAGATCGTAAAATACTTTGTTAGGTTATGGTAAAGGTTAAAGTAAATATTTAGTAAGGTTTAGGTAAAGATCGTAAAATACTTGGTTAGGTTTTAGTAAAGATAGTTGTTTACGTTAAAAACAACCAAGAACACCAGTTATTGACTTCTTGTTTCTTCACTGACTCACATCACCACCGAGTGATTATAGAGATTTATAAACCAAACTATAAATCTTTGTTTATTCTTGAAACAACGGCCTGAACACAAGAGTTCATCTGTAAAGTGACATCTTCCATCTCATACTTAATATAAAGTTCACAGCAGAGATGCTAGTCAACAAACAGGAAGTGGAACTGGGGTCCCCTGACCAATCAGCCGCAGCGGGTCACGGTGACCTCACAGCCGGAGGTCAAGGTCAGAGGAAGTTCCTGCACAGGAAGCTGCTGTGTTTTTACTTTCCAACATCTCAGTGTGTTTTAATAGAGAAGTAAACCTCTAAGGGTCCTTATTATAATGTGTTATAAAATGTAGAGAGATCATTTTAACTCTGACAAAGTATAAATACCACTAAAAGTACTTAAAGTCAAAATGAAATGAGCCTTTCTGCATAACGAGTACTTTTCCTTGTCAATACTTAAAGTATGTTTTGATGCTACTACTTTCATACTTTTACTTGTATCGTAAGAACTATTCAAATAAAATAAATACCACACTGTTAAAAAAAGTAAAAGTGCTTATTTTGCAGAACATTTTATTCTCGTAGAATATTCTGATTTTATTACATAAAAGTATTTTTAAGTTGAAGTTCATCACTGCAGAGACAAGTTTAGATACTTTGTATACTTCTGGGTGGATTGCTAGTAAAGTACAAATTACAGTTTATTATATAGTTAATGTATAATAAATGTAGTGGAGTACATGCAAAAAAGTACATTATGTTGCTTTATAGTAGTAGAGTAATTAAAGTGCCTCATTTGTACTTCAGTAGAGTACTTGAGTAGTGTGTGTGTGTGTGTGTGTGTGTGTGTGTGTGTGTGTGTGTGTGTGTGTGTGTGTGTGTGTGTGTGTGTGTGTGTGCGTGCGTGCGTGCGTGTGTGTGTGTGTGTGTGTGTGTGTGTGTGTGTGTGTGTGTGTGTGTGTGTGTGTGTGCGTGTGTGTGAGAGTAAAAAGGGGAAGCGGTGTGTGTATATAAACTGATGTTGAAGTCATTCTCATCGTCTTCTGATTTGATCATCAGAGACTCGACAGACGAACTTCATCTGAGAGGTAAAACACACACACACACACACACACATACACACACATACACAAAAACACACACACTAATTATTGATGCATTAATACTTGTATCACTTTAATGATGCAGCTGTTATTATTCTCTGAATTTTCAATTAAAACAAATGTTTAACTTTTTGATAAATAGTTTGTGTAGCAATTTTATTTCTTCTTTCTTTTCATTTCTGAACATTTCTTAAATATACTATTATATGTCTTTATTTTTTCTATGCTATTCTATTTCTTTATTCAGTACCGTTTTTTTAAAGATAATAACTTTCAAATATGTGAAATATATTTCCCCCATTTGACCCTTTATATGTATTGTTATAATATTCTTTAATATTTCTGTAATACTTGTGGTGCTTTGTGATGATTTGACTTTACATTAATGTTATAGTGTCATCTTATAGTATGATGTTTTAATATATATTTGTATTTGTTTTCAGTGACTTTTTTGAAACCTTCGACCTTCAACCACCATGTCTAGTGCACGCAACCAACCAAAACAACCAAAACAACCAAAGCGCTTCTGGGGGCGCTACAGCGAGCCGGTACGCACACTTTATAATATACTTCTAAATAAAGTAGTTCAGGGAAATTACATTTTCTCGGCCATCATCAAGTACTCTTTGATTGTGTGTGTCAGCGTACTCCGAACTAATCTTGCTATGTGAACATGGGATCGGGATGAAGATCGGGATCAGGATAGGGATCGGGTTAGGGATAGGTTTGGTAGGGATCAGAATCAGGATGCAGATCGGACTCGGGTTAGTGAAAGTAACAGGATCAGGTTAGTGATAGGGATCAGGATCAGGATCAGGTTCGGGATCGGGTTAGGCATCAGGATGCAGATCAGACCTGGATTTACTGATAGGGATCAGCATGCGGGTCGGACTCGGACTCGGGTTAGGGAGTTGATGGACTACAACATGGGGCTCTTGCATGTATCCAAAACGCTTTGATTCGTTTTTTGTAATTTAATTATGTTTCTTAATGATCTTCAGCTGTCGACCAATAACCTCAATGAAGAGGAAGATGATTTTCCAGAGTTTGAGCCTTTTGAGGATGACGCCACACCCAGAGGAGTTGCCCCTTCAAGAGGTGAGATCCGTTTCATCTATCTGCTTCTTTCTGTGATGATCTGATCTATGATCAACAACATAACATCATGTCGCACTCCCCCTTTCATTCCCTCGCTCTCAGGATCTCTGTCGGTGCAGAATGTCGACATGCTTCAGCAGAGAAACAAGCCGAAACACTTCACGAGCGAGTTCGACATCGAAAACCTGGTGGTCCGTCGCGGTCAGGAGTTCATGATGCAGGTCACCTTCAACCGCCCGCTGGCGGACGACGACGACTTCCAGGTCGAGTTCCTCATTGGTGAGTTTGGCTGATACTTATTCTGAGGGGGGGAGGTGGGGTAGGATCGGGGTCAAGGATCGGGTTAAGGATCAGGATAAGGCTCTGGATAGGGTTTGGGATTGGGTTCTGGCTCAAGGAACCGATCAGCATGTGGCTCAGGATTGGGTTTGGGATTGGAATAGGGTACAGGATTGAGTTAGGCATCATAATAAGGCTCTGGATAGGGTTTGGGATCAGGATAAAGTTCTGGATATGGTTTGGGATTGGGATTAGGTTCTGGCTCAAGGAATGGATCAGGATGCGGCTCGGGATTGGGATTGGGATCAGAATAAGGCTCTGGATAGGTTTTGGGATTGGGTTACGGTTCTGGGTCAAGAAAGGGATGAGGATAAGGATTGAGATGGGTTTAGGTTTGGGATGGATTTGGGATTAACTCTTACCTCTTACCTTTTCTTCTATCCTTGTCCTCTTTGCCGCTCATCTCCATGTTCCCTCTCTTTTCCTCTTCTTTCTTGCCTCCTCTCTTCCCTCCATCATTAATCCACTTCCTCCCCCAGGTTCTAACCCTACAGCCAGCAAGGGCTCCCTGGTGGTGGTGACCTTCGGTACCCGCGCTGCCGGCCCGTGGGCGGGTCAGATTCTGGAGAATCAGGGTGAATCTGTGATTTTGGGCATCACGCCGACGGCCAATGCCATCGTGGGGAAGTTCCGTACGTACGTGGCCATCGTGGGGGGCGGCGGCATGCAGAGAACCAAGAGGGACACCAGCACCGACCTGTACCTGCTGTTCAACGCCTGGTCTGCAGGTACGACCTCCTGCACTGCCCCCTGGTGGAGCCTCATATAACGATCTTAATACTACGGGTTTAGTCCTGTGCTTCTACGAAGACTTTCCAGGAATTGTTTTGTCACATGATTTGTTTTTAATGGAGTTAAACGCATGTTTTAAAGTAGATTACATTTCCTCAGTTTGAACATGTTTTGTTTAATACATAAAACATTAAAGTAAAAAAATTGCCGGCGTCATCGGATTTGTTCGCCAAGAGAGTGAGGACATTTTTGTTCATGATGATTAAAGAACTTAAAAAGTTTTAATGCCATGCAATCAAAAGGGGAAATGGCATCCGCTTCAAAACATTGGTACTTGCATGCCGTGCTGCGAACAGATCGGGTCCAGTCTACATCCAGGACATGGTGAAACCTCACACCCCGGCTCGTTTACTCCACTCGGCTTCTGCCAATCGGCTTGTAGCTTGTACTTTCTTGATTCGTGTTGTTCTGAGTTTTGTACTCGTGGTTGAATGCACTTATTGTAAGTCTCTTTAGGTAAAAGTGCCAGCTAAATGGAATGTAAAGGTTTTCCATAATCTTGGTTTTAACGAGAAGTTTTCAGACCATACTAAATATTGAACGCTGTTGTTGTTTCACTCTTTGCAGAGGACGCCGTGTATCTCTCTAACGATTTAGAGCGGTTGGAGTACGTCCTGAACGATAACGGGGTGATCTATCAGGGTTCACTGGGATCTGTGGGGAACCGCAGCTGGGTTTATGGACAGGTACACACACACACACATACACACACACACACACACACAAATCATGACCAATCACACAGGATGAATTTACGGTCAACGTGTTTTCTCCCCCCCGCAGTTTGAGAAAGGCGTTCTGGACGCCTGCATTTACATCTTGGACGCGTCCCGTATGCCGATCAACGAACGAGGTGACGTCATCAAAATAGTCCGGAAGGGATCGGCCATGGTGAGAACAACACACAGTTACACAGGGGTAATTTTCTGGTGTGTAGTGTAACATCTTGGTCTCTGTGACCTTTGACCTGCCTCTTTGTCTCAGTTTAACGCTCAGGACGATAGAGGCGTGTTGATTGGGAACTGGAGTGACGACTACTCGATGGGCCGCTCCCCGTCATCGTGGACGGGCAGCGTCAGGATCCTGTTGCAGTATTTCAACACCGGAGTCCCCGTCAGCTACGCACAGTGCTGGGTGTTCGCCGGAGTCTTCAACACCTGTGAGTACTTTTAAAAGGCTGGCGTCATGTCAACACTTTCATAAAACTTCCCACTTACTCACAGGGGTTGTTTTTGTAGCCACAGAGAGACGCAAAGCAACGACAAAGAGACACAAAACAACAACAAAGAGAGATAAAATAACTACAAAGAGACACAAAACAACAACAAAGAGAGATAAAATAACTACAAAGAGACACACAAAAACTTGAAAGAGAAACACAAAGAAGATATGCAAATCAACTACAAAGAAACATATAACAACCCCAGAGATTGATCTAAAAATTAACTACAGCTGGGAAACAAATGGGGCAAGAAGTAGAATAGAAGCTTAAAATGAAGATAAATAATGTCAAAATTGTTCTTATGTACAGTACTTGATGAATCAATAAATATAGATATTTCCCTCCTCTGTCCTTTTGTACAAATCTCGATGCATCAACATGATGTTTTATTAGATATCAAAGAGAGCGGAGGTCTGAGTGAGTTTTTTGGGGTTCAGAAAACAATATGCAAGAGTGAACAATGTTAAATTAGTTGTTAGAATTAAATATTTCATGTCAATAATTGTAATATTTCACATCTCTGCAGTCCTGCGCGCCCTCGGCATCCCGTCGAGGGTCGTCACCACCTTCAATTCAGCTCACGACAACACGGGCAACCTGAAGACCGACCTCATCTTCAAGGAGGACGGCACGAAGGACGAACGCAACACCAGGGACTCCATCTGGTTGGTCCAAAAGCTGTCAGCCATGTCTGTTGCTAGGAGACCGCCGGACCAGAAACCAGTCCATTAGGATTTTACAAAGTCATGACTTTAAACCAGAAAGAAACGCAAGCTCATCGTAGAAACAAGCCGCCGTTACAACATTGGCTCAGAAGTAGTAAGTGAGGTACCTCAAATTTGTAGAACAAAAAAAATCTACCACAAAGACACATAAAAGGACTACAAAGACACACAAATTGACTACAAAGAGACACAGAGTGACACAAAGAGACAAAAGTGACAACAACGTATTGCAACAACAATTACAAAAAGACACAAATTGTATACAAAGTAACTACAAAAGACACAATGTGTATACAAAGTAACTACAAAAAGTCACAATGTGTATACAACGTAACTACAAAGACACAAAGAGATGAGTCCATACACATTGAGTCCATGATGAGTTTCTTTAGCTGCCCTGTTCAGATTTGACAAAGTTCTGAGTGAAACCAGAAAGAAAACCAACCAGCTCATCGTAGGTATAAACAAGCTCACAAGTACTTCATAATTGTACTGAGATACAGTACTTGAGTCGATGTACTTTCCACCACTGGAGAGAACTGTGTTGGTAGATTCTTCAGAGAGAAGCAACAGCAGAAAAGTCGATCTCACAGCTTTGAGAAAAGCTGGTCTAACAATACACATGTACAACAACGGCGTACTAACAGTACTTCTCTGTAGGAACTACCACTGCTGGAACGAGGTGTGGATCGCTCGCCAGGACTTGCCGGCCGGCTTCGGGGGGTGGCAGGTGGTAGACGCCACGCCTCAGGAGACCAGCGATGGTAGGAGAGACAGGTGTAGGAGAGACAGGTGTAGGAGAGACAGGTGGACATACAGGTGTAGGACAGGTGGACACTAAACACGGTGGTTGCCTTTGCAGGACTTTTCCGCTGCGGTCCAGCTTCAGTCAAAGCCATCAAGGAAGGTCTGCTGTCTCACCAGTACGACGCCGGCTTTGTCTTCGCTGAGGTCAGTTCCAGTACTAAAAAAGCACTTTTCTCTTCAATTTTTTTAATTACCTGGTGAGAAATAATAAACTCAGCTACTTTGTAACCTGTTATAATTGATATTAAATGTAAATATTTACTCGTCAGGTGAACAGTGACCTCGTCTTCCACAAGCGGGACCGCTACGGGACCCTGACCACCTTCCGGGTGGAGACGGCTCTCATTGGTTTGGCCATTTACACCAAAGCTCTGAATGGCAGCGGCCATGTGGACGTCACAGGCAACTACAAGTACCCTGAAGGTGACACACACATACACATACACACACACACACATACACACACACACACACACACACACACAGACACACACACACACACACATCTCCACTTGTCTCCTCTCCTCTCTCAGTGTAAGTCCTTGATTGGACTGATTTGTGTCACCAGGTAGCGCTCAGGACAATGCAACGATGACCCAAGCGGAAGAATACGGCTCTCAGAGGAATCACTCTGAGATACCTGACAGCCCGCTGATTGTTTCCGTCTACGCTGAGCCGGTAAC
Organism: Taurulus bubalis; assembly: GCF_910589615.1. NCBI lineage: Eukaryota > Metazoa > Chordata > Actinopteri > Perciformes > Cottidae > Taurulus > Taurulus bubalis. The sequence continues at coordinate 1,363,789 of NC_136606.1, forward strand.
TCACCTGCCTGTCTCTGTGTCTGTCTCCATGTCTGTCTCCCCACCTGTCTCTGTGTCTGTCTCCAACTTAACTTGAGTTATCAGATAAATGTAGTGCAGTAAAAAGTACATAGTTGCCGAATTTAGTCGCATGAATACAAGGATACAAGTACCTCAAAAGGGGACACTATCATCACCAAACGCAGTACTTTTACTCAAGTACAAATCCAGGTACTTGTACTTGTACTCCCTCCAGGTACTGCTGGGTCAGGACGTGTCCCTTCAGGTGAACTTCACCAACCGGGGGCAGACCGCCAGGACCATCAAAGCTCACCTGGCCGGGTCCATCATGTTCTACACCGGAGTCACCTCCAGCCGCTTCAAGGACCACAACTTCACCGTCACCGTGCCGGCGGAACAGAGTGAGTCATGTGACCAGGTCATGGGACCAGGTCATGTGACCAGGTCATGGGACCAGGTCATGGGACCAGGTCATGGGACCAGGTCATGCGACCAGTTCTGTGCAGAATCGATCACCAGCAATCGGCGCGCAATAGATTCTGGGTAGATGTATGTCCGACTTGATCCCGACACATGGTCATCGATAGTCTCACGAGAGCAAAGCGGCCGCAGATTTTAGAGCCAGGCGCCGCAGTAGCTGTCCACCGACTGCGTGGCCCAGTGCATGATGGGAAACGCCTGGCTGTCGCCACATCAGAGAGATCATTTTACCATAAATAGAGATCGACAGGCGGATCGGTGTGGCGGCAGCAGTAAAACAGGCGCTGCTCTGAATTTACTGGTGGGTCTACATTCCAACCCTCACCTATGGACACAAACTCATCGTGACCGAAAGAATGACGTCTCGGATACAAGCGGACGAAATGAGTTTCCTCTGTAGGGTGGCCGGGCTCAGCCTTAGAGATAGGGTAAGGAGATAAGTTTCCTCTGTAGGACTCAGTCTTAGAGATAGAGTAAGGAGATGAGTTTCCTCTGTAGGAGATAGGGTAAGGAGCTCGGACATCAGGAGGGAACTTGGAGTTGAGCCGCTACTCCAATTAGAGGTTTTCCAGTTGGCACGTCCAACTGGTAGGAGACCCCGGGGAGGATCCAGGACACGCTGGAGGATTTTATCTCCCGGCTGGCCTTGGAACGCCTCGGGATCCCAGAATGAGCTGGAAAGTGTTGCGGGTGAGAGGGAAGCCTGGGTCGGTCTGCTGAAGCCTTGGCCCTGCTTCCTGGGCCCTGCTTCCTGGGCCCTGCTCCTTGGGCCCTGCTCCCTAGGCCCTGCTCCCTGGGCCCTTCTTCCTGATCCCTGGGCCCTTCTTCCTGCTTCCTGGGCCCTTTTTCCTGGGCTCCCTTTTCCTGGGCTTCCTGCTCCTGGGCTTCCTGCTCCCTGGGCCCTGCTCCCTGGGCCCTTCTTCCTGATCCCTGCTCCCTGGGCCCTGCTCCCTTGGCCCTGCTCCCTGGGCCCTGCTTCCTGGACCCTGCTTCCTGGGCCCTTTTTCCTGGGCCCTGCTCCCTGGGCCCTGCTTCCTGGGCCCTGCATCCTGGGCCCTGCATCCTGAGCCCTTTTTCCTTGGCCCTGCTCCCTGGACCCTGCTTCCTGGGCCCTTTTTCCTGGGCCCTGCTCCCTGGGCCCTGCTTCCTGGGCCCTGCTCCCTGGGCCCTGCTTCCTGGGCCCTGTATCCTGAGCCCTTTTTCCTTGGCCCTGCTTCCTGGGCCCTGCCTCCTGGACCCTGCTTCTTGGATCCTGCTTCCTTGATCCTTCTTGGCATGACACCTGTGTGTGTGTGTGTGTGTGTGTGTGTGTGTGTGTGTGTGTGTGTGTGTGTGTGTGTACTGCAGCGGTAACCGAGGTGATCACGGTCTCGGGGCAGGAGTACTCTCCTCACCTGGGCTCTCAGGTCAGTCTGAGCTTCATTGTGACGGGAATGTCTGACGACGATTCAGTGACCGGCATCGAGGTGCTGAACCTGCTGACCCCGAAGCTCACCGTGAAGGTACACACACACACACACACACACACACACACACACACACACACACACACACACACACACACACACACACACACACAGATGAATATAGATGAATTCATGTTACAAAATATTGGTTCATAATGTCAAAATGTACAATCATTTGCTAGCATTTCAGTAAAAACATGTTTCTAGGCTGAGAAAATGAACTTTAAATTATCTTCTTCTTCTTCTTCTTCTTCTTCTTCTTCTTCTTCTTCTTCTTCTTCTTCCTCCTCCTCCAGTTGAGTGGTCGTTCTCGGGTGCAGCACATGATGTACGTGAACGTCTCCTTCACCAACCCGTTTAACTACGCCTTGGTAAACGTGTACCTGGCGATGGAGGGTTCTGGATTGATCAGCTACAGGACGCGTTACTACAGGTGAGCACACACCTGTGTGAGCAGGGTCACACCTGTGTGAGC
>NC_136606.1:1371209-1391209 GCF_910589615.1 Taurulus bubalis
ATGTCTCACTTCCAACATGTCTCACTACCAACGTGTCTCACTTCCAACATGTCTCACTACCAACGTGTCTCACTACCAACATGTCTCACTACCAACGTGTCTCACTTCCAACATGTCTCACGTCCAACATGTCTCACTACCAACATGTCTCCCTTCCAACATGTCTCACTTCCAACATGTCTCACTTCTGCTTCTGAGGACAAGTCGACTTCCAACATGTCTCACTACCAACATGTCTCACTACCAACATGTCTCACTACCAACGTGTCTCACTTCCAACATGTCTCACTTCTGCTTCTGAGGACAAGTCGACTTCCAACATGTCTCACTACCAACATGTCTCACTTACAACATGTCTCACTTCCAACATATCTCACTTCCAACATGTCTCACTACCAACATGTTTCACTACCAACATGTCTCACTACCAACATGTCTCACTACCAACATGTCTCACTACCAACATGTCTCACTACCAACGTGTCTCACTTCCAACATGTCTCACTTCTGCTTCTGAGGACAAGTCGACTTCCAACATGTCTCACTACCAACATGTCTCACTTACAACATGTCTCACTTCCAACATATCTCACTTCCAACATGTCTCACTTCCAACATGTTTCACTACCAACATGTCTCACTACCAACATGTCTCACTTCCAACATGTCTCACTTCCAACATGTCTCACTTCTGCTTCTGAGGACAAGTCGACTTCCAACGTGTCTCAGTACCAACGTGTCTCACTTCCAACATGTCTCACTTCCAACATGTCTCACTACCAACGTGTCTCACTTCCAACATGTCTCACTTCCAACATGTCTCACTTCCAACGTGTCTCACTTCCAACGTGTCTCACTACCAACGTGTCTCACTACCAACGTGTCTCACTACCAACGTGTCTCACTACCAACATGTCTCACTACCAACGTGTCTCACTACCAACGTGTCTCACTACCAACATGTCTCACTACCAATGTGTCTCACTACCAACATGTCTCACTACCAACGTGTCTCACTTCCAACGTGTCTCACTACCAACGTGTCTCACTACCAACGTGTCTCACTACCAACGTGTCTCACTACCAACATGTCTCACTTCCAACGTGTCTCACTTCCAACATGTCTCACTACCAACGTGTCTCACTACCAACGTGTCTCACTTCCAACATGTCTCACTTCCACCATGTCTCACTTCCACCATGTCTCACTTCCAACATGTCTCACTTCCAACATGTCTCACTTCCAACGTGTCTCACTACCAACGTGTCTCACTTCCAACATGTCTCACTTCCAACATGTCTCACTTCCAACATGTCTCACTTCTGCTTCTGACGACGAGTCGACTTCCAACATGTTTCACTTCCACCATGTCTCACTACCAACGTGTCTCACTTCCAACATGTCTCACTACCAACGTGTCTCACTTCCACCATGTCTCACTTCCAACATGTCTCACTACCAACGTGTCTCACTTCCACCATGTCTCACTTCCAACATGTCTCACTTCCAACATGTCTCACGTCCAACATGTCTCACTTCCAACATGTCTCACTTCCAACATGTCTCACTTCCAACATGTCTCACTTCTGCTTCTGACGACGAGTCGACTTCCAACATGTTTCACTTCCACCATGTCTCACTTCCAACATGTCTCACTTCTGCATCTGAGGACGAGTCGACTTCCAACATGTCTCACATCCAACATGTCTCACGTCCAACATGTCTCACGTCCAACATGTCTCACGTCCAACATGTCTCACTTCCAACATGTCTCACTACCAACATGTCTCACTTCTGCATCTGAGGACGAGTCAACTTCCAACATGTCTCACTTCCAACATGTCTCACATCCAACATGTCTCACTTCCAACATGTCTCACTTCCAACATGTCTCACGTCCAACATGTCTCACTTCCAACATGTCTCACTTCCAACATGTCTCACGTCCAACATGTCTCACTTCCAACATGTCTCACTTCCAACGTGTCTCACTTCCACCATGTCTCACTTCCACCATGTCTCACTTCCACCATGTCTCACTTCCAACATGTCTCACTTCCAACATGTCTCACGTCCAACATGTCTCACTTCCAACGTGTCTCACTTCCAACGTGTCTCACTTCCAACATGTCTCACTTCCAACATGTCTCACGTCCAACATGTCTCACGTCCAACATGTCTCACTACCAACGTGTCTCACTTCCAACATGTCTCACTTCTGCATCTGAGGACGAGTCAACTTCCAACATGTCTCACATCCAACATGTCTCACGTCCAACATGTCTCACTACCAACGTGTCTCACTTCCAACATGTCTCACTTCCAACATGTCTCACTTCCAACATGTCTCACGTCCAACATGTCTCACATCCAACATGTCTCACTTCCAACATGTCTCACTTCCAACATGTCTCACGTCCAACATGTCTCACTTCCACCATGTCTCACTTCCACCATGTCTCACTTCCAACATGTCTCACTTCCAACATGTCTCACTTCCAACATGTCTCACTTCCAACGTGTCTCACTTCCACCATGTCTCACTTCCAACATGTCTCACTTCCAACATGTCTCACTTCTGCTTCTGAGGACGAGTCAACTTCCAACAAGTCTCACTACCAACGTGTCTCACTTCCAACGTGTCTCACTTCCAACATGTCTCACTTCCAACATGTCTCACGTCAAGAGTGCATCTGTAAAGTGACATCTTCCATCTCATACTTAATATAAAGTTCACAGCAGAGATGCTAGTCAGCAAACAGGAAGTGGAACTTGGGTCCCCTGACCAATCAGCCGCAGCGGGTCACGGTGACCTCACAGCCGGAGGTCAAGGTCAGAGGAAGTTCCTGCACAGGAAGCTGCTGTGTTTTTACTTTCCAACATCTCAGTGTGTTTTAATAGAGAAGTAAACCTCTGAGGGTCCTTATTATAATGTGTTATAAAATGTAGAGAGATCGTTTTAACTGCACCGTAACTCATTTAACAAACAGTTTTATCACCATCAAATACTCAGAAAAAGTATAAATAGCACTGAAAGTACCAAAAGTCTAGTGAAATGAGCCTTTCTACATAATGAGTACTTTTCCTTGTCAATACTTAAAGTGATACTCAATCAATACTTAATAATCAATACTTGTACATATTAGTTAGCAGGACTTTTACTTGAATCGTAAGAAGTACTCAAATAAAATAAATACCACACTGTAAAAAAAAAATACTTTACTTTACTGTCAAAAGTAAAAGTACTTATTTTGCAGAACGTTTTATTATCGTAGAATATTCAGATTTTATTACATAAAAGTATTTTTAAGTTGAAGTTCATCACTGCAGAGACAAGTTTAGATACTTTGTATACTTCTGGGTGGATTGCTAGTAAAGTACAAATTACAGTTCATTATATAGTTAATGTATAATAAATGTAGTGGAGTAAAAAATACATTATTTTGCTTTATAGTAGAAGAGTAAAGTAATTAAAGCGCCTCATTTGTACTTCAGTAAATTACTTGAATATATGTACCACTGTTTGTGGAGATATTTATGCAGTATTTGTTGATATAGTATTTGTTGATGTATTTCTTGGTCGTTTTTGTTGTATTTTGGAGAAAGAAGCTACACAGACAACTCTTCAAAACTATGCAGTAAATGTTCACTTATTTGTACTTTTACGTACGTATAGTTTATTAAATTGACCTTCAATGCATTATGTTGGTATCTGAGTCCTGACAATATGAACATATATATATATGTTCATTGTTGACACTGTTAATGTCCACCAGCAACTGGTTTGGGTCGAGGTCACCGACACACACACACTTCCCTAATCTGTGTGTGTGTGTGTGTGTGTGTGTGTGTGTGTGTTTACCACATAGTAAAAATACTCTTTCACAGTTGAAGTACTAATACTACACTGTTGTATACTAACATAATCTACGACATTACAGTATTTACATTATTACTTCTGGAACCAGCAAATAAAAAAATGTAAAAAATAAAATACTTCAACCATCAGGATTTACTACAACTATGTTTTGTGTACAAAAACTTTGCCTGTACAGTAGCTGTTAAATACATGTAGAGAAGTAAAAAGTACAATTATTCCCGTCTCTTTCATGAAATTAACAAAAACGTTTTCCCATTTTTGAGCGACAACAAAGTTTTTAGAATGAAGAAAAACTAAATGTTTGATCGTCTTTTATCGTATTTTATTTGAACTTTAACAGCAAAAGAAATACGTAGAAATACTTCAATACTCATTGTCGTTAGTTTGTCATTATATTATACATTATATATATATATATCTGTCATCTGAGTATTTTTAGATACTTTGAGTACTACTGGGAAGTAGTAGTAGGATAGTATAAACACATGTTTATGCGTTTAAAGTAACTTAAAGTGTAAAATGTACTAAATACAATAAAAAAATACAATTTGCCTCTGACAGTCATAGGAGAAAGTAGCCTAAATTGGAAATGCTGTGTGTGTGTGTGTGTGTGTGTGTGTGTGTGTGTGTGTGTGTGTGTGTGTGTGTGTGTGTGTGTGCGTGTGTGTGTGTGTGTGTGTGTGTGTGTGTGTGTGTGTGAGAGTAAAAAGGGGAAGCGGTGTGTGTATATAAACTGATGTTGAAGTCATTCTCATCGTCTTCTGATTTGATCATCAGAGACTCGACAGACAAACTTCATCTGAGCGGTAAGACACACACACACACATACACACACACACACACACACACATACACTCTTATCACTGTATTATATATTTAAATATATATCATATGTGGAAAGTGGTACTATGCCGTATTTAACAATAATTAAGATTAGAAAGAATCACAATTTCATAATTTGTATTCCAGATTTTTTTCTGAACATGACAATATATATATATTCAATAGCATTTTTTTGTGAACATAATTAACTTTCAAATATGTGAAATATATTTCCCCCATTTGACCCTATATATTTCTTGCTACATTATTTTTTAATATTTCTCTAATACTTCCATCCAGTGACTTCATTGAAACCTTCTTCAACCACCATGTCTAGTGCACGCAACCAACCAAAACAACCAAAACGCTTCTTGGGGCGCTACAGCGAGCCGGTACGCACACTTTACAATCTAAATAAAGTATTTAGTTCAGGGAAATTTAATTTTCTTGGCCATCATCAAGTACTCTTTGATTGTGTGTGTCAGCGTACTCCGAACTAATCTTGTTATGTGAACATAAATGGTAATAGGGATCAGGATAGGGATCGGGTTAGGGATCAGGATAGGGATCAGGATAGGGATCAGGATAGGGATCAGGTTACTGATAGGGATCAGCATGCGGGTCGGACTCGGACTCGGGTTAGGGAGTTGATGGACTACAACATGGGGCTCTTGCATGTATCCAAAACGCTTTGATTCGTTTTTTGTAATTTAATGATGTTTCTTAATGATCTTCAGCTGCCGACCAATAACCTCAATGAAGAGGAAGATGATTTTCCAGAGTTTGAGCCTTTTGAGGATGACGCCACACCCAGAGGAGTTGCCCCTTCAGGCGGTGAGATCCGTTTCATCTATCTGCTTCTTTCTGTGATGATCTGATCTATGATCAATAACATAACATCATGTCGCACTCCCCCTTTCATTCCCTCGCTCTCAGGATCTCTGTCGGTGCAGAATGTCGACATGCTTCAGCAGAGAAACAAGCCGAAACACTTCACGAGCGAGTTCGACATCGAAAACCTGGTGGTCCGTCGCGGTCAGGAGTTCATGATGCAGGTCACCTTCAACCGCCCGCTGGCGGACGACGACGACTTCCAGGTCGAGTTCCTCATTGGTGAGTTTGGCTGATACTTATTCTGAGGGGGGGAGGTGGGGTAGGATCGGGGTCAAGGATCGGGTTAAGGATCAGGATAAGGCTCGGGATAGGTTTGGGATATGGATCAGTATTGGGGTTAGGATCGGGATAGGGTTGTGGGTTCAGGCTCAAGATTAAGATCGGGATCAAGATCAGGATAGGGCTTGGCGTTGGAATCAGGATAAATGATCTATAGCAGCGTAATTTGTAGAACTATGTAAACAATTAATGAGTACTTTATTTTTCTTTTATTTGTATTTAAATTCATTTCTATTCATAGTTCAGATCGAGTATTACATATGCCATTTATAACCTCATTAAATTCCCATTTTCCCAGTCAACTGAGCGTCTTCAGTCTATTTCACGCTCATAGAAGGGTGGGAGTGGTTTCTGTACGGAGCGCGCTCAGTGGCCGCAGCTCGGCACACCTGAGACCAGCAGTTAAACTGCTCCCTCGTTAGCCAATTAGCTGATGAAAAGGCACTCGTTAACAGTCACCCACTGAACAATTGGACGACTGTGAGCTAATTAGTCAGCTTCACATTCGTTTGGCTGTCTAATTAGTCACACACACACTCACATTATTTATTTTCCTCTCCTCTCCAAGACTCATCTCTTCTTCTCTCCTTGTATCCTCTCCTTATTGCCTCTCCTCTCCATGTTCCCTCTCTTCTCCTTTTCTTTCTTCCTTTCTCCTTGCCTCCCCTTTTCTCCTCTCCTTGCGTCCTCTCTTTTCCTCACCTCCTCTCTTCCCTCCATCATTAATCCACTTCCTCCCCCAGGTTCTAACCCTACAGCCAGCAAGGGCTCCCTGGTGGTGGTGACCTTCGGTACCCGCGCTGCCGGCCCGTGGCCGGGTCAGATTCTGGAGCATCAGGGTGAATCTGTGATTTTGGGCATCACGCCGACGGCCAGTGCCATCGTGGGGAAGTTCCGTACGTACGTGGCCATCGTGGAGGGCGGCGGCATGCAGAGAACCAAGAGGGACACCAGCACCGACCTGTACCTGCTGTTCAACGCCTGGTGTGCAGGTACGACCTCCTGCACTGCCCCCTGTGGAGGTTCTTATAATGATCTTAATACCACGGGTTTAGTCCTGTGCTTCTACGAGTTAAACACTCGTTTTAAAGTTCACTTTCCTACCAATTCTGTTTTGTATCATACGTAAAAAATGTTTTGCCAGTGTCATCGAATTCAATAAGTTTAACTCAGAATTATGAGAAAAGCGTGTGTTACTGGAGAGTTTAAGTTTATTTTATTGAGGGGATCTTAAAGAGGTTTAGTGCCATGCAGTCAAAAGGCGAAATAGTAAAAGTGTCATGTCACATAAAGTTTCTATAATCTTGGTTTTCAGACCATTCTGAGTATTGAACGCTGTTGTTGTTTCTGTCTTTGCAGAGGACGCCGTGTTTCTCGCTGACAATTCAGAGCGGTCGGAGTACGTCCTGAACGAACACGGGGTGATCTATCGGGGTTCACTGGGATCAGTGATCAACCGCGACTGGGTTTATGGACAGGTACACACACACACACACACAAATCATGACCAATCACAGAGGATGGATTTACGGTCAACGTGTTTTCTCCCCCCCGCAGTTTGAGAAAGGCGTTCTGGACGCCTGCATTTACATCTTGGACGCGTCCCGGATGCCGATCTACGACCGAGGTGACATCATCAAAATAGTCCGGAAGGGATCGGCCATGGTGAGAATAACACACAGTTACACAGGGGTCTGAGAAACACCTTTGTTCAGACATTTCGTGAACATTTCGTCCCATAATATGGGCACCCTTTTATATCAGGTCACATGGTACAAATCAAGAAAAAAACATGGGATAAATCCAAAAAACTAAATAAAACCCTGTTAGGTATCAAATTAAACATAGAAATCAGGGCTATTTATAATATATAATCCCCATGTACAACCTCTAAACACAACTCAAACAATAAATAGGATTGGGGTTAGGGTTTAAAGGGCTACAGAAGATTAAAGCTTATATTACCATGCAAATATACCAAACCGTCTTCCGATGCAGATATAAGTGCATTTCTAAAACTCTAAAAAAGTGATCGTTTTCTGGTGTGTAGTCTCAGTGACCTTCGACCTTTGCCTCTTTGCACAGATCAACTCTCAGGACGATAGTGGCGTGTTGGTTGGGAACTGGAGTGAAGACTACTCGATGGGCCAGTCCCCGACATCGTGGACGGGCAGCGTCAGGATCCTGTTGCAGTATGCCAACACCGGAGTCCCCATCAGCTACGCACAGTGCTGGGTGTACGCGGGAGTCTTCAACACCTGTGAGTACTTTTAAAAGGCTGGCGTCATGTCAACACTTTCATAAAACTTCTCATTAACTCACAGGGGTTGTTTTTGTAGCCACAGAGAGACGCAAAGCAACGACAAAGAGACACAAAACAACAACAAAGAGAGATAAAATAACTACAAAGAGACACAAAGTAACTACAAAGAGAGATAAAATAACTACAAAGAGACACAACGCAACTACAAAAAGAGACAAAGTAGCTACAAAGAGACACAAACATCTACAAAGAGACACAAACAACTACAAAGAGACACAAATAACTACAAAGAGACACAAAACATCTACAAAGAGACACAAACAACTACAAAGAGACACAAACAACTACAAAGAGACACAAACAACTACAAAAAGAGACAAAACAACTACAAAAAGACACAAAGTAGCTACAAAGAGACACAAACATCTACAAAGAGACACAAACAACTACAAAGAGAGACAAAACATCTACAAAGAGATACAAATAACTACAAAGAGACACAAAACATCTACAAAGAGACACAAACAACTACAAAGAGACACAAACAACTACAAAGAGACACAAACAACTACAAAAAGAGACAAAACAACTACAAAAAGACACAAAGTAGCTACAAAGAGACACAAACATCTACAAAGAGACACAAACAACTACAAAGAGAGACAAAACATCTACAAAGAGACACAAACAACTACAAAGAGAGACAAAACATCTACAAAGAGACAAAACAACTACAAAGAGACACAAACAACTACAAAGAGACAAAACAACTACAAAAAGACACAAAGTAGCTACAAAGAGACACAAACATCTACAAAGAGACACAAATAACTACAAAGAGAGACAAAACATCTACAAAGAGACACAAACAACTACAAAGAGAGACAAACAACTACAAAGAGACACAAACAACTACAAAGAGACAAAACATCTACAAAGAGACACAAAACACACAATCACTGCAAACACATGCAGCAACATTCTTTTTTATTAGATTCAAAGAGAGCGGAGGTGTGAGTGAGTTTTTGGGGAGTCAGAAAATGATACGCCAGGGTAAACAATGCGGTCCAGCTTCAGCTTTCATAAGTTGCTAGAATTAAATATTTCATGTCAATAATTGTAATGTTTCACATCTCTGCAGTCCTGCGCGCCCTCGGCATCCCGTCGAGGGTCGTCACCACCTTCAATTCAGCTCACGACAACACGGGCAACCTGAAGACCGACCTCATCTTCAAGGAGGACGGCACGCCGGACGAACGCAACACCAGGGACTCCATCTGGTTGGTCCAAAAGCTGTCAGCCATGTCTGTTGCTAGGAGACCGCCGGACCAGAAACCAGTCCATTAGGATTTTCTTTACCCGTCCTGTGAAGATTTTACAAAGTCATGATTTAAACCAGAAAGAAACGCGAGCTCATCGTAGAAACAAGCCGCCTTTACAACGTTGGCTCAGAAGTAGTAAAATAAGTGAAGTACCTCAAAATTGTACAATAAAACTACCACAAAGACCCATAAAATGACTACAAAGACACACAAAGACAGACAAAGTGACGACAAAGAGACACTACAAGAGGCGTACTAACAGTACTTCTCTGTAGGAACTACCACTGCTGGAACGAGGTGTGGATCGCTCGCCAGGACTTGCCGGCCGGCTTCGGGGGGTGGCAGGTGGTAGACGCCACGCCTCAGGAGACCAGCGACGGTAGGAGAGACAGGTGTAGGACAGACAGGTGTAGGAGAGACAGGTGTAGGACAGACAGGTGTAGGAGAGACAGGTGTAGGACAGACAGGTGAAGGACAGACAGGTGTAGGACAGACAGGTGAAGGACAGACAGGTGAAGGACAGACAGGTGTAGGTGAGACAGGTGAAGGACAGACAGGTGAAGGAGAGACAGGTGTAGGACAGACAGGTGAAGGACAGACAGGTGTAGGACAGACAGGTGAATGACAGACAGGTGAAGGACAGACAGGTGAAGGACAGACAGGTGTAGGAGAGACAGGTGTAGGACAGACAGGTGAAGGACAGACAGGTGTAGGACAGACAGGTGAAGGACAGACAGGTGAAGGACAGACAGGTGTAGGACAGACAGGTGAAGGACAGACAGGTGTAGGACAGACAGGTGTAGGACAGACAGGTGAAGGACAGACAGGTGAAGGACAGACAGGTGTAGGACAGACAGGTGAAGGACAGACAGGTGTAGGACAGACAGGTGTAGGACAGACAGGTGAAGGACAGACAGGTGTAGGACAGACAGGTGAAGAACAGACAGGTGGACATACAGGTGTAGGACAGACAGGTGAAGAACAGACAGGTGGACATACAGGTGTAGGACAGACAGGTGAAGAACAGACAGGTGGACATACAGGTGTAGGACAGACAGGTGAAGAACAGACAGGTGGACATACAGGTGTAGGACAGACAGGTGAAGAACAGACAGGTGGACATACAGGTGTAGGACAGACAGGTGAAGGACAGACAGGTGTAGGACAGACAGGTGAAGGACAGACAGGTGTAGGACAGACAGGTGAAGGACAGACAGGTGGACATACAGGTGTAGGACAGACAGGTGGACACTAAACACGGCGGTTGCCTTTGCAGGACTTTTCCGCTGCGGTCCCTCTTCAGTCAAAGCCATCAAGGAAGGTCTGCTGTGTCACCAGTACGACGCCGGCTTCGTCTTCGCTGAGGTCAGTTCCAGTACTTCTTAAAAAGTACTTTTACTCCCGTAAGTCAAAATGTAAGTAATTAAAATATTGAATTGAATATAAATACAACATGTGTCCAGCCTCTCAGAAAGATTATGGGATTTTCTTACTTTTGTTAACTGTTTTTGTATTACTTTGTTTTGCATATTATTGTTCTACTAATCATTATATTAATTTTTCTTCTTCTTTTTTAATGTTTGTTTTGTATTAACTGGTGAGAAATAATAAACTCAGCTGATTTATGTCCGGTTTTAAATTGAAGTTTAAATGTTAATATTTACTCGTCAGGTGAACAGTGACCTAGTCTTATTGAATTTGTATTGTCTCTCTCTCTCTATATATATATATATACATATATATATATATATATATAGATATACTATATTTTATTTCATATTTCACAAAATATCTAATATCTATACTAATTGATCCTGAAAGGGAAACAGAATGTAATTTTAAAAAAGTAAATTATTGTTCTAATAATTATTATAATCATTTTTTTTGCTTTCTTTTTTTGTTTTGATTACCTGGTGAGAAATAATAACCTCAGCTGATTTACATCCCGTTATAATTGATATCAAATGTTAATCTTCACTCGCCAGGTGAACAGTGACCTCGTCTTCCACAAGCGGGACCGCTACGGGACCCTGACCCCCTACCGGGTGGAGACGGATCACATCGGTTTGGCCGTTTACACCAAAGCTCTAAGTGGCAGCGGCCATGTGGACGTCATAAGCAACTACAAGTACCCTGAAGGTGACACACACACACACACACACACACACACACACACACACACACACACACACACACACACACACACACACACACACACACACACTGATGAAAGATATAAATCATTTCTCCTATCCTTTTTTCCTCTCCTTGTGTCCTTTCATCTCATTGTCATTATTTCCTCTTCTCTCCTCTTCTCGTTTCCTCTCCTTGTGTTCTTTTCTTACCGTGTTTCCTCTGCGCGTGTCCTCTCATTTCCTCTCTGTGTTTCCTCTCCTTTCCTTGTCTCCTCATATTATTTCCTCTCCTCTCCTTATCTGCTGTCCTTCTTTCCTCTCTTTCTTCCCCCTTTCCTGGTCTCATATCCTCCTCTTGTCTCCTCTCCTTTCCTTATTTCCATTCCTCTTCTTGTTTCCTCTCCTTGTCTCCTGTCCTTGTGTCCTTTTCTCTTCGTGTTTCCTCTCCTTGTGCCCTCTCATCTCCTTTTCTCCTCTCATCTCGGAGTTTCCGATCCTCTCCTTGTATCCTGTCCTTGTTTCCTCTCTTGGTCCCCTATCCTCGCCTCCTCTCGTCTCCTTGTCTCCTCTCCTCTCTCAGTGTAAGTCCTTGATTAGACTGATTTGTGTCACCAGGTAGCGCTCAGGACAAGGCGACGATGGCCAGGGCGGAAGAATACGGCTGTGAGAGGGATCACTCTGAGACACCTGACAGCCAGCTGACTGTCTCGGTCAAGGCTGAGCCGGTAACTCACCTGTCTGTCTCTCTGTCTCACACCTGTCTCCCACCTGTCTGTCTCTCTGTCTCCCACCTGTCTCCCACCTGTCTCACACCTGTCTCACACCTGTCTCACACCTGTCTGTCTCTCTGTCTCCCACCTGTCTCACACCTGTCTCCCACCTGTCTCACACCTGTCTCACACCTGTCTCACACCTGTCTCACACCTGTCTGTCTCTCTGTCTCCCACCTGTCTCCCACCTGTCTCCCACCTGTCTCCCACCTGTCTGTCTCTCTGTCTCCCACCTGTCTCACACCTGTCTCCCACCTGTCTCACACCTGTCTCCCACCTGTCTCACACCTGTCTCACACCTGTCTCCCACCTGTCTGTCTCTCTGTCTCCCACCTGTCTCCCACCTGTCTCACACCTGTCTCACACCTGTCTCCCACCTGTCTCACACCTGTCTCCCACCTGTGTGTCTCTCTGTCTCCCACCTGTCTCCCACCTGTCTCACACCTGTCTCACACCTGTCTCTACGTCTAAATATATCACTTTTAATGACGTCATATGTTTAGCCCCGCGGCGCCCGTTATCGGACAAGAAAAGAGAAGAATAAGTCAAGTGACGTTTCCTAAAGGTTCTGCAGAACCACAACGTTCATTAACTTCATTTAAATTGCTGGAATACAGTAAAGCATTGTGGGAAGAGTTCTATCGGCTCAGACAAAATTAAACGTACTCTTAATTCACGTAATAAACCCTGTAACCTCGCCGTCATTTCCGGCGTCAGCCAGAACGTTTCACTAGACGTTAATAAGTACACTTTACACAGTGGTTTCAATAACAGACACTTCTTCATAACCCTGCAGGCTCGTAGGAGTCTAGTAAAGCAGCAAGGATCCTTGTGTAGTATATTAGTACCTGAAAGATCCCAATTTTCCATACTCCCTTCGACTTTTTCGACTGCAGCGGCTCCGTGGTCGGGGAGGTGTCTTAGAACGCGTCACAGTTGGATACCCAGCATGCACCAGTCCGACCATGTTTAGGCATAAAAGTTGTAACTTTTACATTTTTTAACCGAACGACACAGTTGTTTGACTGAAACTCCTTGGTAACACCCCACATTTTATTTTTTATTTTTAAGTATGCATTTTCTTCTCAAATAAATTATGAAAAAAAGTTCTAAAAGTATTAGATCTAATTTGGGGTTCCTACAACTACCTGGCCTCACTAAGGCCTCTAGAAGGGCTGCTGGGGCCCAGAAGGTTCATCTGTAATCATTATTGAGTATGAATAATCTGTAAAGTTAAACTTGAGTTTTCAGATGAATGTAGCGCAGTAAAAAGTACATAGTAGCAATATTTGTAGCAGGAACACAAGGATACAAGTACCTCAAAAAGGTACTTTATGCATTCCTTTATGAAGGTCCCAGTTCATTATCATCACCAAACGCAGTACTTTTACTCAAGTACAAATCCAGGTACTTGTACTTGTACTCCCTCCAGGTACTGCTGGGTCAGGACGTGTCCCTTCAGGTGAACTTCACCAACCGGGGGCAGACCGTCAGGACCATCAAAGCTCACCTGGCCGGGTCCATCGTGTTCTACACCGGAGTCACCTCCAGCCGCTTCAAGGACCACAACTTCACCGTCACCGTGCCGGGGGAACAGAGTGAGTCATGGGACCAGGTCATGGGACCCGGTCATGGGACCCGGTCATGTGACCAGGTCATGGGACCCGGTCATGGGACCCGGTCATGGGACCAGGTCATGTGACCAGGTCATGGGACCAGGTCATGTGACCAGGTCATGGGACCAGGTCATCATCACTGGGCTCGTTCGAGAGCCAGCAATCACCAGCGAACGGAGCGCATTGCATTCTGGGTAGATTTGTGTCCGACTAGATCCCGACTTGCTCTGACGTCATGCACACATGGTCAACAATAGTCTCACGAGAGCAAGGCGGCCGCAGATGTGACCAGTGTGTGTGTGTGTGTGTGTGTGTGTGTGTGTGCGTGTGTGTGTGTGTGTGTGTGTTGCAGCGGTAACCGAGGTGATCACGGTCTCGGGGCAGGAGTACTCTCCTCACCTGGGCTCTCAGGTCAGCCTGAGCTTCATTGTGACGGGAAAGTCTGACGACGATTCAGTGACCGCCATCAAGGTGCTGAACCTGCTGACCCCGAAGCTCACCGTGAAGGTACACACACACACACACACACACACACACACACACACACACACACACACATCATCATCATCATCATCAAACTGAGAAAAGTAACTTTAAATTACCTTCTCCTCCTCCTCCTCCTCCTCCTCCTCCTCTTCCTCTTCCTCCTCCTCCTCCTCCTCCTCCAGTTACATGGTGATTATCAGGTGCAGCACATGATGTACGTGAACGTCTCCTTCACCAACCCGTTTAGTTTCGCCCTGGAGAACGTGTACCTGGCGATGGAGGGTCCTGGAATGATCAGCTACAGGACGCGTTACTACAGGTGAGCACACACCTGTGTGAGCAGGGTCACACCTGTGTGAGCAGGGTCACACCTGTGTGAGCAGGGTCACACCTGTGTGAGCAGGGTCACACCTGTGTGAGCAGGGTCACACCTGTGTGAGCAAGGTCACACCTGTGTGAGCAAGGTCACACCTGTGTGAGCAAGGTCACACCTGTGTGAGCAAGGTCACACCTGTGTGAGCAAGGTCACACCTGTGTGAGCAAGGTCACACCTGTGTGAGCAAGGTCACACCTGTGTGAGCAAGGTCACACCTGTGTGAGCAAGGTCACACCTGTGTGAGCAAGGTCACACCTGTGTGAGCAAGGTCACACCTGTGTGAGCAAGGTCACACCTGTGTGAGCAGGGTCGTCCTTCAATCAGAGGATCGGCGGTTCGATCCCCGGCTCCGCTAGCCCACGTGGATGTGTCCTTGAGCAAGACACTTAACCCTAAATTGCTCTCGTAGTGTGTGGGTCCATTTACCATTTACCTGAGCTCAGCTGAGCCTGGGGTTGGGCTTAGGTGTGGGTCCATCACCTGACACGTCACTAAATGAGTCTCCATGGTGTGTGTGTGTGTGTGTGTGTGTGTGTGTGTTCGTGTTTCAGCTTCATTGAGCCTGAGGGTTCCATCTCCTGGACGGAAACGTTCAGGCCTCGGCTGACGGGGCGCCGCACCCTGGTTACAGTTTTGGACTGCAACAACCTGCGTCAGGTGACTATTTTATTATATTATAAAATATGATATTATATTATATCATTATAAAATATGATATTGCATTATTATAAAATATTATATTATCAAATATTATATTTTATTATCTTATTATAAAATATTATATTATAAAATATTATATTTTATGATAACAAAAATATGTTATTATAATAAAATATGATATTATATTATTATATATTCTTATATTATAAAATACTTTTATTTCATTATATTATCTTATTATAAAATATTAAACCTAACGTTTTACAGGTGATGGGAGTGGCTTATGCCACATTCAGTGGCTGAGATGCTGATTGGTCCACAGAGCTGGGAAGCCCGCCCCTCGCTTTTTCCGCCAATCACAGCAGCTTGAACCTGAGAGGGCGGAGCCAAACCAACCGCATCGATTAATTCTTTAATTTCTTTCAGGAAAGAAAATAACAGGAATTATGATGTTTTGCTCTGCTGATGGAGGGAGATCTGTTCAGGACATTCATATTTATATTTCATATTTTTAGCTTTATTTGGCAAATCAGATTTTTTATTAATACAGTAATCTCAGTTTAAATATAGAATAAAATCCATATTTTAGATCCTTTCAATCGTCGCGCAAACACATATTTATATAAAGATGCCATGAAATCATATATTATTATTATTATCTACTTTCACAGAGTTCTGATCATAACCAATAATTGTTAACCCTTTCACAACCAGTTTGTTTAAATAATGTTGTGAAAAGAAACACACACAAATTGAATCATGTATTAAATCTGCGGGGGCTTAGTAAACAATGACTCCTATATAAATAAACACAGTTGAAGTGATTGAAACATTTAAAAGCCGATGAAGTCCCTGTGAGGCAAAACGTGGGGAACAAAAGATTTTACCCAAAATGAGTCTAACTTTTTATTTCGTAATTGTTTTAGTCTTTAAACACTGCGTATAATAATCAGTACATTTAAATAGATTAAATACATCTTGACCTTTTCCTGATGAAATGAGATGTGGAACCTAAAGCATGAGCAGAATATGAAATATTGATTCATCAGAACATCAAACGTTTAATCACCAACTTTCATTTGATCTCAAGGAATGTGATTGTAATCTTTTTCTTATTAATGCAAACATTTCTACTCGCAATAAAAGCATTTTCAAACCAACAGACGTGTCACTCATTATTATAATATTATATTATTATTATGAATTATATTCAGTTATCATTTCAAATCAGAATCATTGATGACAAAAAACGTCTGTTATTTTTGTTATATAAATCAGTCCGATGCAGCAAAATAAAACCAGTGTTATAGTGATTTACAAAGGAAGAAGTACTTTTACTAGTATAAGTACCTTTACTCGTACAAGTATAAATACCTTTACTAGTACACGTAGAAGTACTTTTACTAGAACAAGTAGAAGTAATTTTACTGCTTTAATCTTTGTAGTTGTTTAATGTCTCTTTGTAGTTGTTTAATGTCTCTATGTAGTTGTTTAATGTCACTTTGTAATTGTTTCATGTCTTTTGTAGTCATTTAATGTCTCTTAGTCGTTTCATGTCTCTTTAGTTGTTTAATGTCTCTTAGTCGTTTCATGTCTCTTTGCAGTGGTTTCATGTCTTTTTGTAGTCATTTAATGTCTCTTAGTGGTTTCATGTCACTTTGTAATTGTTTAATGTCTCTTAGTCGTTTCATGTCTCTTTGCAGTGGTTTCATGTCTTTTTGTAGTCATTTAATGTCTCTTAGTGGTTTCATGTCACTTTGTAATTGTTTAATGTCTCTTTGTAGTTGTTTAATGTCTCTTTGTAGTTGTTTCATGTCTCTTTGTAGTTGTTTAATGTCTCTTTGTAGTTGTTTCATGTCTCTTTGTAGTTGTTTAATGTCTCTTTGTAGTTATTTCATGTCTCTTTGCAGTGGTTTCATGTCTCTTTGTAGTTGTTTAATGTCTCTTTGTAGTTGTTTAATGTCTCTTTGTAGTTGTTTAATGTCTCTTTGTAGTTGTTTAATGTCTCTTTGTAGTTGTTTAATGTCTCTTTGTAGTTGTTTAATGTCTCTTTGTAGTTGTTTAATGTCTCTTTGTAGTTGTTTCATGTCTCTTTGTAGTTGTTTAATGTCTCTTTGTAGTTGTTTCATGTCTCTTTGCGTTGGTTTCATGTCTCTTTGTAGTTGTTTAATGTCTCTTTGTAGTTGTTTCATGTCTCTTTGCGTTGGTTTAATGTCTCTTTGTAGTTGTTTAATGTCTCTTTGTAGTTGTTTCATGTCTCTTTGCGTTGGTTTCATGTCTCTTTGTAGTTGTTTAATGTCTCTTTGTAGTTGTTTCATGTCTCTTTGCAGTGGTTTCATGTCTCTTTGTAGTTGTTTAATGTCTCTTTGTAGTTGTTTCATGTCTCTTTGCGTTGGTTTCATGTCTCTTTGTAGTTGTTTAATGTCTCTTTGTAGTTGTTTCATGTCTCTTTGCGTTGGTTTAATGTCTCTTTGTAGTTGTTTAATGTCTCTTTGTAGTTGTTTCATGTCTCTTTGCGTTGGTTTCATGTCTCTTTGTAGTTGTTTAATGTCTCTTTGTAGTTGTTTCATGTCTCTTTGTAGTTGTTTAAGTCTCTTCCTGGTTGGTTGCTGTTTCTTTGAGTCACATCTTGTCGTTACATTTGAAGGTCAGAGTAGCCTCGACACGTTTGGCCTCGTACTTCTTCCAGCGCTGCCACAGTGTAGAAATACAAGTAAAACTCCTTCATTCAAAGTTGTACTTCATGTATTGATGCATGAATGTGTTCGTCACTTTAATGTTGCAGCTGATGAAGCTGGGGCTCTTTTTGAATAACGTTATACACTGCTTGTAGTCTCAGTTATCAAGTAGAAGTATAAAGTAGCAGTAAATGGAAATACTCTAATAAAGTACCTCGTGATTGTACCTCTGCTGACGAACAGACCTTCTTGTTGTGAAACCAGCTGTGGTTACCCGTCCTCCCCACCATGGGGCGCCAGCAGCCTTTTCTCCTGCAAACTGTATGAACGGGACATTTATACTTGTGTGTTCTATTATTTTACTTACAGCTGTTTTTTAAAGCTTTTAATGAAATGGACCGAACAAAGAGAGTCGACTTAGTGGTTAAACGTGTTTTTACTTTGATTTCATCATTTCTTTTTACTTCTAATTGAATATTCAAACTGTTGTTTTGCAGCCGGTGATGTTTTAATGCACCAATCAGGCTTCTGATAAAATAACGACGGAAAGTAAACAAATAAAGATTTTGTTTTAATATTAATACAGAAAAAAATAGGAAGAAATAAAAGCATATTAAAATGTGTCATCATGATTCAGGCCAGGATTATATTTATATTTACATGTATGTACATTTGTGTGCATTTTACTTTTTATTTGGTTTTATATAAATGTTTTTAATGCACAGATGAAAATGTTTTTAGTTTTTATTTATTTATAAAAACTAAAAAACAAAACAGCTGAAAACTTTTTACACTGAATCTCATTTATTTATTTAAAACGGTGAATTATTAATATTTAAAAAAACAGTTTTACTGTAAAAATGTATTATAGTTTTTGTTTTATTTCTTTGTATAAATAGTGATAGTATAAATGTTTTACAGCCTTGAACTATAATAATATTTTGAGGGATTATTAACAACTATTTCTACTATTGTTTTTTTAAAGTGGAATTATTAAACTTTTCAAAGTTCTTAAACATGTAACTAAGAGAGTAAATGAAACGTTACTTTACCGGTAAAGACGTTAAAACATGCATTCTGTCTTTAGCTTCATATTTAAAGTATTTACAATGTTTAATCATAATAAACAACAAACTCAGCGCATGTTTGACTCTAAACTAAATAAGAACTACAAACATGGCCGACAGGTCCTCACTTCCTGCTCCTCGCTCGTTTCTCTTCGACGTCATCAAACACTTTTTGAATCTCTCTCATCTTTTAAAGTGTTGAACAGCCGTAGAGACGAACACTTTGGTGTGAATAAAGTTTATAAGTTTATAAGTTTAAAGGTATATAAGTTAATACGTGTAAAAGTGTATAAGTTATAGAGGAGCTTGTGCCCTGCTCTCTGTCTGACAGGCTGCAACAACTGTTCACTACAAATCATCAAGTCACTGGAACCGGTTTTCCACCCCTCCTCCTCTCCTCTCTCTCTCTCTCCCTCTCCCTCTCTTCCCCCTCTACTCTCTCTCTCCCTCTCCTCTCTCCTCTCTCCCTCTCCCTCTCCTCCCCTCTCCTCTCTCTCCCTCTCCTCCCCCTCTACTCTCTCTCTCTCCCTCCCTCTCCCTCTCCTCCCCCTCTACTCTCTCTCCCTCTCCTCTCTCTCTCCTCTCTCTCTCCCTCTCCTCCTCCTCCTCTCTCTCTCTCTCCCTCTCCTCCTCCTCTCCCTTTTTCTCTCCCTCTCCTCCTCCTCCTCTCTCTCTCTCTCCCTCTCCTCCTCCTCTCCCTTTTTCTCTCCCTCTCCTCCTCCTCCTCTCTCTCTCTCTCTCTCCCTCCAGA
>NC_136606.1:1396209-1406962 GCF_910589615.1 Taurulus bubalis
ACACCGCGGCAAGCTGGCGGCGCGCAGCGGGGGAGCTTCCGGCGCGGAGTTTCAAAGTAAAACCACCTGTTGCACAGCAAAAGTGGCGTTTAAAACTTACTGGAGGACTTTTAAGATCAGACTCCTCTTCAGGGGCTGTGATGAAGGCGTGATGAAGATGAAGCTGTGATGAAGATGACGCTGTGGGATGAGACCACTTCATCCCAAAGGAAGCGGTTTGGTTTTGCAGCACAAAGTTGTGAAAAGTGCAAATAAATGAAAAGTAATCAATAAGGTGCAAAGACCAGAATGTGTCGAGGTGATGATGATGATGAGGCTCCTCATCTTCCTCATCATTGCAGCATTTGAACACACACTGTCAGTTAGTTGGTTATTTATTTGTTGATTAATGTAGACAGAGATAAAGTACGATGCTAATGGGATTAAGTCCGAAACAACAATACACAAGAGTGTAAACAATAATAATGATGACAATCTAAATAATCACACAAAGTCACGCTTAAAGTGATCATGTTCTCCCTTTTTACCACCTCGTGAGTTATTGTTGGTCAATCTAAGCCTACACAAACTAAAGCGGTTAAAAAAGTACCATCTTGCATTTTCTACTCGTCCGTTTTACTTTGAAGGGGCCGCGCCGCCCCACTTCCGGTCGCGGCCGCTCGCTCGTCGCCGCCGTGACCTTGCGCGGACACGTCCGGCCACAAACGGCCGTTTATTCATCCACAAACTGCGGCAACGCGGCAACGAGGTCGGCCGACGTCGACCCGGTTGCCCGGCGTGTGTGAAGTTGACTTGTTTCTGGTGTTTCTGAGACTTTTTCCGTCTCAACCGTCTCCGGTTACAGAGCAGCGACGCGACGCCTGTTGCATCCTCCCCCTCCTCCCCCTCCTCCCTCTCTCTCTCTCTCTCTCTCTCTCTCTCTCTCTTTCGACATCATCCTCCCTTTAACTTCCATTTTAAACACTAACTGACGGTTTGTTCACGCGCTCCAGGCTGTTTCTTATTTATTTTGGTCCGAATTTTAACTAAAATATATATATATATATATATATACATTTAAAATATGTATATATATATATTTTTTAGTGTGTGTATGTATGTAATATATATATATATATATATATATATATATTTTAAATAACATACAAATATATATATTTGTTATTTAAAATATATATATTTAATTATTTATATTTAATTCTCATTTTTAACATAAGGATTTTAAAATGAAGGAACCAATTTTTGCTAGGTGTGTGTGTGTGTGTTGATGATGATGATGATGATGATGATGATGATGAAGACGCTGGGCGGTTAACTATAAAAGCTTCACTCCGCTGGTTGTCGGCTCAATGATTGACAGGAGGGAGTTGAACCCTGAGATAAGGTTTGCTGCCGGAGGACCTTTGACCTCGCCGCTTCTCCTGGAGGAACGTCCTCCTGCACCAGTTCAACGCAGTACTTTACTCAGTACTTGTACTTTTCTCAGTACTTGTACTTTACTCAGTACTTGTACTTTTCTCAGTACTTGTACTTTTCTCAGTACTTGTACTTTTCTCAGTACTTGTACTTTTCTCAGTACTTGTACTTTACCCAGTACTTGTACTTTTCTCAGTACTTGTACTTTACCCAGTACTTGTACTTTACCCAGTACTTGTACTTTACTCAGTACTTGTACTTTACCCAGTACTTGTACTTTACTCAGTACTTGTACTTTACCCAGTACTTGTACTTTACTCAGTACTACACTGTTGCACTGATGCATTGCATTATGGGACTTTTTTGCCGCCATATTGTCATATTATACTCTGTAGTACTCTAGTACTCTGTAGTACTCTAGTACTCTGTATTACTCTAGTACTCCAGTACTCTACTACCCTGTAGTACTCTGTAGTACTCTCTAGTACTCTAGTACTCTGTAGTACTCTAGTACTCTGTAGTACCCTGTAGTACTCCAGTACTCTAGTACCCTGTAGTACTCTAGTACCCTGTAGTACTTTAGTACTCTGTAGTACTTTAGTACTCTGTAGTACCCTGTAGTACTCTAGTACCCTGTAGTACTCTAGTACTCCAGTACTCTGTAGTACTCCAGTACCCTGTAGTACCCTGTAGTACCCTGTAGTACTCTAGTACCCTGTAGTACTCTAGTACTCCAGTACTCTGTAGTACCCTGTAGTACTCTAGTACCCTGTAGTACTCTAGTACCCTGTAGTACTCTAGTACTCTGTAGTACTCCAGTACCCTGTAGTACCCTGTAGTACTCTAGTACCCTGTAGTACTCCAGTACCCTGTAGTACCCTGTAGTACTCTAGTACCCTGTAGTACTCTAGTACCCTGTAGTACTCTAGTACTCTGTAGTACTCCAGTACCCTGTAGTACCCTGTAGTACCCTGTAGTACTCTGTAGTACTCCAGTACCCTGTAGTACTCTGTAGTACTCTGTAGTACTCCAGTACCCTGTAGTACTCTGTAGTACTCTAGTACTCTGTAGTACCCTGTTGTACTCAGTACTCTGTAGTACTCTAGTACTCTGTAGTACCCTGTTGTACTCAGTACTCTGTAGTACTCTAGTACTCTGTAGTACTCTGTTGTACTCAGTACTCTGTAGTACTCCAGTACTCTGTAGTACTCTGTAGTACTCTGTAGTACCCTGTAGTACCCTGTAGTACTCTGTAGTACTCTGTAGTACCCTGTAGTACTCTGTAGTACTCTGTAGTACCCTGTAGTACTCTGTAGTACTCCAGTACTCTGTAGTACTCTGTAGTACTCTGTAGTACCCTGTAGTACCCTGTAGTACTCTGTAGTACTCTGTAGTACTCCAGGCAGCAGCTGCAGCCTGTTGGCTGTTTTTAATCCTCTGTAGATGATAAACCAGATCTTCTTGCTGTTTCTGGTCCTCTCCTCCTCTTCCTCCTCTTCCTCCTCTTCCTCCTCCCCTTCCTCCTGGCAGGAGGAAGAGGAGGAGGAAGAGGAGGAGGGATCTGGATGAGCAGTTAGCATTCCATTACGAAATTCAACACTGAGGCCGAGCTGCAGCCCTCGGCGACGCAGATCTCTGTCTCTCTGGCTGAGGAGTTATAACCCGCTCTACTGGGGGGGAGGAGGGGGAGGAGGGAGGAGGAGGAGGGGGAGGGGGAGGCAGGAGAGGGGGAGGAGGAGGAGGAGGGGGAGGGAGGAGGGAGGAGGAGGAGAAGAGGGGGAGGGAGGAGGAGGGAGGAGGAGGAGGAGGAGGAGGTAGGAGGAGGGGGAGGAGGAGGAGGGGGAGCAGCAGCATCAATCAGGACATCAAAGTGATGAGTTTTGGTGCTAAAAGGTCTGCTAAGTTTGTGTCGTGGCAACAGGGGAGGATGCTGTGTGTGTGTGTGTGTGTGTGTGTGTGTGTGTGTGTGTGTGTGTGTGTGTGTGTGTGAGACCCTCTCCCATTAAAACCTCCATCTTCTCTCCGGTCTGCGTCAGAGTCCCAGCAGAAGAGTTCTCTTGTGTTTCCTGTCAAAGCTCCGTTTCTTCTTCTGTGGTGAACGGTTTAAAATGCTGACGGCCGATGATGTAGTGGATGACACACACACACACACACACACACACACACACACACACACACACACAGCCTGCAGTGGGTCGTGTAAAGACTTGACGCAGCTTGAGGAAGGTTGTTGTTTCATCCTGACTCTTTAAAGGAACGCTGAGGCGGCTCGTTTATAGTCTTCAGCTCTGATCATTGATTATTAATCTCTGATAATTGATTACTCATTAATCACTTCTGCAATATTATGGTTATTTGATATTGGATAATTATACAAAATGTCCCTTTAATTATCAGTAGCTTGTGAAATTGCAGCACAATTTTAAGAGGAAAAATATATTTAATATTGATTTTTTTTTTTTTGGAGATGAGGCTGTACATATTTATTTGCGAAATAAAATCTGTATTCTTTATAATTTTTGTATAATTGTTTTATTTATAATATTTATTTTAAATGAGATTTAATTGTTAAAGAGAAGAGTGTGTGTGTGTGTGTGTGTGTGTGTGTGTGTGTGTGTGTGTGTGTGTGTGTGTTAATGGGGCGTTTCAGTGGGACGTTTGTGTCCACAGAGACTGAAGTGAAGCAGATAATTAAAAGCTCCCTCTGAGACGGCTGTTGTCTCCACATTAGCCTCCATTTAACACACACACACACACACACACACACACACACACACACACACACACACACACACACACACACAGTTTCAGTCACATGACGAGCCCATCAGTCGGGTGTTGAACCAACGACTTCACACAAAACCTGTCGACCCTCTTTTCATGTTCATGCCTCATGTTCTCCTTCAGCCTCTGACGGGATCCACTGCTTCAACTGATGATGATGATGATGATGATTATTCTCCACTGAAGAGCTGCACTAGTGTTTTCATTCATCTGAGGATTCATTGATCGTTTACTCCGTTACTCATTATGTTCCCTGATCATAATCAATAAGTCATCAGGACCTTGTTTGAGGCTCAGATGTTCACGCTTCATCCTCTTGATACACTTTAAGTGTGCCTTAAAGTTAAGAAAAGAGACTTTATACGCTTTAAATGTGACTTAAAGTTAAGAAAAGAGACTTTATACACTTTAAGTGTGCCTTAAAGTTAAGAAAAGAGACTTTATACACTTTAAATGTGACTTAAAGTTAAGAAAAGAGACTTTATACACTTTAAATGTGACTTAAAGTTAAGAAAAGAGACTTTATACACTTTAAGTGTGACTTAAAGTTAAGAAAAGAGACTTTATACACTTTAAATGTGACTTAAAGTTAAGAAAAGAGACTTTATACACTTTAAGTGTGCCTTAAAGTTAAGAAAAGAGACTTTATACACTTTAAGTGTGCCTTAAAGTTAAGAAAAGAGACTTTATACACTTTAAATGTGACTTAAAGTTAAGAAAAGAGACTTTATACACTTTAAATGTGACTTAAAGTTAAGAAAAGAGACTTTATACACTTTAAGTGTGACTTAAAGTTAAGAAAAGAGACTTTATACACTTTAAATGTGACTTAAAGTTAAGAAAAGAGACTTTATACACTTTAAATGTGACTTAAAGTTAAGAAAAGAGACTTTATACACTTTAAATGTAACTATTAAGGTTCTAAAAGTGACAATGGTCACGTCTTCGCATTTATAATTTGACGAATCTTTCAGCTTGAAGTGATGAAGGTGAAGGTGATGATGATGATGGTGAATCAAACTCATGTGACGACGTTCAGCTGGTCTGATCTGGTTTTGGGCAGACAGAGAGGTGTGGAGGATGATGAAGAGGAGGAGGATGAAGGTGGGGGATGGTGGACTGTAACACCTCGGGCTGACTGACCCCTCCCCCGCCTCTGTTGTGTTCAAAGACCAACCGGTTTGTTAAACTGGTTGTTTTCCTCAGTCAGTCAGAGTTCACTGGTTGGTGATGCGTTCAGGGACAGAGAGAAGGATGAAACTGTTGTGTTCAGGGACGCAGAGGAGGATGAAACTGTTGTGTTCAGGGACGGAGAGAAGGAGGCAACTGTTGTGTTCAGGGACGGAGAGGAGGATGAAACTGTTGTGTTCAGGGACGGAGAGCAGGAGGCAACTGTTGTGTTCAGGGACGGAGAGAATGAGGCAACTGTTGTGTTCAGGGACAGAGAGAATGAGGCAACTGTTGTGTTCAGGGACGGAGAGGAGGCAACTGTTGTGTTCAGGGACACAGAGAAGGAGGCAACTGTTGTGTTCAGGGACAGAGAGAAGGATGAAACTGTTGTGTTCAGGGACGGAGAGGAGGATGAAACTGTTGTGTTCAGGGACGGAGAGGAGGATGAAACTGTTGTGTTCAGGGACAGAGAGAAGGAGGCAACTGTTGTGTTCAGGGACGGAGAGAATGAGGCAACTGTTGTGTTCAGGGACAGAGAGAATGAGGCAACTGTTGTGTTCAGGGACGGAGAGGAGGCAACTGTTGTGTTCAGGGACACAGAGAAGGAGGCAACTGTTGTGTTCAGGGACAGAGAGGAGGAGGCAACTGTTGTGTTCAGGGACAGAGAGAAGGAGGCAACTGTTGTGTTCAGGGACGGAGAGGAGGAGGCAACTGTGTTGTGTTCAGGGACGGAGAGGAGGAGGCAACTGTTGTGTTCAGGGACGGAGAGGAGGAGGCAACTGTTGTGTTCAGGGACGGAGAGGAGGAGGCAACTGTTGTGTTCAGGGACGGAGAGGAGGAGGCAACTGTTGTGTTCAGGGACGGAGAGAAGGAGGCAACTGTTGTGTTCAGGG
Source organism: Taurulus bubalis (assembly GCF_910589615.1). Taxonomy (NCBI): domain Eukaryota; kingdom Metazoa; phylum Chordata; class Actinopteri; order Perciformes; family Cottidae; genus Taurulus; species Taurulus bubalis. Next base: position 1,402,473 of record NC_136606.1, read on the forward strand.
ACGGAGAGGAGGAGGCAACTGTTGTGTTCAGGGACGGAGAGGAGGAGGCAACTGTTGTGTTCAGGGACGGAGAGGAGGATGAAACTGTTGTGTTCAGGGACGGAGAGGAGGATGAAACTGTTGTGTTCAGGGACACAGAGGAGGAGGCAACTGTTGTGTTCAGGGACACAGAGAAGGAGGCAACTGTTGTGTTCAGGGACGGAGAGAAGGAGGCAACTGTGTTGTGTTCAGGGACGGAGAGAAGGAGGCAACTGTGTTGTGTTCAGGGACAGACATTTAACTCTCCGTGGGAAACCAGTAAACTTCAGACGGATATTGTGCAGATTAGTTTTTCTTCACCTTCATCATCAGGTGAATGAGGTCATTGATATTATTGATGAGGTCATTGATTTTATTGATTGATAATATTGATGCTTGTTGAGTAACTAACTGTTTGATTTATAACCTGTTGACGAACTGTGAAGATGAGACGTCTTTTATTATTATTATTATTATTATTATTATTATTATTATTCACATTCGAGTCAAACAACAACGAGCGTCTTAAACCAGCTGACGGTGTAATATTGACTCACTCTAAGTATAGAGACCACTGCTATATAAAGTGTGTGTGTGTCCTAAATTTAAACTCAGTGAGGAGACCACAAGCCTGTGTGTGTGTGTGTGTGTGTGTGTGTGTGTGTGTGTGTGTGTGTGTGTGTGTGTGTGTGTGTGTGTGTGTGTGTGTGTGTGTGTGTGTCCTACTTTAGCTCTCCTCATCCGTCTCGTGTTTCTTCCTCTTCAGTCCTGAGTTGTCTCCGTCATCGATCTCTTTGTTGGTTATCAGACGTCATCGATTAGAACGAAGCCTTCACGTTATTAAAGTGTGTTATTTTATTAAAGAGTGTTATTTTATTAGTGTGTTAGCGCCTCAGCTCAGTGAGTCATGTGACTGTTCTGCAAATCAGACGAGTTTCAGTTTGATGCAACGAGCAAAATGAAGTCATGTGACTTTAAAACATGACTTCACAGTGTAACACAACTTCATGAACAGTAACACAACTTCATGAACAGTAACACAACTTCATGAACAGTAACACAACTTCATGAACAGTAACACAACTTTATGAACAGTAACACACCTTTATGAACAGTAACACACCTTTATGAACAGTAACACACCTTTATGAACAGTAACACACCTTTATGAACAGTAACACAACTTCATGAACAGTAACACACCTTTATGAACAGTAACACACCTTTATGAACAGTAACACAACTTTATGAACAGTAACACAACTTCATGAACAGTAACACAACTTTATTTAACACAACTTTATGAACAGTAACACAACTTTATGAACAGTAACACAACTTTATGAACAGTAACACAACTTTATGAACAGTAACACAACTTCATGAACAGTAACACAACTTTATTTAACACAACTTTATGAACAGTAACACAACTTTATGAACAGTAACACAACTTCATGAACAGTAACACAACTTTATTTAACACAACTTTATGAACAGTAACACAACTTTATGAACAGTAACACAACTTTATTTAACACAACTTCATGAACAGTAACACAACTTTATGAACAGTAACACAACTTTATGAACAGTAACACACCTTCATGAACAGTAACACACCTTTATGAACAGTAACACACCTTTATGAACAGTAACACACCTTTATGAACAGTAACACAACTTCATGAACAGTAACACAACTTTATTTAACACAACTTCATGAACAGTAACACAACTTCATGAACAGTAACACACCTTTATGAACAGTAACACAACTTCATGAACAGTAACACAACTTCATGAACAGTAACACAACTTTATTTAACACAACTTCATGAACAGTAACACAACTTCATGAACAGTAACACAACTTTATGAACAGTAACACACCTTCATGAACAGTAACACAACTTCATGAACAGTAACACACCTTCATGAACAGTAACACAACTTCATGAACAGTAACACAACTTCATGAACAGTAACACACCTTTATGAACAGTAACACACCTTCATGAACAGTAACACAACTTTATTTAACACAACTTTATGAACAGTAACACAACTTTATTTAACACAACTTTATGAACAGTAACACAACTTTATGAACAGTAACACAACTTCATGAACAGTAACACAACTTTATTTAACACAACTTTATGAACAGTAACACAACTTTATGAACATTAACACACCTTTATGAACAGTAACACAACTTTATTTAACACAACTTTATGAACAGTAACACAACTTTATGAACATTAACACAACTTTATTTAACACAACTTTATGAACAGTAACACAACTTTATGAACATTAACACAACTTTATTTAACACAACTTTATGAACAGTAACACACCTTTATGAACAGTAACACAACTTTATTTAACATAACTTTATGAACAGTAACACAACTTTATGAACATTAACACACCTTTATGAACATTAACACACCTTTATGAACAGTAACACACCTTTATGAACAGTAACACAACTTTATTTAACACAACTTTATTTAACATAACTTTACAACTTTAACATAACTTTATTTAACATAACTTTATTTAACACAACTTTATTTAACACAACTTTATGAACAGTAACACAACTTTATGAACATTAACACACCTTTATGAACAGTAACACAACTTTATTTAACACAACTTTATGAACAGTAACACACCTTTATGAACATTAACACACCTTTATGAACAGTAACACAACTTTATGAACAGTAACACAACTTTATGAACATTAACACACCTTTATGAACAGTAACACACCTTTATTTAACACAACTTTATGAACAGTAACACAACTTTATTTAACACAACTTTATTTAACATAACTTTACAACTTTAACACAACTTTTTTTAACACAACTTTATTTTACACAACTTTATGAACAGTAACACAACTTTATTTAACACAACTTTATTTAACATAACTTTATTTAACATAACTTTACAACTTTAACATAACTTTATTTAACACAACTTTATTTAAAACAACTTTATGAACAGTAACACACCTTTATTTAACATAACTTTATTTAACATAAATTTACAACTTTAACACAACTTTATTTAACACCACTTTATTTAACATAACTTTATTTAACACAACTTTATGAACAGTAACACACCTTTATTTAACATAACTTTATTTAACATAAATTTACAACTTTAACACAACTTTATTTAACACCACTTTATTTAACATAACTTTATTTAACACAACTTTATGAACAGTAACACACCTTTATTTAACATAACTTTACAACTTTAACATAACTTTATTTAACATAACTTTACAACTTTAACATAACTTTATTTAACACAACTTTATTTAACACCACTTTATTTAACACAACTTTATTTAACACAACTTTATTTAAAACACCTTTATGAACAGTAACACACCTTAATGAACAGTAACACAACTTTATGAACAGTAACATAACTTTATTTAACATAACTTGACAACTTTAACATAACTTTATTTAACATAACTTGACAACTTTAACATAACTTTATTTAACATAACTTGACAACTTTAACATAACTTTATTTAACATAACTTGACAACTTTAACATGTGTAATAAGTGTTCATCATGGTGACCTCAGAGCTTCACTCTCTAGAGGAGGAAGATGCTGGAGGGATGAGTGAGGAAGACGAAGAGCGGTGAATGTAATCTGTGGTTTTGAGCTCCTGATGTCCTCAAACAGCCGACTCAGCAGAACGTGTTTCAGTTCCCGTGTTCGGCCTCGACCCAGAGTTTACATGAAAGATAAGCTCTTCTTCTTCTTCTTCTTCTGCTGCTGCAGCAGGGAACTCTTCTTCCTCGGTGGTGTTTATTTGTTGTAGTTGAATGTTTCCTGGAAGCAGACGATGAACAACATGTCTGACTTACGTAACTCTGATGATAACGGATTCACACCAGAGGAGCTTTTGTTCCTCCTCCTCTGCTGCTCCTCTTCCTCACCCTCCTCCTCTGCTGCTCCTCCTCCTCCTCTGCTGCTCCTCTTCCTGTTGACTCCTCCTCCTCTGCTGCTCCTCTTCCTCACCCTCCTCCTCTGCTGCTCCTCCTCCTCCTCTGCTGCTCCTCTTCCTGTTGACTCCTCCTCCTCTGCTGCTCCTCTTCCTGTTGACTCCTCCTCCTCTGCTGCTCCTCTTCCTGTTGACTCCTCCTCCTCTGCTGCTCCTCTTCCTCACCCTCCTCCTCTGCTCCTCTTCCTCCTTCTCCTCCTCTGCTCCTCTTCCTCCTCCTCCTCCTCTGCTGCTCCTCCTCCTCCTCCTCCTCTGCTGCTCCTCCTCCTCCCTGTTGTTGGATGAGCCGGTCTGTTTAAACGTTAGCTTAGCATAAAGACTGGGAGCGGAGGGAAACTGTTAGCCTGGTTGTTTGTGATGACATCAATAGTTTTATTTCCTAAAATAACTTAAAACCTGATGATTCTTCTCTTCTTT
>NC_136606.1:1407462-1409962 GCF_910589615.1 Taurulus bubalis
GTCCTTTCCTTTCCTTGTTTGCTCTCCTCGTTTTCTCTCCTCTCCTTGTGTCATTTCCTTGTTTCCTCTCACTTTTCCTCTCCTCTTCCTGTTTCCTCACATCCTCTCCTCCCTCCTTGTTTGCTCTCCTTTCTGTGTTTAATCACTTATTTCCTTTTCTTTCTTCTTAACTCATCTCCTCTCCTGTGTCCTTTCACTTCCCTTTCTCTCCTCTCCTTGTTTAATCTCCTTGATTCCTTTCCTCCCTCCTTTTGTTCGTTTTGCCATCCTCTCTCTCCTCATCTCCTTTCCTTTCTCATCTTCACTCCTCTCAACGTTATTTCTTGCCTCATCTCCTCTCCTTTCCTTACTTCCTCTTTCCTTGTCTCCTTCCCTTTCTCTCTTCTCATCTCCTTGTTTCCTCTCCTTATGTCTGTTGCTCTCCCTTCGTCCTCTTTGGTTTCTGTAAATTGACTCCGTCCCGAGCTGGACGACCTTTACACACACACACACACACACACACACACACACACACACACACACACACACACACACACACACACATACACACACACACACACACACACACACACGCGCACACACACATGCACATACGTACACACACACACACACACACACACATACACATGCACACTCACACACATACTTATACATGCACACTTATACACAAGCACACACTTACACACACACTTACACACACACTACACACACTTATACACACATGTACGTATATACGTACATATATGTGTGTATACACGTTATTAAACCTGACCTTTGACCCCTCAGACACATGAAGATCCACGAGAAGGACCCGGCCAGCGGGCTGCCCGTCAGCCCCCCCTCCCCCAACAAGCGGCGCCGCCCGTCCGTCAAGAGGAGGCCGAGTCCGGAGGAGGAGGGGGAGGAGCCTCCCAGCAAGAAGGTACGGCGCGGAGAGTCCAGCATCGAATCTGTGCACCTGCAGGATGCTAACGTGATGCTAACGTGATGCTAGCGTGATGTTAACGTGTGTGTGTGTGTGTGTGTGTGTGTGTGTGTGTGTGTGTGTGTGTGTGTGTGTGTGTGTGCGCGCGCGCAGGTGGTGGAGGAGGCCGCGGTGGAGGAGGCGGCAGCGGTTCGAGGAGGCGAGGAGGAGCTGCTGCCGTGTCCAATCTGCTTCAAGACCTGCTGCTCCAGACTGGAGCTGGACACACACATGGACACACACCCCGACACCGCACTAAGGTACACACACACTCGCTGAGGTACACACACTCACTGAGGTACACACACACTGAGGTACACACACACACACTCACTGAGGTACACACACACACACTCACGGAGGTACACACACACTCACTGCGGTACACACACTCACTGAGGTACACACACACTGAGGTACACACACACACACTCACGGAGGTACACACACACTCACTGAGGTACACACACTCACTGAGGTACACACACACTGAGGTACACACACACACACTCACTGAGGTACACACACACTCGCTGAGGTACACACACACACACACACTCACTGAGGTACACACACACTGAGGTACACACACACACACTCACTGAGGTACACACACACTCGCTGAGGTACACACACACACACACACACTCACGGAGGTACACACACACTCACTGAGGTACACACACACTCGCTGAGGTGTACACACACACACACTCACTGCGGTACACACACTCACTGCGGTACACACACACACACTCACTGAGGTACACACACACACACACTCACTGAGGTACACACACACTCACTGAGGTACACACACACTCACTGAGGTACACACACAAAGAGTTGAAAGGTCGAAGTGTGTTTCTGGTGGTAGAGTGACTCCTGAGGAAGAAGATGAAGAAAAGAATAGATAAAGGAAGAAAAGATGAGGGGGGGAAGGAAAGAAGGAAGGAGGACATGAACGTTTGTCTGTTTAGGAAAGAAAAGGGAGAGAATAATTAAGAGAGAGAGAGATGAGCTCGTTAAGAAGACGTTTAGCTGTAAAGCCTCTAATCAGTCTGTAAGAGGATCTGAGGGATGGAGAGAAGGAGGGGAGGATGAGGAGGAGGGATGAAGGGAGGAGGAGGGATGGAGAGAAGGAGGGGAGGATGAGGAGGAGGGATGAAGGGAGGAGGAGGGATGGAGAGAAGGAGGGGAGGATGAGGAGGAGGGATGAAGGGAGGAGGAGGGATGGAGAGAAGGAGGGGAGGATGAGGAGGAGGGATGAAGGGAGGAGGAGGGATGAAGGGAGGAAGGATGAGGAGGAGGGATGAGAGGAGGAGGAGGGATGAAGGGAGGAAGGAGGATGAGGAGGAGGAGGGATGAAAGGAGGAGGAGGGATGAAGGGAGGGAGGAGGAGGAGAGTTGGCTCCTTTAAGACTGAAGGAACCTCCTGAAGAACCCGTCGTGAAGATGAAGTTCTGAGAACATGGTACTCCTGGTACTCCTTGTACTCCTGGTACTCCTGGTACTCCTGGTACTCCTGGTAGGAGG
>NC_136606.1:1412462-1414962 GCF_910589615.1 Taurulus bubalis
CCCTCCCTCCCTCCCCCTCCATTAAGTTCCTGAAGGTCGTCCTAACCCCTCCCTGACCTTCAGGTGTGGTGTGAGACGAACCTGCGGCGCTGCGTCAGTAAGTTCCACCGCTTCGTGTGCGGCTGCTGCGACCGGGCCTTCCCCCTGCGCTCGGCCCTGGAGCTGCACAAGACCACGGCCCACGGCGACAAGCTCACGGACGCCCAGGAGATGATGGAGGAGATGGAGATGGAGGAGGAGGACGAGGAAGACGAGGAGGAGGAAGACGAGGAGGAGGAGGAGCAGGATGGAGGAGCAGAAAACGGCGTCGGCAGTCCGGATGTTGAGAAAGAAGAGGTGTCCCCGGAGCAGGACGGCTTCCTGGAAGCTCTGGGCCTCCGGCACGTTTCTAAGGTGAATGCAATGTGTGTGTGGTGTAGAATGAAGCGTCATTGAAGCGTCATGGCAGCTCAGAAAGTCCCTCTGTTTGCTTCATGAGAGGAAACGGCTCAGATTGAACATGGAGTCCAATGGAGCAGTGGATGGACTTCATGTCGCTTTCAGGCTTGCTGACAAAAAAGTTAAAGTTTGTTTGATTCCACGACGCATGTGAACCACAAGCACAATATTTGCTACGTTTTGATGTATAAATTATGCCTCAAAAGTAAATATTGTGGAGTGAATGGCAAATATTATTTCCGCAAGTATCTGAAGCTCCTCCGCACTCTAGTGATGACATCACCACTCTAACCTGTAAACACTGAAATGGTCCCCAAATGTTCATAAACTTGAACAATGATTACATGAAAACTGCTAGCTATCAACAAATGTCCAATTGGGCAAATAAACTCCAGACTTTTGTCAACGTTTTAATCTTTAAATCATTTCTCTACATAAAAGCATAGCGAGTCACTATGGGCACAAAGATCAGTGTTTTTTTGCTCTCTTCACGCCAAAACCCCATTTAAGTGAATGAGACCATTTCTTGCAGTTTTTCACGTTTTTCGGGGAAACGGCCGGTCGAATCTCTTAGAAAAGTCTCAGCACACGATTCCCCATCAGGACGCATGTTTTCATGTATTTTGACCTATGTGCTGGCAACGCTGCAGGAGGAGATACTCTGCAAAGTTTAGTGGGACTATGATTATTATGATGGGCCCGCAGGAGAACATGCAGTGTGCTGCTGCTGTAAGACTCTATTGAGTCTCTATCGAGGCTCTATAGAGCCTCTCTATTTGACTGAAGCGTTTGACACACGTGATGTGTTCGGGGACCGTCAGAAAGATGAAAACCTGCCGTTTATGTGTGGTTCAGGCGATTGTTTAAAGAGGGCAGGGCTCCAGGGTCCTGGAGACGACCTCTGACATGCTCCGTCTGTTCCTCAGGTGAAGTCCGGACCCACAGACGACGAGATCCACCAGGCGCACCTGGACAGCATCAAGGTGATCCACGTGGAGCCGCCGTCCTCCAGCCGGCCCCAGGAGCCGGCCTCGGCCTACCTGGCCGGGGGCCTGGGGCTGGCCCTGGGGCTGGGCGCGGGCGGCCTGGCGGCCCTCAGCATCCCTGGCGCCGCCCTGCAGGGTCTCTCCCAGAGGGACGCCATGAGCCTGCTGTCCCTGCAGCCCTTCCAGGCCGGCTTCCTGCTGCACCCCGACGGCGCCGCCACCGCCAGCGCCGCCTCCTCCGGGGTCAAACCCGGGGAGGCCGGGGGCGCCGGGCTCATGGAGCTGGCCGACATCCAGCAGATGCTCAGAGTGGCGAGTGCTGCGCCGAATCAGATGGGACTGGGCCTCCCGCCGCTGGCCAAGGCTCCGGGATTCGCCGCAGGTCAAGGTGGGTGTCGCCCCCGGAGCTGTCAATCAATCGATCGATCGATCGGTCAAGCCGTCGGTTTTCTGAAAGAGACTCTTGTTTCTTCCTCCTGCAGGTCCGGTCCCGGGTCAGAAGGCAATGCCTCCGCTGAAGCCCAAACCTCCCATCACCCCTCGCTCCAGCCTCACGGCGACGACTCCGCCCCCGCTTCAGAGCTCCCAGCATGCATCACTGGGCTGCGTCAGCCCCAGCCTGCCGCCTCCCACGCCGACTCTCTTCAAAACGCCCTCCTCCTCTTCCTCGTCCTCCTCCTCGTCCTCGTCCTCCGGGAGCGGAGGGCAGCTGGACGGCGAGTGCATGAGCGACGCTCACACGCCTCTGTCCGACTCGCCGCCGGCTGCCACCACGGCGGCGCACGAGGAGGCGGGGCTTAGCGGGAGGAAGCCGGGGACCAAAGGCGGCAGCAACGCCGGCTCGGCCAAAGGCACGTTCCCCTGCCGGTTCTGCGACCAGGTGTTCGGGTTCTCCGGCGTCCTGCAGGCCCACATGCGCTTCCACCTCGGCATCCTCCCTCACCAGTGCAACATCTGCGACTACGTGGCGCCGGACAAAGCCACGCTGATCCGGCACCTGCGGACGCACAGCGGCGAGCGGCCTTACGTCTGCCGCGTCTGCCATTACCCGTTCACCGTGAAGGCCAACTGTGAGC
>NC_136606.1:1419962-1424962 GCF_910589615.1 Taurulus bubalis
TTCTTCTTCTTCTTCTTCTTCTTCTTCTTCTTCTTCCTCCTCCTCCTCCAGCTGATGTAATGCTTCTTCTTCTTCCTCCTCCTCCTCCTCCTCCTCCTCTAGCTGATGTAATGCCTCTTCTTCTTCTTCTTCTTCTTCTCCTCCTCCTCTAGCTGATGTAATGCCTCTTCTTCTTCTTCTTCTCCTCCTCCTCCTCCTCCTCCTCTAGCTGATGTAATGCCTCTTCTTCTTCTTCTTCTTCTTCTTCTTCTTCTTCTCCTCCTCCAGCTGATGTAATGCCTCTTCTTCTTCTTCTTCTTCTCCTCCTCCTCCTCCTCCTCCTCCAGCTGATGTAATGCTTCTTCTTCTTCTTCTCCTCCTCCTCCTCCTCCTCCTCCAGCTGATGTATTGCTTCTTCTTCTTCTTCTTCTTCTTCTCCTCCTCCTCCTCCTCCTCCAGCTGATGTAATGCCTCTTCTTCTTCTTCTTCTTCTCCTCCTCCTTCTCCTCCTCCTCCTCCTCCAGCTGATGTAATGCCTCTTCTTCTTCTTCTTCTTCTTCTTCTTCTTCTTCTTCTTCTTCTTCTTCTTCTTCTCCTCCTCCTCCTCCAGCTGATGTAATGCTGCTTCTTCTTCTTCTTCTTATTCTCCTCCTCCTCCTCCTCCTCCTCCAGCTGATGTAATGCCTCTTCTTCTTCTTCTTCTTCTTCTTCTTCTTCTCCTCCTCCTCCTCCTCCAGCTGATGTAATGCTTCTTCTTCTTCTTCTCCTCCTCCTCCTCCTCCTCCTCCTCCAGCTGATGTAATGCCTCTTCTTCTTCTCCTCCAGATGGACAGCGGAGACGATGACGACTGTCACAGCAACAAAAGTCTGGACCTGAACTTTGGTAAAAAGCTGATCGACTTCAAGCTGTCGGCGTCCTCGGGCTCCGCTCAGGAGGAGCAGCCCTCCCAGCCCTCCTCCTCCTGCTCCTCCTCCTGCTCCTCTACCTCCTCCGCTCCACCGGGGGCAGCAGAGAGCCAGGACAAGGACCGAGGAGCCTCCTCCTCCTCGTGCGGCAGCCCGTTGGCGAGGCAGCCGGACTACAAACACGTGTGTCGAGTCTGCAAGAAGAGCTTCCGCTACGCCACCACCCTCGCTCGCCACGAGAGGGCGCACCTCTCTGAGGAGGCGAAGGAGGAGGAGGAGGAGGAGGAGGCGAAGGAGGAGGAGGAGAGCAACACGGCCAAACAGACAAAGGAGGAGGAGGAGGAGGAGGAGGAGGATGAGATGGAGGAAGCGGTCGGGGTGAGCGAAGGAGGGGAGAGCGGGGAGTCGGAAGAGGAGGAGGAGGAGGAGGAGGAGAAGAAGGAGAGGAGCGACGAGGAGGCGTCGGAACCAAAGAGCTCAGAGGGAGGAGAGGCGTCGGGGAGGCGCCTGGACAAGAGGAAGAAGATCTGCAACGTCTGTGGGAAGAGGTTCTGGTCTCTGCAGGACCTGACCCGCCACATGAGGTCCCACACAGGTACCCAGGACTATGTACTTTTTACTATTATGATTTAATGTTTACTATTTATTATTAGTTACTATTTATTATTATGACTTACATTTATTGTTTACTATTTATTATTATTATTATGACTTACATTTATTGTTTACTATTCATTATTATTATGACTTACATTTATTGTTTACTATTTATTATTATTATTACTTACATTTATTGTTTACTATTTATTATTATGACTTACTATTTATTATTATTATGACTTACATTTAGTATTTACTATTTATTATTATGACTTACTATTTATTATTTACTATTATGTATTATTGTTTACTATTTATTATTATTTACCATTTATTATTATTTATCATTATTATTTACTATTATTATGTATTATTTACTATTTATTATTATTTACTTTTTATGATTGAATATTCACTATTATGATTTACTATTTTGTATTATTTTGTATTTACTATTTTTATTTACTATTTTTTATTATTATTTACTATTTACAATTTGTATTATGGTTTACTATATTATTCATTATTTACTATTTTCCATTATTATTTTCTATTTTTGTATTATTATTTACTATTTTATTACTTGCTATTTACAATTTTTATTATTATTTCCTTTTTTTTATTTTAAAATTATTCATGTTCCATTCATTTTTATTATTTCAATTTGTTTGTTTCCATGTTTGAGTTTGTCTTAATTAAAGACTATTATTATAAAGACTCTTCATCGACTGTTCGTTAAGTTGATATGATATCTTCAGTGTATTTTGCTCGTTGCAATAACATGCGTCTCCTGACTCCAGGTGAGCGGCCCTACAAGTGTCAGACCTGCGAGCGGACGTTCACCCTGAAGCACAGCCTGGTGCGCCACCAGCGGATCCACCTGAAGCCCCGCGGGGCCGACGGGGCCGACGGGGCCGACGGGGCCGACGGGGCCGACGGGGCCGACGGGGCCGCGGCCGCCGGAGAGGACGCCAGCGAGGACGGGGACTCGTACGCGCCGACGCCGCCCTCCACCTGCCCGCCGTCGGAGAACGAGAGCGAGTGCGGCGCCAAGGAAGAGGAGGAGGAGGAGGAGGTGGTGAAAGAGGAAGAGGAGGAAGTGAAAGAGGAGGGCGAGGAGGCAGCGGACACGTTGGAGGAAGAAGAAGAAAAACAAACCGAACCGCCAACAATCCCGTCTGAAGACTCGACTCCCAGCCAACAAGCTACTGACACAAAGACGACTACTGGCCACGACCACCTGAAGTCAACGCCCGAATCAAGCGCCTCCAAAGACCCCTCCCCCATTTCCTCCCCCTCTTCCTCGCCCTCCCCCTCTTCCTCCCCCCCAGAGGAGTCGCCCCCGGCTGCCCCGGCAGAGGCCTTCGTCCAGCTGGAGATCCAGGCCAAGCCCCCTGTGGAGCACCTGGTGCCCAACGCGGGGCCTCCTCTGGTGGGGGTAGACTGAGGGAGCCTCCTCTGGTGGGGGTAGACTGAGGGGGCCCCCTCTGGTGGGGGTAGACTGAGGGGGCCCCCTCTGGTGGGGGTAGACTGAGGGGGACCCTCTGGTGGGGGTAGACTGAGGGAGCCCCTCTGGTGGGGGTAGACTGAGGGAGCCCCTCTGGTGGGGGTAGACTGAGGGGGACCCCCACACCACCTCAGTGCCATACGACCATTGATGATGATGCAAAAAATATGAATCAGCCCGGAAAAACTATTTTTTGATGAGAGGAAAACCTTGTTTTCTTGAAGTGCCTTACTACTAGTCCGACTTCTTTGCTAAATCTTTATCCGCTTTATTACGGAGGATGGATCTAATTTTTATAGCTTTTTATGATGACAATGATTTGCATTATTATTATTATTATTATTATTTTTCGTTTCTTTTTTTTTGTGCGGGGGAATCTATATTTCAGCAATAATAAAAATGAAAAAAAAAAAGAATAAAGTTATGATTTATTATTGTTTCTAGATTCTGTTTGAGAATTGATGATCAACTGCGGAGGCGCAGAGGGACGAAGGGGGCGGGGCTCTTTGTTTTCCTTTAACCCACCGGACCTTTTTTTGTTGTTGATATTTTTGCATAAAAATCAAACTGGTGGAAACCCAGTTCCACCAGCAGCGTGACCGGTGGCTGGTGGCCGTTTCCAAGGAAGCCTTTTTTGTAACTGGAACTACCCCGACCCCGTCTCTCTGCCGGCTCACCAAAACATTCACGAACTTGTCGGAGTCGCAAAAAACTCTCTGAGAAGGGGAGAAGAGGCGATATAGTGTTGATCAGTGTCTTCACACTATTGATCCTTCATCCCTCATCAGCCCTGCGAGTTGGTTTGTGTGTTGAATAATTTCTCGTAATCATTCTCAGTTGATTCCATGTTTGTACAGAGAGGTGAGCGTGACGCTCGTGATGCTACGAGCAGTATTTTGTGCGATTATCGGTGATATTTAGGTGTCGGGAGGGGAATACTTTTGTTTTGTGGATTTATTTTCTTCTTTTTTAACTGAACAAATCAATTTGTGTGTGTGTGTGTGTGTGTGTGTGTGTGTGTGCGTGACTCCCACCTGTCTCATCATCGCCCCTAGTGTTCATTTAGGGTATCACAGGGCCTCCAAGAGTGCTAACACATTTCCGCAGCTAACACGTTACCCGGTTCAGTTTACCTCAACTTCTGCTTTTTAACTGCAACCATTAAAACAGACGAGCAGGAAACCCTTTAAATCAAATGTCTTCCTAAACTCGGCTAGCGGGGCTCATTCTTTGCTAGCTAGGTTTCTACAGTGGGTCATATCAGAGCTAACAGGGCTAACTCGTTAGTGTGTCGTTAAACACAGCTAGCCAAGGCAGTTACTGGCTTGGTTTGCGCTGGTTAGCTAACAGCTAAGCAAGCAGCTAACTCGGTATCAACAGCAGTGTGAAATGGCTAGCTTGGTTTGCGTAATGAGCCTCCTTTATAAAAGGTCTAACAGCTAGCTGTCGTTATTAGCCTTAGGCTAACTCAGTCACTGAGTGGAACACAAGCTAACTAGCGCTCACAGACGAGCTAACCAACCAACCGACGCCTTCACTCGCTTCATTTCTCTGGCGCGGCTAGTTAGCCCTCGCTAGCTCTTAGCATTAGCAGTGTGCCCCATCGCTAGCCTCCTTCCAGTATTAATGTGCGTGTCTTGGCTTTCGTCCCGTTAGCTCAATGCTACGTGAACGTCCACATGAGGACTTATTGTCTCTTTGCATCCAGAGACGAACCGCAGAAACCTTTTTCTACTGCGAGACGTAAACGTCAGCTGAACCTTAAAGACAATCACTTGAGATTATCAAACGGACATTTTTAAAATTAAACCCCTCAGTTGAATCTCGGTGTGATTTGTAGACGGACGGATGGATGTGGAGATGGATGGATGGATGGATGGATGGATGTGAAGATGGACGGATGGATGGATGGATGGATGTGAAGATGGACGGACGGATGGATGTGGAGATGGATGGATGTGAAGATGGATGGATGTGGAGATGGATGGATGTGAAGATGGATGGATGT
>NC_136606.1:1429962-1434962 GCF_910589615.1 Taurulus bubalis
ATTTATACATAGTATTATTCAACAGATGATTTAAACACATGTATTTATACAGTTCAGTGCTTTTTGATTAAAAAACATAATTAATCGTTAGTTAAACAATACAAAATAAACACATTATTCATGTTTTATGTACAAAATATTCACACATGAATCCTGATAACACAGAGTATGTGTTCTACATTAATAAAGTAAATAATAACAAACAGATGAAGGTGTTGCTCTTCTTCCTCAGACGGTGGACGGCTTCATCAGAGACTGATCACCAAACTGCTGCTGGAAGTGAACCACATGCTCCTCACAGTGCTCTCCTGGGGGGGAGGAAGAGGAGGAGGAGATGAAGAGTTAAACACTAAAGCCTTCAGCGTTGGAGCACCAGGACTGACTCCAGGTCAGTTTAAACACTAAAGCCTTCAGCGTTGGAGCACCAGGACTGACTCCAGGTCAGTTTAAACACTAAAGCCTTCAGCGTTGGAGCACCAGGACTGACTCCAGGTCAGTTCTCACCAGGGTTGAATCCTGGACTTCCTCTGAGCCGCTGGTTCCTCTGCTGGAAGGACCGGAACACGGTGTAGAACAGCATCGGGTCTCCGGTCTGCCGCGCCGCGTCCAGGAACTTCCTGGAGGACACGTTGTCATGGCCACCTGGACGGGTTACGCAATCAGTCAGGTGACCAGAACAAGCTCTTCAATAAGGTTAATGTGTCTATATAACGAAATATTTTATATATATATATAAAGAAATATTATATATAGGGATTTTTAATACATGAGGAACGACACTGGGAAGCCACAAATTGACATAAAAACCTAAAAAGATAATTCATAAATAATGGAGGCACCTTTAAGAACGGGGGGAAAGAACAAATAATATCTTCTAAATTCCTTAATTATTGTTTTCATCTGAAAACAGGTGATTGATCTTTTGTCAGAATCATGACGTGCTTCTAGTTGAGTTCTGCCCCCTGTGGACACAACGAGCATTACAGCAACAAGAAGAAACCCCGTCTCAAACTCCGCTCTGACTTTTACTGATGAAGAGAATGAATTGCTGATTATTTTGTCCCCTCGGGGCTTCCGTATGATGACCTCAGTCTGAACACGGCTTCCTGGACAGAACCAGACGTACCCACACTGCGGAGGAACCGCAGAGCGCCCAGAACCTGCTGCTTGGACAGCAGAACCTCCACGATCTCATCGTTAGCCGTGGACAGACGCTGAGAACCAGAACCATTGATGAGCACGTTAACATGAACACATTAACATGAACACATGAACATGAGCATGAACATGAACATGAACACATGAACATGAGCACGTTAACATGAAGACATTAACATGAGCACATTAACATGAGCACGTTAACATGAGCACGTTAACATGAAGACATTAACATGAGCACGTTAACATGAAGACATTAACATGAGCACGTTAACATGAACACATTAACATGAGCACGTTAACATGAACACATTAACATGAGCACGTTAACATGAAGACATTAACATGAACACATTAACATGAGCACGTTAACATGAACACATTAACATGAGCACGTTAACATGAACACATTAACATGAGCACGTTAACATGAACACATTAACATGAGCACGTTAACATGAGCACATTAACATGAGCACGTTAACATGAGCACATTAACATGAGCACGTTAACATGAAGACATTAACATGAAGACGTTAACATGAGCACGTTAACATGAAGACATTAACATGAGCACGTTAACATGAGCACATTAACATGAAGACATTAACATAAAGACATTAACATGAAGACATTAACATGAGCACGTTAACATGAACACGTTAACATGAACACATTAACATGAAGACATTAACATGAAGACATTAACATGAAGACATTAACATGAGCACGTTAACATGAGCACATTAACATGAGCACGTTAACATGAAGACATTAACATGAAGACATTAACATGAGCACATTAACATGAAGACATTAACATGAGCACATTAACATGAGCACATTAACATGAACACATGAACATGAGCACATTAACATGAGCACATTAACATGAACACATTAATGGAGCCGTGTTGGTACCTTCAGCATGTCCAGGGACAGCTGGTGGGCCGGAGGATACGTACTCTCCAGAGACAGCAGCAGACAGGCCTGAAGAGAGTATTATGGGCTAGAATGGTCAGAATATCACATACCATTACATTAAATCACTATTTAATATACAAAAGATGATATTAATAAAATAATATTGAATAAAATATATCATATTAAATAAAATATTAAATAAAATATGATATATTACATAAAATAATGATATAATATTAAAAATATGATATAATATTAAATTAAATAATAAATATGATATAAAATATGATATAATATAACATTAAATAAAATATGATATAATATTAAATTAAATAATTATATAATATTAAATTAAATAATGATATCATATTACATTCAATATTATATATCATATAATACATATAACATTAGATATAATTATTTTCAATAAAATATAATATTAAGTAAAATAATATAATATTAAATAATATGATGAATAATATATGAAAACAGCAGCGCTCTTTCATTCATATTAAAACAGATATTGAACATATCTTTACAGTCACTTTGTTCTATTGCAGGAAACTGCTGGTCTGTTAAAGCCAGCAGGACTCTAAGGGGAGGAAGTGGGATAATAACAGAAGGAAGCGGGATCATAACAGAGGAAGCGGGATCATAACAGGAGGAAGCGGGATCATAACAGAGGAAGCGGGATCATAACAGAAGGAAGCGGGATCATAACAGAAGGAAGCGGGATCATAACAGGAGGAAGCGGGATCATAACAGAAGGAAGCGGGATCATAACAGAAGGAAGCGGGATCATAACAGAGGAAGCGGGATCATAACAGAAGGAAGTGGGATCATAACAGAGGAAGTGGGATCATAACAGGAGGAAGTGGGATCATAACAGAGGAAGTGGGATCATAACAGGAGGAAGCGGGATCATAACAGAAGGAAGCGGGATCATAACAGAAGGAAGCGGGATCATAACAGAGGAAGTGGGATCATAACAGGAGGAAGCGGGATCATAACAGAAGGAAGCGGGATCATAACAGAGGAAGCGGGATCATAACAGAAGGAAGCGGGATCATAACAGAGGAAGTGGGATCATAACAGGAGGAAGTGGGATCATAACAGAGGAAGTGGGATCATAACAGGAGGAAGCGGGATCATAACAGAGGAAGTGGGATCATAACAGGAGGAAGCGGGATCATAACAGAGGAAGCGGGATCATAACAGAGGAAGTGGGATCATAACAGGAGGAAGTGGGATCATAACAGAGGAAGCGGGATCATAACAGGAGGAAGTGGGATCATAACAGGAGGAAGCGGCATCATAACAGAGGAAGCGGGATCATAACAGAGGAAGCGGGATCAAAACAGAGGAAGCGGGATCAAAACAGAGGAAGTGGGATCATAACAGAGGAAGTGGGATCAAAACAGAGGAAGTGGGATCAAAACAGAGGAAGTGGGATCAAAACAGAGGAAGTGGGATCACAACAGGAGGAAGTGGGATCATAACAGGAGGAAGTGGGATCATAACAGAGGAAGTGGGATCATAACAGAGGAAGTGGGATCATAACAGAGGAAGTGGGATCATAACAGAGGAAGCGGGATCATAACAGAGGAAGCGGGATCATAACAGAGGAAGCGGGATCAAAACAGAGGAAGTGGGATCATAACAGAAGGAAGCGGGATCATAACAGAGGAAGTGGGATCATAACAGAGGAAGTGGGATCATAACAGAGGAAGTGGGATCATAACAGGAGGAAGCGGGATCATAACAGGAGGAAGTGGGATCATAACAGGAGGAAGCGGGATCATAACAGGAGGAAGTGGGATCATAACAGAGGAAGCGGGATCATAACAGGAGGAAGCGGGATCATAACAGGAGGAAGTGGGATCATAACAGAGGAAGTGGGATCATAACAGAGGAAGCGGGATGATAACAGAGGAAGCGGGATCATAACAGAGGAAGCGGGATCAAAACAGAGGAAGCGGGATCAAAACAGAGGAAGTGGGATCATAACAGAGGAAGTGGGATCATAACAGAGGAAGTGGGATCATAACAGAGGAAGCGGGATCATAACAGAGGAAGCGGGATCATAACAGAGGAAGCGGGATCAAAACAGAGGAAGTGGGATCATAACAGAAGGAAGCGGGATCATAACAGAGGAAGTGGGATCATAACAGAGGAAGTGGGATCATAACAGAGGAAGTGGGATCATAACAGGAGGAAGCGGGATCATAACAGGAGGAAGTGGGATCATAACAGGAGGAAGCGGGATCATAACAGGAGGAAGTGGGATCATAACAGAGGAAGCGGGATCATAACAGGAGGAAGCGGGATCATAACAGGAGGAAGTGGGATCATAACAGAGGAAGTGGGATCATAACAGAGGAAGCGGGATCATAACAGAGGAAGCGGGATCAAAACAGAGGAAGCGGGATCAAAACAGAGGAAGTGGGATCATAACAGAGGAAGTGGGATCATAACAGAGGAAGTGGGATCAAAACAGGAGGAAGTGGGATCATAACAGGAGGAAGTGGGATCATAACAGAGGAAGTGGGATCATAACAGAGGAAGTGGGATCATAACAGAGGAAGTGGGATCATAACAGAGGAAGTGGGATCATAACAGAGGAACTGGGATCATAACAGGAGGAAGCGGGATCATAACAGAGGAAGTGGGATCATAACAGAAGGAAGTGGGATCATAACAGAGGAAGTGGGATCATAACAGAGGAAGTGGGATCATAACAGAGGAAGTGGGATCATAACAGAGGAAGTGGGATCATAACAGAGGAAGTGGGATCATAACAGGAGGAAGCGGGATCATAACAGGAGGAAGCGGGATCATAACAGAGGAAGCGGGATCATAACAGGAGGAAGTGGGATCATAACAGGAGGAAGCGGGATCATAACAGAGGAAGTGGGATC
>NC_136606.1:1439962-1449902 GCF_910589615.1 Taurulus bubalis
GAGGTTCTAGAGGGCGTACCTTGAAGGCGTAGGGCTGCAGCACGTTGCCCTGCACGCTGGTGGACAGTGGTTCTAGAGGTTCTAGAGGTTCTAGAGGGCGTACCTTGAAGGCGTAGGGCTGCAGCACGTTGCCCTGCACGCTGGTGGACAGTGGTTCTAGAGGTTCTAGAGGTTCTAGAGGGCGTACCTTGAAGGCGTAGGGCTGCAGCACGTTGCCCTGCACGCTGGTGGACAGCAGCAGCACGGCCGTCTCGGGGCAGTACTGGTACCAGTTCACGTTGATGCTCTGGTTCTTCAGCTGCTTCAGGCTGCGCTTGTCTGGAAGCACCTGAGAGAACCAGACCGGCGTGGTTGTTGTTGTGTTGTTGTTGTTGTTGTTGTTGTTGTTGTTATGATCACTCCACTAAGAGGGTTGCATTTGAGCGGATAGTTTACGTCTTTCTTTTATATTAAGTCTACATTTAAACCGTATTTAAATTACATGGATTTATTCTAGTTAATAATTATAATTTTGTTAATCACTGACTGTCAAGAAAAAAAACAAGTGTGGTATGGTGAGAAGTGTTTTTGTTTTTAAATATAATTGTGTGTCTTTTCTTCTTGACAGTCAGTGGTTCTAGTTAGTGGTTCTAGTGATTCTAGTTAATGGTTCTAGTTAGTGGTTCTAGTTAATGGTTCTAGTTAGTGGTTCTAGTGGTTCTAGTTAATGGTTCTAGTTAGTGGTTCTAGTTAATGGTTCTAGTTAATGGTTCTAGTGATTCCAGTTAGTGGTTCTAGTGGTTCTAGTTAATGGTTCTAGTGGTTCTAGTTAATGGTTCTAGTTAGTGGTTCTAGTTAATGGTTATAGTGGTTATAGTTAATGGTTCTAGTTAGTGGTTCTAGTTAATGGTTCTAGTGATTCCAGTCAGTGGTTCTAGTTAGTGGTTCTAGTTAATGGTTCTAGTTAATGGTTCTAGTGGTTCTAGTTAGTGGTTCTAGTTAGTGGTTCTAGTGATTCTAGTTAATGGTTCTAGTTAGTGGTTCTAGTGGTTCTAGTTAATGGTTCTAGTTAGTGGTTCTAGTTAATGGTTCTAGTTAGTGGTTCTAGTGGTTCTAGTTAATGGTTCTAGTGGTTCTAGTGAATGGTTCTAGTTAGTGGTTCTAGTTAATGGTTCTAGTGATTCCAGTTAGTGGTTCTAGTGGTTCTAGTTAATGGTTCTAGTGGTTCTAGTTAATGGTTCTAGTTAGTGGTTCTAGTTAATGGTTATAGTGGTTATAGTTAATGGTTCTAGTTAGTGGTTCTAGTTAATGGTTCTAGTGGTTCTAGTTAATGGTTCTAGTTAGTGGTTCTAGTTAATGGTTATAGTGGTTCTAGTTAATGGTTCTAGTTAGTGGTTCTAGTTAATGGTTCTAGTGATTCCAGTCAGTGGTTCTAGTTAATGGTTCTAGTTAATGGTTCTAGTTAGTGGTTCTAGTTAATGGTTCTAGTGATTCCAGTTAGTGGTTCTAGTGGTGTTAGTGGTTCTAGTTAATGGTTCTAGTGATTCTAGTTAATGGTTCTAGTTAGTGGTTCTAGTTAATGGTTCTAGTTAGTGGTTCTAGTTAGTCTAGTTAATGGTTATAGTTAGTGGTTCTAGTTAGTGGTTCTAGTGATTCTAGTTAGTGGTTCTAGTTAGTGGTTCTAGTGATTCTAGTTAATGGTTCTAGTTAGTGGTTCTAGTTAGTGGTTCTAGTGATTCTAGTTAATGGTTCTAGTTAGTGGTTCTAGTGATTCTAGTTAATGGTTCTAGTTAGTGGTTCTAGTTAATGGTTCTAGTTAGTGGTTCTAGTTAATGGTTCTAGTTAATGGTTCTAGTTAGTGGTTCTAGTGATTCTAGTTAATGGTTCTAGTTAGTGGTTCTAGTTAGTGGTTCTAGTGATTCTAGTTAATGGTTCTAGTTAGTGGTTCTAGTTAGTGGTTCTAGTGATTCTAGTTAATGGTTCTAGTTAGTGGTTCTAGTTAGTGGTTCTAGTGATTCTAGTTAATGGTTCTAGTGGTTCTAGTTAATGGTTCTAGTTAGTGGTTCTAGTTAATGGTTCTAGTGATTCCAGTTAGTGGTTCTAGTGGTTCTAGTTAATGGTTCTAGTGGTTCTAGTTAATGGTTCTAGTGGTTCTAGTTAATGGTTCTAGTTAGTGGTTCTAGTTAATGGTTATAGTGGTTCTAGTTAATGGTTCTAGTTAGTGGTTCTAGTTAATGGTTCTAGTGATTCCAGTCAGTGGTTCTAGTTAGTGGTTCTAGTTAATGGTTCTAGTTAGTGGTTCTAGTGGTTCTAGTTAATGGTTCTAGTTAGTGGTTCTAGTTAGTGGTTCTAGTGATTCTAGTTAATGGTTCTAGTTAGTGGTTCTAGTTAGTGGTTCTAGTGATTCTAGTTAATGGTTCTAGTGGTTCTAGTTAATGGTTCTAGTTAGTGGTTCTAGTTAATGGTTATAGTGGTTATAGTTAATGGTTCTAGTTAGTGGTTCTAGTTAATGGTTCTAGTGATTCCAGTCAGTGGTTCTAGTTAGTGGTTCTAGTTAATGGTTCTAGTTAGTGGTTCTAGTGGTTCTAGTTAATGGTTCTAGTTAATGGTTCTAGATAATGGTTCTAGTTAGTGGTTCTAGTTAATGGTTCTAGTGGTTCTAGTTAGTGGTTCTAGTTAATGGTTCTAGTTAGTGGTTCTAGTGATTCCAGTTAGTGGTTCTAGTGGTTCTAGTTAATGGTTATAGTGGTTGTAGTTAATGGTTCTAATTAGTGGTTCTAGTTAATGGTTCTAGTGGTTCTAGTTAATGGTTTTAGTTGGTGGTTCTAGTTAGTGGTTCTAGTTAGTGGTTCTAGTTAGTGGTTCTAGTTAATGGTTCTAGTGGTTATAGTTAATGGTTCTAGTTAGTTGTTCTAGTTAATGGTTCTAGTGGTTCTAGTTAGTGGTTCTAGTTAGTGGTTCTAGTGGTTCTAGTTAATGGTTTTAG
Organism: Taurulus bubalis; assembly: GCF_910589615.1. Lineage (NCBI taxonomy): Eukaryota > Metazoa > Chordata > Actinopteri > Perciformes > Cottidae > Taurulus > Taurulus bubalis. Next base: position 1,442,928 of record NC_136606.1, read on the forward strand.
TTGGTGGTTCTAGTTAGTGGTTCTAGTGGTTCTAGTTAGTGGTTCTAGTGATTCTAGTTAATGGTTCTAGTGGTTCTAGTTAGTGGTTCTAGCTAGTGGTTCTAGTTAATGGTTCTAGTGGCTATAGTTAGTGGTTCTAGTTAGTGGTTCTTGTGGTGTTAGTGGTTTTAGTTAATGGTTCTAGTGGTTCTAGTTAGTGGTCATAATTAGTGGTTCTAGTGGTTCTAGTTAGTGGTCCTAGTTAGTGGTTCTAGTTAGTGGTTCTAGTGGCTATAGTTAGTGGTTCTAGTTAGTGGTTCTTGTGGTGTTAGTGGTTTTAGTTAATGGTTCTAGTGGTTCTAGTTAGTGGTCCTAGTTAGTGGTTCTAGTTAATGGTTCTAGTTAGTGGTTCTAGTTAAGGGTTCTAGTTAATGGTTCTAGTTAGTGGTTCTAGTTAATGGTTCTAGTTATTCCAGTTAGTGGTTCTAGTGGTGTTAGTGGTTCTAGTTAGTGGTCCTAGTTAGTGGTTCTAGTTAATGGTTCTAGTTAGTGGTTCTAGTTAAGGGTTCTAGTTAATGGTTCTAGTTAGTGGTTCTAGTTAATGGTTCTAGTGATTCCAGTTAGTGGTTCTAGTGGTGTTAGTGGTTCTAGTTAATGGTTCTAGTGGTTCTGGTTAATGGTTCTCGTGATTCTAGTGGTTCCCAGTGAGGTCTGTGGCCGTTACCTGGTAGAACTCGATTCCCTGGTCGGTGATGAAGACGATCTCGTTCCAGTTGGTCCAACAGAATCCCAAAACACTGGCGTTCTTCGTCTGCAGGACAAAACAACAACAACAGTTTATTCATTTAAAGAAAAGAAGACATTTTATTCAGATTCTTTATCGTTGTTACTTTTAAACTCCTGATTTATTTATTTGTTCTTATATGAAGGTTTGAATCAACATGAAAAAAAGAAAGAAATATATATATATATATATATATATATATATATATATATATATATATATATATATATATATATATATATATATATATACATACACATACATATAAATAAACAAAAATATATATGAAATATATGCATATATAAATATATGTATATATATGAATACATATAACAAAAATATATTTAAAAAAAATACATACCTTGCATTCCTGTGTGAACTCTGTGTGCGGATAGTCGGGGATGAAGTTGATAAAATCCTGCAGAAAAACGTAAAACCAATAGTTTAGGTCAGAGTTTGTCCTCAGATAACACACACACACACACACACACACACACACACACACACACACACACACACACACACACACACACACACACACACACACAGTAGAAATAACAAGTCCTTTCACGTTTCTCTTTACTCTATCCGGTGAATGAAGATACTTATTTCTTTAAAATAAGTTACATTAGGTCCCACGGTTATTATTATTATTATTATTATTATTATTATTATTATTATCTTATCAGGGTCCTACTACTACGTCAGTCCGAGTAGGACCCTATTGAAAATTGCCGGGATTCTTATTCTTATGATTCTTATTTTTCTCATTTGGACTGCTTTTTGGGGGACTTGTCATATTCGAAAACTCACCAAATTTGGAACACCTGTCAGGCCTGGTGAAAAACGCAATGTATCAAAGCCGGGGAAAAAAGTTCCAAAAAATGACTCCTGTCGCCCAGAATGTGTTTTTGACATGAAAAAATTCACACATGTCCATCTCCACCTGCTCTACAAAAAAGCCTCTCAGACCCATAAAGTCCGTCTAGGAATATTTTCCGCCATCTTGGATTTTGTGAAAAACACATTATTGTAGTTAATTCCTAAACGCTTGCTCCGTTTCATACCAAACTTGGTAGTTATCATCAATGTCACTGGATCATCAACGCTGAATTGAAATTCATTTGATATCTCATTGCTTTGAGGAGATATCGACCAATCAACCTCTTAGGGGCGTGTCTTGTTTTTAAACACTCATAACATTAAAACTATTTGGATGCTATTACCCCAATACTCCTCCTGCATGATACTGGTCCATGCCTGAGGACATGTACATGACCAATGTTCAGATTGTCATAGCGCCACCCACTGGCCAAAGGAAATCAGCCAAACTGCATCCCATTTACAGGCAATTTAAATGACCTGGTCTAATCTGTACATAGAGAAACATGATGTGTGTGTGTGTGTGTGTGTGTGTCATCCTCCACCCTGCTTTCAACCAGCCTGAACAGTAAATCACATGGTAACTTATTGCTTAAATATAAGATACTTATATATTCATAGCAAGCTCCTAGTAAGCTAATACTTAGAAACCTAAGTAGCTCTCTTGCGCTGCCAGGACTAAACTGTAAACATTAATTTCTGGTCCCTGCGCTTGTTGAGACCATGCATGGGTTTGGCCGGTTTCCTTCCGAGGCCAGTCGGCGACCCGCCGGCTACCCCAAACGTGCCGGGATCCAGCGAGGACACCGTTCACAGCTGCTCGCAGCTTTAATTATTACTATTATTATTATTAACCTCACCACAGACTTCAGAGTCCTCTGAACCGCTAGGATCTTGTTCCCGATGGAGAACTTGATGCACTTCACTTCTCCTTTATCGTCCATTCTGTGGAGGAAACGTCACACATCAGGATTCATGATGATTCAGCTCCAAGGCCGACTGGCCCTACAACCCTTCAGAGGTCCTTGAACGCATCCCAGACATGAATCCCTTCAGAGGTCCTTGAACGCATCGCAGACGGCCGACGTGTTGAACCCCTTCTGATGTTTCCTGCACAGGCGGATGTACCTGAACGCAACGCTGCTCTTGTCGTCCGGGCCTTTGACCACCACACCTGTGGCTCCCCCTGAACGCACCGCGAACACCTGCACCAAAGAAACAGGAAGTACATACTTTAAGATGTGGTATTAGTACTTTCACAGTGTGGCATGAGTACTTGTACTGTAATAAAGTACTTTCACAGTGTGGTATTAGTACTTGTACTGTAATAAAGTACTTTCACAGTGTGGTATTAGTACTTGTACTGTAATAAAGTACTTTCACAGTGTGGTATTAGTACTTGTACTGTAATAAAGTACTTTCACAGTGTGGTATTAGTACTTGTACTGTAATAAAGTACTTTCACAGTGTGGTATTAGTACCGTTATTCTAGAATCTATACAGAAACCACTTGAATCAAACACGGTGACGTGTGACGTGATGACGTGATGACGTCATGAGCAGCCGCGCTCACCTGCTTGTTGGCTTCGTCGAAGAAGACGTTGTTGACGCTGGAGGCGTTCTCAAACTGCACCGGGTCCTCGCAGAGCTCCAGGTAATGCTGGTCCCGGTCCCGCTGGTCCCGGTCCCGCTGGTCCTCTTGGTCCCGGTGCCGCTGGTCCTCATGCTGGTCCCGGTCCTCTTGCTGGTCCCGGTCCCGGTCCTCACTCATGCTCACGGCCGGAAGTGGTCTTGTTCTACCTTCAGTTCTGACTCCTGACGGAACGCAAGCAGCAGAACCTCTCACTTCAACGGGCGTCCGTTACACTTCCGCGTTCCGGTCTGGCTCTTCAGAATAAAAGCAGGGAATATATATATTATATATCATATTATTTTTATATATATGTATACTATTTATATGTATAGCATAATATGTACATATATTCTCCCGCTTTTATTCTCAACTAAAATATTTGATTCCATATTAATGAAAATAAAATAAAAAAGTGAAAATAAATATTATATAAATAATATTATATATATTTATTATTAAATATAAATTGTGTATAAATAACAATGCATATATTTATAAATATATATATTATTTTCTATATAGTTGTGTATATATATATATATATATATATATATATAGGTGAAATAAAATATATATCTAAAAGGAGAATCAGGTTTATTGCCATGTAGGTTTTCACATACACCATTTCTGATTAACAATTGGCATTCAAAATATTTTAAAATATTGTAAAATAAAGCATCAACAAAATAAACAAGTTTGTTTTGTGAATTGTGCGCATTTTTATCTATTTCTCAAATGCACATTTATTCATTAAACTCAAACTGGTATAATTTTGTCTGTTTTTATTACATTTGATTTAATTCCGTTTCTTCATTATCTTCTTAAATGTTTTTCTGATCCATTTCTTTGTTTCATTTACAGTCCTGTGTGTTTGACACAGAACTGCTGTTCCATTAATCCATAATGGTTATTAAATCACCATTATTCTGTTACTTATGACGTAAACAACATATATCATTTCAGATCTGGACTTTAAACTGGAGGACTTTCATATGAACACTATTATTGTCACATTATTTACAGAATGAGTTTGGTGCCAGCTCTTATTTGTAGAGATGACTCTTATTCTGAAGGAGTCAGACCGGAAGTCGGGTTTCTTTGCTGCTCAGTCACGTGATGGTCTGACAGTCATGTGACGGTCTGGGAGTTATGTGACGAGAGATAAACATTAGATTATATATATTTTAAGTAGCAGTTATAAATAGAACACGTTTATTGTGTATCACTGATATTTTATTTCAATATTCTTTATAAAAGCCATGAAATAAAAAGACAAAAAGAGTTTCCTTGTTCAGGTTTTAATGTCACCGCATCTGATTCATAAATCCACCACAACACGAGCAACGTTCATGTTTTAATCTGTTCACATCAAACAAACCAAAAGCTTAAGTTTCATTTCTTTAAAGCGAACAAACGGTTTTCATCGTCTTCCTTTGAGGCGACTTCTCATTTCCTGCATTTCTTTCTTCTGCGCTTCAATTTCCAGAGTTTACCAAAACATTAATAACTTCTTTCTGCTTCTACCAACGGCCGTGACCTTTGACCCCTCATGAGACGACAGAACTCAAAATAACTTGATTTTATTTTAGGGACAAAATAAAAGATGAGTTAAAGTGACATTATTTAATTATTTATTTTAACTGTCTGATTTAATTTTGTCATAACGTGTTTTAATCCTGGTTCAATAACTTTATAACTGTAATATTACAATAATAATAATATTCTTATGAATTATATTGTTATTTGTTACTATTATAAAATAATAATATGAACTTAAAATAATGTTTTTATATATTATTATATAATAATAATAATAATAATTATTATTATAATACATTATTATTATTAGTATAATAACAATATATTATTATTATATATTATAATAACATATGTATTATTACTATATAATAATACATATGTTATTATATAATAATAATAAATATATTTGTAACATTACATTTTAAAACTCAATGTTCTTTGATTACATTTTCCAGATATAATAACATTTATTTTGACTCATTTCTAGCTTCATATTTGTTTTGTTTATGACATAATTGGACTTTAAATATATTGTTGGTGTATATCTGTTCCATCTCAAAATAAAAACAAGCGTTGGGAAACAAGCCTCTTGTTGTTGTTTACATTTTGTTTACACGCTCTGGTTGCTCTTCAGCGCTCCTCGGCTCATGCGGCCGGCAGCAGCAGGTCGTGGGTTCAGAGCCCCGTCGCTCTGACTTCAACACCCGACACGCTAAGGCTCCGCCTCCTGGCTGCAGGAGGCGGAGCTCCGTCGGGCCTGTTTTTAAAGGAAGCGGTTGGTGGGAGGAGGAGGAGGAGGAGGAGCATCCTCCTTTTCTTCTCCTCCTTTACAGCTGGCGTTCATCACGGAGGGTCGTGAAGAGAGAGCGAGGGGGCGGGGCTTAGTCGTCAGAGTCTGTTTGTAACGGAGGATCAAAGTCATCACAGCTGGCGGGAAAAGATTTCTTCCCTCGACGCTGAATGTGATCCTCGTTCCTCTTCTCCAACGCCACGATCTGAGGGGGGGGGGAGAGAGAGAAACTGTTATTCTGAAGGAGCAGGACTTTTATTTTGAAAATCAAGACCACAAAGAGACTCCTTTGGGTCCTCCTGTGTGTGTGTATATATATATATATGTGTATTACCTCAGCCATGAACTCCGCCTCCTCTTCTTCACCAACTGGGATGTTCAGGCCGCTCACGCTGTTGAAGAGCTCGAAGACGCTCATCGCCTCACTCACGCCTCTCTTCTGGAAGAACTGTGACACACACACACACACACTTTAATTCTGGTCCAGCATCAAAGTGAAACCAGTCACATGAACTTGACCTCCAACAGGTGAACTGTGGGTTACCGTGGAAACGTTCCTGCAGTCCCTGAAGAGGAACTCCAGTCCGTGAGGATGAGTGGGTTCTACGGACTGACTCACATCTATGAGCCACACCTGCAACACAACATGCATTTATGTTATCATTACAATATACTATGATCAAATGTGGAAGAGGGAAACTACCGACTACCGCCAGTCAGTGTCCCCGCTGTAGCCAGCTGGCGCTCATGCTAGTTCCCCCGCTAGCTTCCGCTAGCTCCCCGCTAGCTCCCCGCTGTAGCCAGCTGGCGCTCATGCTAGTTCCCCCACTAGCTTCCGCTAGCTCCCCGCTAGCTCCCCGCTGTAGCCAGCTGGCGCTCATGCTAGTTCCCCCGCTAGCTCCCTGTTAGCTCCCCGCTGTAGCCAGCTGGCGCTCATGCTAGTTCCCCCGCTAGCTCCCTGTTAGCTCCCCGCTGTAGCCAGCTGGCGCTCATGCTAGTTCCCCCGCTAGCTCCCTGTTAGCTCCCCGCTGTAGCCAGCTGGCGCTCATGCTAGTTCCCCCGCTAGCTTCCGCTAGCTCCCCGCTAGCTCCCTGTTAGCGCCCCGCTGTAGCCAGCTGGCGCTCATGCTACTTCCCCCGCTAGCTTCCCGCTAGCTCCCCGCTAGCTCCCTGTTAGCTCCCCGCTGTAGCCAGCTGGCGCTCATGCTACTTCCCCCGCTAGCTTCCCGCTAGCTCCCCGCTAGCTCCCTGTTAGCTCCCCGCTGTAGCCAGCTGGCGCTCATGCTAGTTCCCCCGCTAGCTCCCCGCTAACTCCCCGGCAGCCACCGAGGGCAGCGGGACCAGCCCCGGCTGCGACGCGAGACCGGAA
>NC_136606.1:1450102-1500102 GCF_910589615.1 Taurulus bubalis
TTATGAATATTATTATTAATATTATAATAGTATTGCTGCTCTAATTAGAAGTTTAATGCAGTACACTCTGCGCAGTACTCGTACATGGAGGACCTGGTGTGTAGTCCTGTGTAGTACTGTGTAGTCCTGTGTAGTCCTGTGTAGTCCTGTGTAGTCCTGTGTAGTCCTGTGTAGTACTGTGTATACGTACGTGGAGGACCTGGTGTGTAGTCCTGTGTAGTCCTGTGTAGTCCTGTGTATACGTACGTGGAGGACCTGGTGTGTAGTACTGTGTAGTACTGTGTAGTCCTGTGTATACGTACGTGGAGGACCTGGTGTGTAGTACTGTGTAGTACTGTGTAGTCCTGTGTATACGTAAGTGGAGGACCTGGTGTGTAGTCCTGTGTAGTACTGTGTAGTCCTGTGTAGTCCTGTGTAGTCCTGTGTATACGTACGTGGAGGACCTGGTGTGTAGTACTGTGTAGTACTGTGTAGTACTGTGTAGTCCTGTGTAGTACTGTGTAGTACTGTGTATACGTACGTGGAGGACCTGGTGTGTAGTACTGTGTAGTACTGTGTAGTACTGTGTAGTCCTGTGTAGTCCTGTGTAGTACTGTGTAGTCCTGTGTAGTCCTGTGTAGTACTGTGTAGTACTGTGTAGTCCTGTGTAGTACTGTGTAGTACTGTGTAGTCCTGTGTAGTCCTGTGTAGTACTGTGTAGTCCTGTGTAGTACTGTGTAGTACTGTGTAGTCCTGTGTATACGTACGCGGAGGACCTGGTAGAAGGCGTCCTTCGTGTCCTCAGCGCTCAGCAGCACGTCCTTGAGTTTGGGAGCAGGAACGTGGTCTTTCCCGATGAACGACATCACCAGGATGTGCTTCTTCAGCAGAACCACGTCGGGACACGGGATCTGAGCCTTCTTCATCCTGGAGGGCACAGTTACCTTTAGACGTCTTTAAACGACTCTAAAAGTCTTCAAACGGTCTCTAAATGTCTCTATAAACAGGTCGTGTGTTCACCTGGTCAGGTCGTGCGTTCACCTGGTCAGGTCATGCGTGTGTTCACCTGGTCAGGTCATGCGTGTGTTCACCTGGTCAGGTCATGCGTGTGTTCACCTGGTCAGGTCGTGCGTGTGTTCACCTGGTCAGGTCGTGCGTGTGTTCACCTGGTCAGGTCGTGCGTGTGTTCACCTGGTCAGGTCATGCGTGTGTTCACCTGGTCAGGTCATGCGTGTGTTCACCTGGTCAGGTCATGCGTGTGTTCACCTGGTCAGGTCGTGCGTGCGTTCACCTGGTCAGGTCGTGCGTGCGTTCACCTGGTCAGGTCGTGCGTGCGTTCACCTGGTCAGGTTGTGCGTTCACCTGGTCAGGTCGTGTGTTCACCTGGTCAGGTCGTGCGTTCACCTGGTCAGGTTGTGCGTTCACCTGGTCAGGTCGTGTGTTCACCTGGTCAGGTCGTGCGTTCACCTGGTCAGGTTGTGCGTTCACCTGGTCAGGTCGTGTGTTCACCTGGTCAGGTCGTGCGTTCACCTGGTCAGGTTGTGCGTGTGTTCACCTGGTCAGGTCGTGCGTTCACCTGGTCAGGTCGTGTGTTCACCTGGTCAGGTCGTGCGTGCGTTCACCTGGTCAGGTCGTGCGTGTGTTCACCTGGTCAGGTCGTGCGTTCACCTGGTCAGGTCGTGCGTGCGTTCACCTGGTCAGGTCGTGCGTGCGTTCACCTGGTCAGGTCGTGCGTGCGTTCACCTGGTCAGGTTGTGCGTTCACCTGGTCAGGTCGTGTGTTCACCTGGTCAGGTCGTGCGTTCACCTGGTCAGGTTGTGCGTGTGTTCACCTGGTCAGGTCGTGCGTTCACCTGGTCAGGTTGTGCGTTCACCTGGTCAGGTTGTGTGTTCACCTGGTCAGGTCGTGTGTTCACCTGGTCAGGTCGTGCGTTCACCTGGTCAGGTTGTGCGTGTGTTCACCTGGTCAGGTCGTGCGTTCACCTGGTCAGGTCGTGTGTTCACCTGGTCAGGTCGTGCGTGCGTTCACCTGGTCAGGTCGTGCGTGTGTTCACCTGGTCAGGTCGTGCGTTCACCTGGTCAGGTCGTGCGTGCGTTCACCTGGTCAGGTCGTGCGTGCGTTCACCTGGTCAGGTCGTGCGTGCGTTCACCTGGTCAGGTCGTGCGTGCGTTCACCTGGTCAGGTCGTGCGTGCGTTCACCTGGTCAGGTTGTGCGTTCACCTGGTCAGGTCGTGTGTTCACCTGGTCAGGTCGTGCGTTCACCTGGTCAGGTTGTGTGTTCACCTGGTCAGGTCGTGCGTTCACCTGGTCAGGTCGTGCGTTCACCTGGTCAGGTTGTGCATCTCCTTCTCGGCCCACAGCCGGATGACCTTGCGCGGGTTCAGCTTGCTGAAGCGGTCGATGAAGCGGTAGTCGTCTTTGATGTAGCGGTCGCGGTTCTTGAACTCGTTGAGCGTCGTCTTGAAGACCTTCAGCACCACCTCGGCGGGAACAGGCTCCTCCTCCAGGCTGCAACGAGAGCCAATCAGACGCTTTCAAACCTCCGGTAAACGTCGGCGTCAACGATGCATCAAATACCAGAGAAGAAGAACGTTCTGAGCTCGTTTTCCTCAACGTTTACGTCCACTAAACTCCAGCGTTTTAGACGCAGTAAAACATTCCGGCCACAGACTGTGTACAGCAAGGGGCCGTCGCCATCTTGTTTTCTTGCAACCAGGTAACAGGAAGTGACCGTATGTGGACTGAGGAATGTACGGAGGTCGCCCACGTTCACTTCCTGCTCGTCAATCACGACAACACTTATATCATTATGATTATTCTTATACTTCCTGTGTACACACAGTGTATGCAAAGTGTCATGTGATATGCGTTTTATTCATTTCTAGCCTTAGTGATCGTAAAAGTAAACCCGACCGCCACCCACCTTCCTCCGTTGGCGTGGAACACGACCGACTCCTTTCCGGTGCTGATGCAGCCGTTGATGTTCTCCAGAACGCCGGCGTTCACCATCTTGTACATCAGCAGACGAGTGCGAGGATCCACCGCTTGTTCCTGAAGAGACGCGCGTTTAACAACGAGGACAATAGAAGTGTTTTGTAGTATAAATAAAGGTGTATTTCTACGTACAGCGGTGGAGTGCTCCTTCTTCTCGTGCAGCCTGGCGCTGCGTCTCTGCTCGCTGTGGCAGTGCTGCTTCAGGGCGTTGAACACCTGGTTGGACAACTTCAGGTCCATCCCCAGCCCGTCCCCCACGAGCACCTCAGGAGCAAACTGAGGACGAGAGGACGGAAATAAAATCTCTCGATAACATTATACTCCAATATTCATATAGAGCATGTGATCAGGACATCGTGGATGTTTCTCTAGTCTCTGATCATGTGACCAATAAGTGTTTAGACCAACAGGAGGAGCGCTAGTAACGTTAGCAGCACCGCTAACGGAGAAATTAGCAGGAGGAGAGCTAGTAATCATAAATGTGTTAATATGATCATAAGCGATGGGTTGTTGGTTCTGTTCCTCACGTTGTCCATGCGCGCCGTGTTCTTGCGTCCGCAGGCCACCGCGTCGTGTTTGGTGGTGATGTTCTTCCCTTTGCCGGTGAAACCTTTCCTCGGCGTCGTCTGAGGCTTTTCTGAAAGGGAATCGAACACAGAAACACGAACCGCTGTGATCAATACGGTGATCAATAGGGTGATCAATAGGGTGATCAATAGGGTGATCAATAGGGTGACCTGACGGACACGTAAAGCCTGTGGTTCAACACGTCAAGTTGTGGAAACACTAAATAAATATTCCTAAAGTGTATTGTTTTAGCACTGTAGGCTGGACAAAATAACAGGAACACCTCACGAGTAAACAACAGCTATTTAAAAAAAAAATTGTTTACATTTCATTTACATTTTATTTAATTGTATTTTAGTTGCAAAATGTTTTTCTACTGTATTAATTTAGTTGTTATTTCATGCTGTTTTACTTCCATAATTATAACTTTTAATTCCATTTCCTTTTTATAATTTTATTGTCTCGCGTGCGTTGGTTTCAAATTCTTTGTTGTTTTTTCTTTCAATCATTTTATTCTCAGTTTACATGAGTTACAGACTCAAACTAGACTCATATAAACATTTGGCGCTCTAGTAAATATTTGTACGTGGAATTGTAAAATGTACACAAAAAAGAAAACAAATATTATAATAATAATAATAATTATAAACAAATTCTAAAGCCACACTCCCCGTGTGCAGGCGTACCGGCGCGGTAGGGGTCGTGTCTCGTGTCCTGCCAGTCCACCTCGTCCTCGGAGCTGTCGCTGTCTTCATACGGATGAACCATGCGGTAGTTCTCAAAGGAGATGGACACTGGAGAGAGAGACAGGTGAGTCAGTCAGCACACCTGTCTCACTTCCAACAGGTGAGACATTACAACAGGTGAGACTCCACCAGGTGAGGCTCCACCAGGTGAGGCGTACCTTTGCTGTCCCCGTTGAACTTCTTCTCCTCCCGACGGAGCTGATCATCAAACTCTTTGTCGAACTGCAGCTGAAGCATCTTAGCGAGCATCAAGTCGCTGGTCGTCTCAGAGGAGTCTGACGGGAAGAGGTCTGCTGAGGGGCTGGGGGGGGAGAGAGTTTACTACCTAGGACATGATGGTAAGCGCTGGTAAAACTAAAAAGTACTGACACACACACGCACACACACGCACACGCACACACACACACACGCACACACACACACACACACACACAGCGTACTCTGTGAGGGTGGGCGTCTTGTTCTCGTCCTCCAGTTGTTTCGCCAGCTGTTCGCTCATCACTTCAGTCAGAGAGCAGCTGAGAGGCTCCGGGGCCACGGGCCCCCAGGGACTCTGCAACAACATTATATTATTATCATCATTTAAACATATTTAAACTGGTTTATATCAAAGAACAGGACCTCTCAGACTCTGTTTAAATACATTATATTATTATAACAATATAAGTGAAAAGCATTTTGTTTAAATACCCACGCTTGAACACATATTTATCACGGTAAAGTGCTGTTATTCATATGCTGTTATTCATGTTCACAGCCTCGCAGCCATTGACCAGGTGACGTCATGAGGCCTGAGGGTTCCGGGTTCGAGGCCCTGCGCTGGACAGACAAGTTCAGACATGTCTGCGCTAAACCACGCCCCCTCGCGTTTCCATGGCCACGCCCACAATATTTATAGACGAAATTATTCATCGTCTTGTTTGTATAAAAAACGTAAAACGTGCCCGATGACGTCACGGTCAAAACACAACTATTATTAATTCTTCAAATTAAACACTTAAAAAACAATGAAAGAAAACCCGGAAGTGGACCGACACCCGAAGACGTCGCGTGTTCATATTTAAAAGGACTTAAAGCGGCAGAGGAGCGCGAGGAGGCTAATTTAAGGTCGTGACGTCATCGCGCACCTTGAACGCGGAGGTTCTCTCACCTTTGGAGCTTCGACTACCGATTGATCCATGATCACCACAACGACGATTAATCGATCCTTTCCCCTGAAGAGTGAACGGCAACGCTGGAGGAGCTTCGAACACACAGAAAGCCTGAAAAAGAGCAACAACCAGGCCTCGCGACGTGACACCGACACACAGGCGGACACACAACCTCAGAGAGAACACACAACCTCTTCAGGAGTCCGGAACCAACGTTGTTCGGGTTGTTATGACGGACGGCTGGAAGGAGGAGAGCGGCTTTCTGTGAGCGGTTCCCCGGCTGAGTGGACCTCTGCTCAAGCGGAAGTACGTCATCACGCGAGGAGGGCTACTGTACGCCTTCAAAATAAAAGCCCCTACGATAGATAGATAGAATAGAATACAAATAAAATATGACTACACCATCAATATATGCGAACAAAAATTGAAATTGAAATAAAAGGAATTATATATTATTTATATATGCTTAATAAATATAATTCCTTTTATTTAAATTTATTATTTAAAAAAAAAAGCCATAATATATATATATATTTTTTTTTAAACCCAACATATTTATCTATTTAAAAAAAAAATATATATATATATATATTTTTGGAAAAAAACCCATCATATTTATCTATAAAAAAACATCATATTTATCTATTTATATGCAAAATAGATAAACATGATGTTTGTTTTTATCAAAATACTGTCAGTAATAAGATAATTTACATTGTGTTTAACGGACTTCTTTTAGCTTTAATAAATACATATACTGTATTTGCGGTTACCAGTCACTGCGTGCGCGTACAACCTACAATCTGTCCAGGTTTCCTTGTGCACGCGCACGGCCGTCAGCCTCGCAGACAAGAGCGCGCATAGGTCAAACCAGAGTGTTGACAGGAGGACGACCGGAAACGAGTGCAGTGTGACTTCACAATAAAATCGTAGAATTATTGTTATATATTATACAAGCTACTACACTGCTGCACTTCTTTTAAAATGCTGCATTTTACTTAATAACATGCTTTATTTTGTATTATTATAATTCAATGGGTTTTATTTTCCATCCTGTATTATGCATTTTATGTTTAGTTTTCTCATTGTTATTTTATTAACAATAATAATGTATTTCTTTAATCCCGTCTTTATGTCCATATGTCCTTTTATCTGAAGCACATGTGCTTTATCTGACTCTCACATCCAAGGACAATTTCCATGCACATCTTTCCTTTTCTTATTAAAATACACATTTCACTTTTATTTCATAATACTTGTTTTAAAGTACTGTTATCTGGTTGTTGTTTACGGAAGCGCATTGCGTTCACTGGATGAAAAAAAAATAGACCCCTTTTCTCGTAATTACGACATCCTGATCTCGTAATTACGAGAAAAGATCTCGTAATTACGAGATCCTGACCTGATTACAGAAGGTGCCATACTGGTAAATGTGTACAGGCGTCTGTATGCATGTGTGTGTACAGTCTGTATGCATGTGTGTGTACAGTCTGTATGCATGTGTGTGTACAGTCTGTATGCATGTGTGTGTACAGTCTCTATGCATGTGTGTGTACAGTCTGTATGCATGTGTGTGTACAGTCTGTATGCATGTGTGTGTACAGTCTGTATGCATGTGTGTGTACAGTCTGTATGCGTGTGTGTGTACAGTCTGTATGCATGTGTGTGTACAGTCTGTATGCATGTGTGTGTACAGTCTGTATGCATGTGTGTGTACAGTCTGTATGCGTGTGTGTGTACAGTCTGTATGCATGTGTGTGTACAGTCTGTATGCATGTGTGTGTACAGGAGTCTGTATGCATGTGTGTGTACAGTCTGTATGCATGTGTGTGTACAGGAGTCTCTATGCATGTGTGTGTACAGTCTGTATGCATGTGTGTGTACAGGAGTCTCTATGCATGTGTGTGTACAGTCTGTATGCATGTGTGTGTACAGTCTGTATGCATGTGTGTGTACAGGAGTCTGTATGCATGTGTGTGTACAGTCTGTATGCATGTGTGTGTACAGTCTGTATGCATGTGTGTGTACAGGAGTCTCTATGCATGTGTGTGTACAGGAGTCTGTATGCATGTGTGTGTACAGTCTGTATGCATGTGTGTGTACAGTCTGTATGCATGTGTGTGTACAGTCTGTATGCATGTGTGTGTACAGGCGTCTGTATGCATGTGTGTGTACAGTCTGTATGCATGTGTGTGTACAGGCGTCTGTATGCATGTGTGTGTACAGTCTGTATGCATGTGTGTGTACAGGCGTCTGTATGCATGTGTGTGTACAGTCTGTATGCATGTGTGTGTACAGGCGTCTGTATGCATGTGTGTGTACAGTCTGTATGCATGTGTGTGTACAGTCTGTATGCATGTGTGTGTACAGTCTGTATGCATGTGTGTGTACAGTCTGTATGCATGTGTGTGTACAGGAGTCTCTATGCATGTGTGTGTACAGTCTGTATGCATGTGTGTGTACAGGAGTCTCTATGCATGTGTGTGTACAGTCTGTATGCATGTGTGTGTACAGTCTGTATGCATGTGTGTGTACAGGAGTCTGTATGCATGTGTGTGTACAGTCTGTATGCATGTGTGTGTACAGTCTGTATGCATGTGTGTGTACAGGAGTCTCTATGCATGTGTGTGTACAGTCTGTATGCATGTGTGTGTACAGTCTGTATGCATGTGTGTGTACAGTCTGTATGCATGTGTGTGTACAGGCGTCTGTATGCATGTGTGTGTACAGTCTGTATGCATGTGTGTGTACAGGCGTCTGTATGCATGTGTGTGTACAGTCTGTATGCATGTGTGTGTACAGGCGTCTGTATGCATGTGTGTGTACAGTCTGTATGCATGTGTGTGTACAGGCGTCTGTATGCATGTGTGTGTACAGTCTGTATGCATGTGTGTGTACAGTCTGTATGCGTGTGTGTGTACAGGAGTCTCTATGCATGTGTGTGTACAGTCTGTATGCATGTGTGTGTACAGGAGTCTCTATGCATGTGTGTGTACAGTCTGTATGCATGTGTGTGTACAGTCTGTATGCATGTGTGTGTACAGTCTGTATGCATGTGTGTGTACAGTCTGTATGCATGTGTGTGTACAGTCTGTATGCATGTGTGTGTACAGTCTGTATGCGTGTGTGTGTACAGTCTGTATGCATGTGTGTGTACAGTCTGTATGCATGTGTGTGTACAGTCTGTATGCGTGTGTGTGTACAGTCTGTATGCATGTGTGTGTACAGTCTGTATGCATGTGTGTGTACAGGAGTCTCTATGCATGTGTGTGTACAGTCTGTATGCATGTGTGTGTACAGGAGTCTCTATGCATGTGTGTGTACAGTCTGTATGCATGTGTGTGTACAGTCTGTATGCATGTGTGTGTACAGTCTGTATGCATGTGTGTGTACAGTCTGTATGCATGTGTGTGTACAGGAGTCTCTATGCATGTGTGTGTACAGTCTGTATGCATGTGTGTGTACAGGAGTCTCTATGCATGTGTGTGTACAGTCTGTATGCATGTGTGTGTACAGTCTGTATGCATGTGTGTGTACAGGAGTCTGTATGCATGTGTGTGTACAGTCTGTATGCATGTGTGTGTACAGTCTGTATGCATGTGTGTGTACAGGAGTCTCTATGCATGTGTGTGTACAGTCTGTATGCATGTGTGTGTACAGTCTGTATGCATGTGTGTGTACAGTCTGTATGCATGTGTGTGTACAGGCGTCTGTATGCATGTGTGTGTACAGTCTGTATGCATGTGTGTGTACAGGCGTCTGTATGCATGTGTGTGTACAGTCTGTATGCATGTGTGTGTACAGGCGTCTGTATGCATGTGTGTGTACAGTCTGTATGCATGTGTGTGTACAGGCGTCTGTATGCATGTGTGTGTACAGTCTGTATGCATGTGTGTGTACAGTCTGTATGCGTGTGTGTGTACAGGAGTCTCTATGCATGTGTGTGTACAGTCTGTATGCATGTGTGTGTACAGGAGTCTCTATGCATGTGTGTGTACAGTCTGTATGCATGTGTGTGTACAGTCTGTATGCATGTGTGTGTACAGTCTGTATGCATGTGTGTGTACAGTCTGTATGCATGTGTGTGTACAGTCTGTATGCATGTGTGTGTACAGTCTGTATGCGTGTGTGTGTACAGTCTGTATGCATGTGTGTGTACAGTCTGTATGCATGTGTGTGTACAGTCTGTATGCATGTGTGTGTACAGTCTGTATGCATGTGTGTGTACAGTCTGTATGCGTGTGTGTGTACAGTCTGTATGCGTGTGTGTGTACAGTCTGTATGCATGTGTGTGTACAGTCTGTATGCATGTGTGTGTACAGTCTGTGTGCATGTGTGTGTACAGTCTGTGTGCATGTGTGTGTACAGGCGTCTTCTTAGACGGTTCCGTTGCCTTAGCTCCTCCTTGGGGATCTAGGATGTTTAACAGGTTCCGCACAGTTCTTTGAGTCACTGCAGGATCCCCGGCAGAATTATAGTCTGGAGTCTTTTAGTGATGGTTCGTAAAGGTTTATTGAAGTCACCGTAAGAACGATGAAGAAAAACGGAAATAGCAGTTGGTTAGCTTAAGCTCTGACACAGACAAAAAACGTAACCATCTAAAACAATATTTGATCAAAACATGAACTTGAACAGGTGCAGACCTTGTGCCCATATCAGCCAGGTGCTAAACTAATACATCCGTAACCTTGTTATCACTGTTTTCTGTTGTTTTGGCAACTTTTCCTTCTGCCCGTTTCTTACTAACAACTTCCGTTGTTTGTACCTTCAAAATAAGAGCGCAACCGGAAATGCACCGACTGCAGTAACAAAACGGACTAAAATAAAGGACAAAAAAAAAAGGAACAAACTATTACAATACTTTAAACTCTCAGAGGTCCGTTACAGTCACTACCAAACCAGATTGGATGCATTTCAAATGCATGAATTTGTGTCCATGAAGCATCCCGTGTTGGTTCAGCTGCTCCTGCAGAAACAGAGGACATCCAGCGCGTCAGACTGGGCTTTCCGCCTGAACAATCCTAACGCCTTGAGATGCCTGCGCAGTGATGACATACTACATTTAATATCATCCTCATGTTTTAGAAACATCAGTATTTCCCAGTGTCTCAAACCGAGAAGCTAACAATAGCAGATAAACTGCGCCATCATTGCCACTGAAAGAGGATTTACAGACGTTTCCTTTTCCTTTTCCTTTTTCTTTTCTCGTAATTACGAGATCAGGATCTCGTAATTACGAGAAAAGGGGTCTATTTTTTTTTATCCAGTGAATGCAATGCGCTTCCGTAGTTGTTTACCATAATCATCTTTAAATGGTGTCTCTATTATTGCACTTTGCGTATTGTTTACTGTTCTGCACCTTCACGCGCCATCCCTTGTGTCACGCACTCGGCAAAGAAACGATTCTGATCCTGATGTTGTGAAGCAAAAGGACTTTGTCAAGCTAAATACACAGAACACATCTTGCATTTGTGTCTTTAACATGTTTGATAACTTGAGCAATTACACAAATAAAACATTTATACATTATGTTTTGAAGCGTCGACCGGAAGTCGAGGCTCTTTTACTTTGAAACCCGCCGCTGGGAGCTTCGTGACGTCACCTCGGAGCACAAAGTGAGAACGCATCTCCTCCTCGCGCTGCAAAGCCCGCACGGACCCGCACGGCCTCTCCGCGCTGCGCGCGACGGGCTCTTCTTGCTGCTCGGTTCTATTTCATTCATTACACGGAAATCTCTTTTTTTTATTTATTAATTATTTTATTTCGGTCCGCGGGATGCCGATGGCCACCAGCATCAGCACCAGCATCACCAGCAGCACCAGCAGAGGAGGAGGAGGAGGAGGAAGAGGAGGAGGAGGAGGGCCGTCGGGCCAGACAGGACGGCCGGGACCGAGCCAGCGGGTCTAGTGGGTCCAGGTCTCCAGGTCCAGGTCTCCAGGTCCAGGTCTCCAGGTCCAGGTCTCCAGGTCCAGGTCTCCAGGTCCAGGTCTCCAGTCTCGGGTCTCCATCTTCCCTTCTTCTCTGTTTAAAGGACTCGCCAGAGGTCCCGCCCACATTCACGTGCTCACTTATGTATATTTGTGAGGACATTTGGAGCCGCCGATACATCACCAGGGTGACTTTTATCATTAATGTGTGTGTGCGTGCGCGTGTGCGTGTATGTGTGTGTGTGTGTGTGTGTGTGCGTGTGCGTGTGTGTGTGTTTAGATCAGTCCAACAGGCTCAATGAGAGCAACATTGTATCTTCTGATGTTTGATCTCTGATGGAATGAATTGAGCTCGTGGGACCTTCAAGAGTCTCAGTGGACAGATTGGACGATGTGTGACAGATGGGGGAGGAGAGTGTGTGTGTGTGTGTGTGTGTGTGTGTGTGTGTGTGTGTGTGTGTGTGTGTGTGTGTGTGTGTGTGTGTGTGTCATCAGAGATAAAGATAACCTTTATTGATCCCTCATTAACAGCATCAGGTGCAACAACAGATGCATTGTATCGATAGATGAGTGAAATATAATACTCAATATAATCTATATTATGAACGTGTATCGTATGCAGAATTAATCATAATAAAAACCAAAATAACAAACACTTAATACACCAAAAATAACATGTGATATGTATTGTATGGAGGACTAATGCTGTCATTGTATTAAATACATATGTCAAATTATTTTGCAGGTTTATTTGAAATTAAATACATATTCACAGAAATAGAAAAATTAATAGATAAAATGTATTTATTTATTTGACAAATTATTTATTTTTTGTATATATTTTTTAAGTATTTCACAATTATTATTTTCTGTTTGTATTTATTTGTTATTATTCATTTCCATATTTATTTATTTCCTTAAATGTTTTACTAGTGTTTTCATCTATTCCTGTATTTATGATGTATGTAGTATTTACCTCTGAGATGTAGTACAGTAAAAAGTACAATAGTTACCTCTGAGATGTAGTACAGTAGAAGTATAAATACTCAAGTAAAGTACAAATACCTGCAGTGAAACGCACTAAACTGAGGTTTAAAGAATTACAAGTTCAAGAAAAGTACGACATTCTGCCACTAAAACTCAAACTAATCTTCCTCTCTCTCATCAGACCCAGCTGCCTGCTGACCTTTGACCTCTGGGCAGCAACACAACAGGACTCTTCTTCATCTTCTTCGTCGTCGTCTTCATCATCTTCATCATGACGCAGCAGAGAGTCGACTGATCGAACCGGAATCTGAAAGATGAGCGAGAGCCGGAGGCGGAGGGAGCCGAGAGACGCCGGACGGGAACACCACTAGGACAAAAAGGATGTGAACGGCTGAGCCACGCGTCCACGGAACGGGCGGCTCGGTCCAGCGGACACACAAACAAAAACAAACAAACAAACAAACAAACACAACGCTCAGCTTGGAGAAAAGACGGCAGCGACGATTGTTGACCCCCGGTCACCGCCGACCGCCACGATTGTCTCTCGCTGACGGGATCCGTGTTTTTGTTTTTGTAAATACGGAGTTTTAAAAACACTTCAAAGACAGCAAATGAGATTGTGTCCGATCGCAACAACCAAATCAACGGCGACGCCACGCGATCGCACATCGGAAACAGAAAAGGAAACGAGTCAGACCTCGCCATGACTCACCTCCACGCCGGCCTGAGCTCGGACACCACGGAGAAGGCTCGCCTGGAGCTGAACGAGAACCCCGACACGCTGCACCAGGACATCCAGCAGGTACGCGGCGAGGCTGGTCACCGGTAGCATGCTAACAGGTAGCATGCTAACAGGTAGCATGCTAACAGGTAGCATGCTAACAGGTAGCATGCTAACAGGTAGCATGCTAACGGTGACCGGGGTCCCCGTAAACCACCAATGTAAACTTTCTGTCGTGACTCACAGGTGCTTTATTCCATGTTTTTAAATCCATTTGTTCCCTTCATGACTTGTTTTCTCTTTTTTATTCATTTAGTGCTTTAAAAGAAAAGAAATAAACAATCAGTTAAACCTTATTAACCCCAGGTGCCCCAACATTGGGGGCAGAACTCTTCACTAGGAGGTCTTCCTCACTCCAAGTCCTCGTACTCTCATGAATGTGTGGTTGATCCCTGTGGTTGATCCCTGTGGTTGATCCCTGTGATTGATCCCTCTCTGTTGATCGAGGAGGTGCGGGACATGATCGTGTCGCGGCCCGACATCGGTTTCCTGCGGACGGACGACGACTTCATCCTCCGCTTCCTGAGAGCCAGGAAGTTCAACCAGCTGGAGACGTTCCGGCTGCTGGCCCAGTACTTCCAGTTCAGACAGCAGAACCTGGACATGTTCCAGAGCTTCAAGGTAGCACGATGTGTCCTTGTCTCGAGTCCTTTCCTTGAAGGCGTTGTGTCCATCAGTTGGACCGAGAACATCTCAGAGATGAGACTATGACTCCTTTCCTGCTTCCTTTCCTCTCGTCTCCATGACTCCTCTCCTGCTTCCTTTCCTCTTGTCTCCATGACTCCTCTCCTGCTTCCTTCTCTCGTCTCCATGACTCCTTTCCTGCTTCCTTTCCTCTTGTCTCCATGACTCCTCTCCTGCTTCCTTTCCTCTCGTCTCCATGACTCCTCTCCTGTTTCCTTTCCTTAAATACAAGTAGCTGGCATAGTTAACCCTCCACCAGATTGAAATCATTTAATGTTCTCCTTTCCTTGATAGACACACAGTAAACTGTCTTCTCTCGCTTCCTTGTTTCCTTGTTTCCTTGTTTCCTTCAGGTGGACGACCCCGGTATCAAACGTGCGTTGATGGACGGTTTCCCCGGCGTTCTGGAGACTCCAGACCAACACGGCCGAAAGATCCTCATCCTGTTCGCCTCCAACTGGGACCAGAGCAGGTAACACACACACACACACACACACACACACACACACACACACACACACACACGCACACACACACACACACACACACACACACACACACACACACACACACACACACTCTATTGATTGAACACAAAGAGCCTAATGAGTCGTTCAGACTTGCAGCGTCACGCTCACTTTAACTATTGAAGTGTTCCTGATCTCTTCTTCCTCCACCTTTTCTTCCTCCTCATCCTCCTCCTCCTCGTCTTCCTCCTCTTCCTCATCCTCCTCCTCTTCCTCCTCCTCTTCCTCCTCCTCCTCTTCTTCCTCTTCCTCCTCTTCCTCCTCCTCCTCCTCTTCTTCCTCCTCCTCCTCCTCCTCCTCCTCCTCTTCCTTCTCCTCCTCCAGGAACTCCTTCACAGACATCCTCCGGGCGATCCTTCTCTCTCTGGAGGTTCTGATTGAGAACCCGGAGCTCCAGATCAACGGTTTCGTCCTCATCATCGACTGGAGCAACTTCTCCTTCAAGCAGGCGTCCAAGCTCACGCCCAACATCCTGAAGCTGGCCATCGAGGGCCTGCAGGTAAACACCTGATCCATACTGTCATATATCAGGTAAACACCTGATCCATACTGTCATATATCAGGTAAACACCTGATCCATACTGTCATATATCAGGTAAACACCTGATCAATACTGTCATATAGGTAACACACCTGATCAATACTGTCATATATCAGGTAAACACCTGATCAATACTGTCATATAGGTAAACACCTGATCAATACTGTCATATAGGTAACACAGCTGATCAATACTGTCATATATCAGGTAAACACCTGATCAATACTGTCAAATAGGTAAACACCTGATCAATACTGCCATATAGGTAAACACCTGATCAATACTGCCATATAGGTAAACACCTGATCAATACTGACATATAGGTAAACACCTGATCAATACTGTCATATAGGTGAAGACCTGATCAATACTGACATATAGGTAAACACCTGATCAATACTGTCATATAGGTGAAGACCTGATCAATACTGACATATAGGTAAACACCTGATCAATACTGTCATATAGGTGAAGACCTGATCAATACTGACATATAGGTAAACACCTGATCAATACTGCCATATAGGTAAACACCTGATCAATACTGTCATATAGGTAAACACCTGATCAATACTGACATAGAGGTAAACACCTGATCAATACTGTCATATAGGTGAAGACCTGATCAATACTGACATATAGGTAAACACCTGATCAATACTGTCATATAGGTGAAGACCTGATCAATACTGATATATTAGTAACACACCTGATCAATACTGTCATGTATCAGGTAAACACATGATCAATACTGACATATAGGTAACACACCTGATCAATACTTTCATATAGGTAACACACCTGATCAAAACTTTCATATAGGTAACACACCTGATCAATACTGACATATAGGTAACACACCTGATCAATACTTTCATATAGGTAACACACCTGATCAATACTGACATATAGGTAACACACCTGATCAATACTGTCATATATCAGTTAAACACCTGATCAATACTGTCATATAGGTAAACACCTGATCAATACTGTCATATATCAGTTAAACACCTGATCAATACTGACATATAGGTGAAGACCTGATCAATACTGACATATCAGTAACACACCTGATCAATACTGTCATATATCAGGTAAACACCTGATCAATACTGTCATATATCAGGTAAACACCTGATCAATGCTGTCATATATCAGATAAACACCTGATCAATACTGACACATATCAGGTAAACACCTGATCAATACTGTCATATATCAGGTAAACACCTGATCAATACTGACACATATCAGGTAAACACCTGATCAATACTGTCATATATCAGGTAAACACCTGATCAATGCTGTCATATATCAGGTAAACACCTGATCAATACTGACACATATCAGGTAAACACCTGATCAATACTTTCATATAGGTAACATACCTGATCAATACTTTCATATAGGTAACATACCTGATCAATACTTTCATATAGGTAACACACCTGATCAATACTTTCATATAGGTAACATACCTGATCAATACTTTCATATAGGTAACATACCTGATCAATACTGACATATAGGTAACATACCTGATCAATACAGACATATAGGTAACATACCTGATCAATACTTTCATATAGGTAACATACCTGATCAATACTTTCATATAGGTAACACACCTGATCAATACTGTCATATATCAGGTCCTGTCTTTGTCTCCTCTCCTGTTTCCTTTCCTTTCCTCTTGTTTCCTCTTCTTCTTCCTCCCCTCTATTGTTTCCTTTCCTTTCCTCTTGTCTCCTCTTCTTCTTCCTCTCCTTCTCCTCTCCTTTCCTTCTCCTCTGCTTCCTCTTCTTGCATCCTTCCTCACGCTGCTTCACACTGGATATCTTCCGTCTCGCAGGTCGAGTATTTATAACAACAAAGTCACCTGTGACCTCGGATGACCTCCAGCCGGGTAGAAGTTACGGCGGCATCCTGAGATCCGTTTTCATCTTCTCGCTACGCAGGCTAACTAGCATCAGTTAGCTACAGCTTTAGCTGATGCTAACTAGCATGTTAGCATCAGCTACAGCTGAAGAGCTCGTCGCCTGTAGCCTTGTTGGTCGGAGTCGCGGGTCTCTCGACAAGCTGTAGCCTGAAGGAGGAAACAGGTCGGCGACCGTCACCCGCGTGAGATCGACTAACACTGTTTCTACAGCAGCAGATTCCACGGTTGGCAGAGCGCTCTCGCTCCTGCTAACTAAGTGAAGTGCTAACGAGAGCGCGTCCGTTCGGCGTGGCTATCGCTACACGGTCGCGGCCGGCTTTCAGTGAGCAGCGCGTCTTCAGGCTGACTGATGGGACGCTGCTGAGGCTAATTAAGGCGATGGCGATGTACGTCGACTCCGGTAAACATCGCGGCTGTTATAGGTAGCGGAGTGTCCCCACTCAGGCTAACGGAGACCACGCTAATTCTGACAGCTACCAGACTAGTGAAGAGTGCCCTCGCTATAGACTAGACAGACTGACCTGTTTCCACAGGACTTGTTCCACAGTTGGCTTACTGCTAGGACACCAGTAATGACCGCTACCATACTAGAGAGGAGAGTGTCCTCACTCCCTCTCTAGTATGGTAGCTGCATGGCCCCTGTCCAGCCCGAAGACAGCCATGACCTTTGCCTCTTGTCTTGGCCTCGAGCACCTGAGGGAGGTTCTTTTGGAGAACCCGTGCATGAACTGCGGCTAGATTGGTCGTGGTGGAGGTTGACCTCCCCCCGCCAGAGCAGCCGAATCCAGCCCAACCTACCAGTTTCAAACGCTGGCTCTCGGGAGTCGCAGGCCTCCCCCCCCCCAAGAGGGCTAGGTCCGACATGCTGGCTTCTAGAGTGACATACGTGCGTTTTCACTCATGTCGAGGGAACTTGGGCGCCTAGTTGTCCGCCCTAGTTCAGGCCCACCGTCCTCTCCCGTCACAAGCCTCCATCGGGGAGTGCTGGCTTCATCCATGAGGTGGTGCACAGCATCTGGGGTCTCTTCGGCAGGCAGAGGTGGATCTCTTTGCCCCACTGCCCCCACTGGTTCTCCTTGACGGAGAGGACCAGTCCTCTGGGTCAAGATGGCCAGAGGGCCTTCTTTATGCTTTCCCCCCATTTCCACTGATCTTGCCAACGCTCCTCAGGGTTCTTCAACAGGGCCACAGACTTTTGTCTGAGGTGGAACTCAGGTGGTTCGGGTGCCACACTGTGGCCTAATGCAGAGTTTTTCCCCAGGGGTGCCGGCAAACTCGTATCTCAACCAGCCGATCCAGCTAGCACTGTTTGACCCCCCATTGGGAGCTTTTTGTCTGCTATGGTGGACCTAAGAAGGGATGTGCCCTTTCTAAGCAGCACCAGTCCACTGATAGTGGAGGCCAGGGCCTGTGCATTCAGAGAGAACGTGCTCTGCCATCCGGAGTAGGGGTCATTCTACCAGGAGGGTCTCCACGTCAAGGGCAACCCTGAGGGGTGTGCCGTGGAGGATATAGGTGCTGCAGCCTCAGGGGCATCACCCATATGAGGAAGTTCCCGCTCAGTTCTAGCCTCTGGCGGTCAGGAAGGATTCATAGAACCGTAGTTACCTCCGTAACTTTCTTCTTTAGTCCCATCTCCTGTTTCCTTCCTTGTTTCTTCTCCTCTTTGTGTCTCCTGTCCTCATCTAACTTGTCTCCTCTCCTTGTCTCCTCCCTCTTGTCCCCTTTAGGACAGTTTCCCGGCTCGGTTTGGAGGAATCCACTTCGTGAACCAGCCGTGGTACATCCACGCCATGTACACCATCATCAAGCCCTTCCTCAAGGACAAGACCAGGAAACGGGTGAGGACTCAGACCCGTTTCAGTGTTTCCTCTTCTGTTCTCTTGTCGTCTCCTAACTTGCTCTGTCCTCCACCATTTAATGTTCCTCTCTTCTCTAACCCTCTCCTTGCGTTGTCTCCTCTCATCCTTCCTTCCTCCTTGCATCCTCCCCTTCTCACATCTCCTGTTCTTGTTTCCTTTCCTACCCGCTTTGCTTCTTCTACTTGTTTCCTCCCCCCTCAGATCTTCCTCCACGGTAACAACCTGAACTCGCTGCACCTCCTCCTGCAGCCCGAGTGCCTCCCCTCAGAGTTTGGTGGGACGCTCCCCCCCTACGACATGGGCATCTGGGCCCGGACCCTGCTGGGCCCGGACTACAGCGACGAGACCGAGTACCTGCTCACCTACGACGCGCTGCACGTACGGGAGGGCTGCGGGGGAGACAAGGAGGCCATGAGGAGGTGAGACGAGGAGGCTAGGAGGGGGGAGACAAGGAGGCTAGGAGGAGGGAGACAAGGAGGTTAGGAGGAGGTGAGACAAGGAGGCCATGAGGAGGTGAGACGAGGAGGCTAGGAGGGGGGAGACAAGGAGGCTAGGAGGAGGGAGACAAGGAGGTTAGGAGGAGGTGAGACAAGGAGGCCATGAGGAGGTGAGACGAGGAGGCCATGAGGAGGCGAGACAAGGAGGCCATGAGGAGGTGAGACGAGGAGGTTAGGAGGAGGTGAGACAAGGAGGCTAGGAGGAGGTGAGACAAGGAGGCCATGAGGAGGTGAGACAAGGAGGCCATGAGGAGGTGAGACAAGGTGGTTAGGAGGAGGTGAGACAAGGAGGTCAGGAGGAGGTGAGACAAGGAGGCTAGGAGGAGGTGAGACAAGGAGGTCAGGAGGAGGTGAGACAAGGAGGCCATGAGGAGGCGAGACAAGGAGGCCATGAGGAGGTGAGACGAGGAGGTTAGGAGGAGGTGAGACAAGGAGGCTAGGAGGAGGTGAGACAAGGAGGCCATGAGGAGGTGAGACAAGGAGGCCATGAGGAGGTGAGACGAGGAGGTGAGACGAAGAGGTTAGGAGGAGGTGAGACAAGGAGGCCATGAGGAGGTGAGATAAGGAGGCCATGAGGAGGTGAGACGAGGAGGCCATGAGGAGGCGAGACAAGGTGGTTAGGAGGAGGTGAGACAAGGAGGTCAGGAGGAGGTGAGACAATGAGGCCATGAGGAGGTGAGACAAGGTGGTTAGGAGGAGGTGAGACAAGGAGGTCAGGAGGAGGTGAGACAAGGAGGCTAGGAGGAGGTGAGACAAGGAGGCCATGAGGAGGTGAGACAAGGAGGTTTGGAGGCGAGGAGGAGAGCAGGTTAGGAGGCGAGGAGATTAGGAGGTTAGCAGGTTAGGAGGCGAGGAGATTAGGAGGTTAGCAGGTGAGGAGGAGAGGAGGAGAGGAGGTTAGGAGGCGAGGAGCCTCCTCCTCTCAATATGTGTGTCTGTGTTTCAGGTCTCAGTCGGCGGTGGAACCAGGAACTCTACGACAAACAGACAGAGAGACCAGCACACCGCTCCTGGCCCTGGACTGAACGCACACACACACACACACACACACACACACACACACACACACACACACACACACACACACACACACACACACACACAAGCCGTCACACACACAGGCAAACAAACACACACATATACACACACACACACACACACACACACACACACACACCAGCTGTGTATTAAGCCGGTGGATTTGAAATCGCGTCCTGTTGACCTGAACTCTGACAGCACACACACACACACACACACACACACACACACACAGTCCTGTCTCTGAGCCGTCTAATGCCTCCCAGAGCTTCTCTCCAGCCGGCAGCATCTGTCCATGGATGTCCAACGACACACACACACACACACACACACACACACACACACACACACTAGAGAGAGAGAGAGAGTTTGTGTGTGTGTGTGTGTTGTCGTCTTCTGCTTCAAGTTTTGTTAATTCTGTCAGAAACATTAAGGTTCAATCGGCGAAACTTTATTTAAACCTCAGCGAACAGACGATGAATTAAAACAACAACATTAATCTTCAGTGTTTTCTGAGCTGTGGATCTAAAAGTTATTTATTATTTAGTTTTATTTAAGTTATTTTTGGGCTCCGTCAATATTTTCTCAACATTTCAATCGAAATATTTGAATTTAACCGACTTTAACGTCCGGATAATCTGAAGGAGGAAGAAGTAAAATGGAGGAAAACGACACAAAAGAAACTTCACTTTGGTAGAATAATGTCATCTTTTTCCTTTCATGTAAAAAATACATTAATAACAAAAATCACTTCTACTTTGCACAAGCATTTCAAAATAAAAGCACCACACATGATGCTTTGACTGGATGCATGAAGAAAAAAAACTGTTCTGCCAAAGTGAAATATTTCTTTCTGGAGCAAAAATAAATAAAAAAAACAAGGTATTTTGTGCTGTGAAGAAACCAGAAGATGCCAAATTATCACTTTTGACCTCAAAGGGAAAGATTGTTTTTATTCTTAATTATTATTCTGAGGATTGTATATTATTGTTCTAAGTATTATTACGAGATATTTAAAGATCTTAGAATGTTTAACAACTCGTCGTGTTTGTGGCCAAAGTAAGAACATTTGCAGGTTGATGCTTTTAAGTAAGAACATTTGCAGGTTGATGCTTTTACTTTGAAAATACCTGGAGGCGACGTCATCATCCACAGAGCAGCGATGTGGTTTCACTTTAAAGTATTCATGTCATGAATGAGCAGCGATGTGGTTTCACTTTAATGTATTCATGTCATGAATGAGCAGCGATGTGGTTTCACTTTAATGTATTCATGTCATGAATGAGCAGCGATGTGGTATCACTTTAATGTATTCATGTCATGAATGAGCAGCGATGTGGTATCACTTTAATGTATTCATGTCATGAATGAGCAGCGATGTGGTTTCACTTTAATGTATTTACTGAATGTAGAGAATAAACATTTACACCAACGCTTCAGGGCTTTTATTCTGAAAGTCACGCGCTTAGGCGAGGAGAGGAGACGAGGGGAGGAGACAAGGGGAGGAGAGAAAACATGGAGACGAGCAGAGGAGGCAAGGAGACGAGACGAGCAGAAGAGACAAGGAGAGGAGAGAAAACAGGAAGGAGACGAGAAGAGGAAACAAGGGGAGGAGACGAGCAAAGGAGACAAGCAGAGGAAAGAAAACCAGGAGGAGACAAGTGGAGGAAACAAGGAGAGGAAATGGGAGGAAATTAGGAGAGAAAACAGGGAGGAGACGAGGATAGGAGAGAAAAGAGGGAGGAGACGAGCAGAGGAGACAAGGAAAGGAGAGAAAACAAGAAGGAGACGAGAGAGAAGGAAGCAAAGGGGAGGAAACAAGGGGAGGAGACGAGCAGAGAAGACAAGGAAAGGGGAGGAAATAAGGAGAGGAGAGAAAACAGGGAGGAGATGAGAAGAGGAGACAACAGAGGAGACAAGGAGAGGGAACAACAGAACTCAGAATGAACCACACTTTGACTTTTTCTGGAGGTTTTCATTCATTTTATTATAAATATAAATCATCTTTAATAACATTTTGTTTCTGTGCAAATGTGAAGAAAGAGAAACGCTTCAGTGGTAAACAACTTGTTTTCTATTTCATAAACAACAACAACAACAACAACGTTAGGAAACAGACTTTTAAACATTTTTGTGTTTTTATAATTTATCTTTTTACAGAAAATAAACTGAAAAACATTTCCAGGTCTAGAAAACACTTCAATCTCCACGAGACCAGAACCAGAACCAGGACCAGGACCCTGAACCTGGGTCTAGATCCAAGAACCAGGGAACAGGGACAAGAGACAAGGAGAGGAGAGAGGAGAGGAGACACAGGCAAGGTTCCAACAGTTTTTTCAAAGAGTTTTCTAGATCTGGACGTTAGAAACAAAAAAACTTCTTCTGGTTTAAAAAGATACACTTTGAAATGACTGGAGCCAGAACCAGAACCAGAACCAGGACCAGGACAAGGACCAGGATCCACCATGACCAGAACCAGAACCAGGATCCACCACGACCACCAGAACCAGAACCAGGATCCACCACGACCACCACGACCAGGACCAGAACCAGGACCATGATCCACCAGGACCACCAGGACCAGAACCAGGATCCACCAGGACCAGAACCAGGACCAGGACCACCAGGACCAGAACCAGAACCAGGACCAGGACCACCAGGACCAGGACCAGAACCAGAACCAGGACCAGGACCAGAACCAGAACCAGGACCAGGACTCGTACCGCTGGTCTTGGTGTACAGGCAGTAGTAACGTCCTTGGCGAAAGAAAACCAGTACGAGGTTCTGGTCCAGGTCTAGAGGGGGTCAGGTCTAGAGGGGATCTAGATGGGGGTCAGGTCTAGAGGGGGTCTAGATGGGGGTCAGGTCTAGATGGGGGTCAGGTCCAGAGGGGATCTAGATGGGGGTCAGGTCTAGAGGGGGTCTAGATGGGGTTCAGGTCCAGAGGGGTCTAGATGGGGGTCAGGTCTAGATGGGGGTCAGGTCTAGAGGGGGTCTAGACGGGGTCTAGATGGGGGTCAGGTCTAGACGGGGTCTAGATGGGGGTCAGGTCTAGATGGGGGTCAGGTCTAGAGGGGGTCTAGACGGGGTCTAGATGGGGGTCAGGTCCAGAGGGGTCTAGATGGGGGTCAGGTCTAGATGGGGGTCAGGTCTAGAGGGGGTCTAGACGGGGTCTAGATGGGGGTCAGGTCTAGAGGGGGTCTAGATGGGGGTCAGGTCTAGATGGGGGTCAGGTCTAGAGGGGGTCTAGACGGGGTCTAGATGGGGGTCAGGTCTAGAGGGGGTCTAGATGGGGGTCAGGTCTAGATGGGGGTCAGGTCTAGATGGGGTCTAGATGGGGGTCAGGTCTAGATGGGGGTCAGGTCTAGAGGGGGTCTAGACGGGGTCTAGATGGGGGTCAGGTCTAGAGGGGGTCTAGATGGGGGTCAGGTCTAGATGGGGGTCAGGTCTAGAGGGGGTCTAGATGGGGGTCAGGCTCTGCCGCTGCTGGGCCGTGAGCTCCGGGTGCCAGACGTCTACGATGAAGATGAGACGAAGGCTGCTGGCGTCCTGCCAGACCTCATGTTCAAAAGAGTCATCGAAGATCAGGACTCTGCCTTCCTCCCATTGCCTGAGGAAGAGGAGGAGGAAGGGCAGACATGAGGACATGACCGGTTAGTGGTGGTAGAAACAAAGGTCGAGGGTTCGATCCCCGTACGGGACGACACAGTAAAACGTCTAAAACGTTTAAAAAATCTGTTATTAATGTTAAAGCATATTTATGTGTTTTTATTTATACGTTTATTTAATTATGGATGTCTGTATTTATCCATTTATGTGTGGACTTATTCATGCATTTATTTAACTATATTTGTACGTATTATTACCTTTATTAATTTAAGCATTTATTATTATTATTTTATGTATGTATTCATACATTTATTTATTTGTTTGTATATATAAATAAATAAAGGAATAAATAGACAAATAAATGGATTATATATACTATATACATGCACTTTTTCTTTTTACTTATTTCTGTATTTATTTATACTAGGGCTGGGTATATATATATATATATATATATATATATATATATATATATATATATATATATATATTAGGGCCCAGCGTTAAAAACGCGTTAACACAGCAAACTTTTAACGGCGTTAATTATGTGATCATGCGTTAACTCGTATTGTTGTTTTTGCATTGGAGGGGCTTGAAGCCGCCCACACTGGTGCTGCACTTTACATCTCTCCCAGTCCGGCCAGTGAGGTCAATCAGAAAAGAAAGAGAAAGAAATAAGATGCACGCCATGAATGTAATACAACGGCACTGCTTTTACTTTGAAGGCGATTTACGTATATGCGCGCGCTCTTCCGCAGCCTCAGCGACCGGCTTGTTGCCAACAGACTGAAGCACGTCTTGTTCTGTAGTTTCTGTCCTCAGCGAGCAGCGAGTGTTGCCGCGAGCCGCTCCGCCTCACCGACGGTCAGCCGGTCAGCCTCACAGAGCGCTGCAGATGAACATTAATCACGCAAAGCCGCCGCTGAGATACCTGTCAGCTTACTACTGAACATGACAAAAGAAGGAGGGGCTTGTCCCTCACAGGGACCCTTACTACTGAACATGACAAAAGAAGGAGGGGCTTGTCCCTCACAGGGACCCTTACTACTGAACATGACAAAAGAAGGAGTGGCTTGTCCCTCACAGGGACCCTTACTACTGAACATGACAAAAGAAGGAGGGGCTTGTCCCTCACAGGGACCCTTACTACTGAACATGACAAAAGAAGGAGGGGCTTGTCCCTCACAGGGACCCTTACTACTGAACATGACAAAAGAAGGAGGGGCTTGTCCCTCACAGGGACCCTTACTACTGAACATGACAAAAGAAGGAGTGGCTTGTCCCTCACAGGGACCCTTACTACTGAACATGACAAAAGAAGGAGGGGCTTGTCCCTCACAGGGACCCTTACTACTGAACATGACAAAAGAAGGAGGGGCTTGTCCCTCACAGGGACCCTTACTACTGAACATGACAAAAGAAGGAGTGGCTTGTCCCTCACAGGGACCCTTACTACTGAACATGACAAAAGAAGGAGGGGCTTGTCCCTCACAGGGACCCTTACTACTGAACAGACTGTTTATGTTGTTCTCTGATAAAAGACAAATGTTCTTCAGCATGATATTAAGCTGTTTTAAATTAGAATAAAATAGTCTCTAACATCTGAAAATAAATACAATATTTAATTGAATGACCAGTCATGTAGAAGCATTAAAAAAAAATTTTGTTTTCTTCCCTGGCATATATTTTAGATTTATCTACTGTTGTTAACTTGCTGTTGCTCCAGAGTGTTATATTGTTCTGATCACATTACTTTAAAATAAAAGCGCGCAATACACTAGTTTTTACTTCATTATTGAATTTGGGGCATAATGAGATTAATCTCAGAAAAGCATGAGATTAATTAGTTACATTTTTTCAACTTTGCCCAGCCCTAATATATACATTAATCTATTTAATTTGACTCGTGTATCTATTTTATTACTGCCAGGGTTTGATCCCTGGACCAAAAGGCTGACACTAGAGTTTAGAGTGTTGCTGACGGGAGGTCGAGGGTTCGATTCCCTGAGGCGTACCTGGTCTGGTTGGTGCAGCGGATCCTGCAGCCGTCTTCAGGAACCACGAGGCCCAGATGCATCCTGAGTCTGCAGTTAGTGGGTCCAGTGTGAGGCCACACATGAGTCCCAGGGTGCATCACGGAGAACTTAATCTACACACACACACACACACACACACACACAGATTAGAACACACTTATTCTGTGTGTGTGTGTGTGTGTGTGTGTGTGTGTGTGTGTGTGTGTGTGTACCTGTCCTCTCTTGCATCCTGTAGCTTCAGTGAATCTCTCCAGCAGTGAACACGTCTTCGGGACGCCCTGACAGCCGTTTCCCACTTTCTTACCTAAAAACATTAAAACATTAAAACACTAAAACCTCATTTATATTTGCAAAGAATGCAAAGTGAGGTAATTAATAATAAGAACTGGAAGTTTTTATAACATTTTAATAAATGACGAAAAGTATACATACTTATATAACAATATATAAATTAATCCGTTGACTTTAATCTCGTCTGATTTGTTTTTGGAATCAATAAAGAAAATAATACTTTTTACTCAGTGACGTTTATAAAATAGAAGAAACATTTAAATTATTATTGTTATGTTATTTAGAGAAAATAATATCTTCACTGAGATTTATACATTTTATGCATTTATTATTTATACACTTAGTGTTTTTAAACAAAACAAAATGTCAACAAATATAAAGCTTATATTTAGTTTTCATCATAAATCTGCAGGTTTTAGTGTAAATAAAGAAGCTCCTCTCCCGCCCCTGCTGGCCCTTTTGTTGTGTGTATTGTGTGTACTAGTACCTTGTTGTGTGTATTGTGTGTACTAGTACCTTGTTGTGTGTATTGTGTGTACTAGTACCTTGTTGTGTGTATTGTGTGTACTAGTACCTTGTTGCCAGATGGTGTACTGGCCCCACTCCCCTTTCTCCCTCAGGTTCTCCTCCTCGGGGATGAAGGAACCCGTGTTCTGGTCCATCACGCTCAGCGCCTCCTCCCGGATCGTCTTCCAGTTCCTCTCCAGCGCCTGAACACAAACCACGAGAGGAAGGGTCACACGACGGCAGCGGCCATCTTGAGCGACGGCAGCGGCCATCTTGAGCGACGGCAGCTGTCTCTTTGACTCTTTGTATCTCTGTCTCTTTGACTCTTTGTATCTCTGTCTCTTTGACTCTGGCAGTAACACAGTACGTTTAGACACAAACACAGTACCTTAGACCCAAACACAGTACTTTTGACCCAAACACAGTACTTTTGGACCCAAACACAGTACCTTAGACCCAAACACAGTACCTTTGACACAAACACAGTACCTTAGACCCAAACACAGTACCTTTGACACAAACACAGTACTTTTGACCCAAACACAGTACCTTTGACCCAAACACAGTACTTTTGACACAAACACAGTACTTTTGGACACAAACACAGTACTTTTGGACACAAACACAGTACTTTTGACACAAACACAGTACCTTTGACACAAACACAGTACTTTTGGACACAAACACAGTACTTTTGACACAAACACAGTACTTTTGGACACAAACACAGTACTTTTGGACCCAAACACAGTACTTTTGACACAAACACAGTACTTTTGGACCCAAACACAGTACCTTTGACCCAAACACAGTACTTTTGACACAAACACAGTACCTTTGACACAAACACAGTACTTTTGGACCCAAACACAGTACCTTTGACACAAACAAGCCACTTCTTACCCGGACCAGGTCGGTGTATCCCGTCTCTTTGGGCGTCCACCAGGGCTGAGCCTTCAGGCCGGCCACGTTGTACAGAGATCTCTGCCACACCGACGCAAAATGGCCGCGCTTGTGACCCAACTCGTACCAGTGATAGGCCTGTGGGGGGGAGAGAGAGAGAGAGAGAGACAGAGAGACAGTTGATTACTAACTGTAAGTTAATTACATATTTTTCAAAACAACCTTTATTGAACAGCAGTTGTGTAACGCGTCACATGACTCACGCTCTCGTCTCCCACGCGCTGCAGGGCGTCGCCCAGGTGGAAGTAGAAACGCCCGTCATCGGTTCCTGGTTCCCCCGACTCCAGACCCTCCTGAGGACAGGAATGAGCCTGACCGTTAATAGACCAGGACCAGGACCAGGACCAGGTTCAGGACCAGGACCAGGACCAGGTCCAGGTCCATGACCAGGACCAGAACCAGGTTCAGGACCAGGACCAGGTTCAGGACCAGGTTCAGGACCAGCTCCAGGACCAGGTTCAGGACCAGGTTCAGGACCAGGACCAGGTTCAGGACTAGGACCAGGTTCAGGACCAGGTTCAGGACCAGGTTCAGGACCAGGACCAGGTTCAGGACCAGGTTCAGGACCAGGACCAGGTTCAGGACCAGGACCAGGTCCAGGACCAGGTTCAGGACCAGGTTCAGGACCAGGTTCAGGAGAGGAAACAAGGAAAATAGGAAATAAGGAAACGAGGAGAGGAGATGAGTAGAGGAAATAAGAAGAGGACACTAAGAGAGGAAACAATTAGAGGAGAGAAAACAAGGGGTAGAGGAGACGAGGAAACAAGGGGAGGAGACAAGGACAAGAAACAAGGAGAGGAGACAAGAAGAGTAGCAGACAAGAAGAGAGGAGACAAGAAGAGAGGAGACGAGGAGAGTAAACAAGAAGAGGAGACAAGGAGAGGAGACAAGAAGAGTAGCAGACAAGAAGAGAGGAGACAAGAAGAGAGGAGACGAGGAGAGTAAACAAGAAGAGGAGACAAGGAGAGGAGACAAGAAGAGTAGCAGACAAGAAGAGAGGAGACAAGAAGAGAGGAGATGAGGAGAGTAAACAAGGAGAGGAGACAAGGAGAGGAGACAAGAAGAGTAGCAGACAAGAAGAGAGGAGACAAGAAGAGAGGAGACGAGGAGAGTAAACAAGGAGAGGAGACAAGGAGAGGAGACAAGAAGAGTAGCAGACAAGAAGAGAGGAGACAAGAAGAGAGGAGACGAGGAGAGTAAACAAGGAGAGGAGACAAGGAGAGGAGACAAGGAGAGGAGAAACCAACCTCAGATCTCAAACATCTGCAGCTGATGTTTCACAGAAGAATCACATCTGATTTTTTAAATATTATAAAAATATAAATACAATAAATAAATACATTATATATCTATAATGTATTTATATATATTTTGTTGTTGTTGTTATACATATATATATATATATATATATATATATATATTTTATACATACACATATATATATATATTTTATACATACATATATATATATATGTATATATCAGCGGATGAAATAAGTCTTGAACACGTGACTCATAAAGGACACCAGATGTCGTAACAACAACAATGTGATGAGTCAAAGAAAACAAACAAATAAGATCAGAAATTAAGTTTTGTGTAATAATGTGAAATGACAGAGAAAATGTATTGAACTGAAAGTATTTAACACTTTGAACAAAACCTGTGTTGGCTATATTAGATATACACACATACTGTATACATGACGTGGCCGTTAGACACCTCACAAACACACAGAACAACAACCTTCAGATGAAGTAAACAACAACAAACCTTCAGATGAAGTAAACAACAACAAACCTTCAGGTAGGGTAAACAACAACAAACCTTCAGGTAGGGTAAACAACAACAACCTTCAGATGAAGTAAACAACAACAAACCTTCAGATGAAGTAAACAACAACAAACCTTCAGGTAGGGTAAACAACAACAAACCTTCAGGTAGGGTAAACAACAACAAACCTTCAGGTAGGGTAAACAACAACAAACCTTCAGGTAGGGTAAACAACAACAAACCTTCAGATGAAGTAAACAACAACAAACCTTCAGATGAAGTAAACAACAACAAACCTTCAGGTAGGGTAAACTCTCTTCTATCTTGTTTTCAGACTTCAGGATGAAACCGTAGTGAACTTTAGCAAAGCCGTTACTAGGGGCAACCACCAGAACCTGTGGGACAGACGACCAATCAGAGACGAGGACACTCACACACACACACACACACTCTCTCACACACACACACACACACTCACTCACTCACTCACACACTCACTCACCTCCTCAAAGACCTTCCTGGCGCCCTTGTTGTCTCCTAGCAACAAGTGGGCGACGCCCATCTCGTTCTTCAGACCGACGTCTTCTGGAAACACCTGAACCAACTTCTCCAACGTCAGCAAGGAGCCGCGGATACGACCTGCAACACATTAAATATATATATTATATATATATATTTAAATATATATATATATATATATATATATATATATATATATTACATACATATATACATATAACATATATAAATACAATATATTATATATACATAATAATATAAATAATAATATATATATAAATATATATATATTATATATGTAATATACATATATAATATATATAAGCGTCTTTGTGTATCTAGAAAAGCGCTATATAAATTGAAATTATTATTATTATTGTATATATATATGTATATATATGTATATATATAATATACATATATATACATATATATATAATATATACATAATGTATCATATTTTAATTAGATAGATAGGAGATACCAAGAGAGGAAAGTATTATTCGTGGTAGTAGTGGTAGTATTTGTGTACCCAGGAACTGCTGCCTCTCGGCACGTCTCTTGAGCGCCGCCCTCAGGAGGTCAGAGGTCACGTCGGGGAGCTCCGCTGCATCTCTGTAGCTGCTGATGGCTTTCTGCAGCAGATCGTTGCTGCGCAGCTTCTCCGCCTGGTCGTCCTCCGCCTGGCAACAGGGGGCGGGTCAGTACTGAGAGGTAGTACTGAGAGGTAGTACTGAGAGGTGGTACTGAGAGGTAGTACTGAGAGGTAGTACTGAGAGGTGGTACTGAGAGGTGGTACTGTGAGGTGGTACTGTGAGGTAGTACTGAGAGGTAGTACTGAGAGGTAGTACTGAGAGGTAGTACTGAGAGGTGGTACTGTGAGGTAGTACTGAGAGGTAGTACTGAGAGGTAGTACTGAGAGGTGGTACTGTGAGGTGGTACTGAGAGGTAGTACTGAGAGGTAGTACTGAGAGGTGGTACTGAGAGGTAGTACTGAGAGGTAGTACTGAGAGGTGGTACTGAGAGGTGGTACTGAGAGGTAGTACTGAGAGGTAGTACTGAGAGGTGGTACTGAGAGGTGGTACTGAGAGGTGGTACTGTGTATTAGTACTGTGAGCTAGTACTGTGTACTAGTACTGTGAGGTACCTGGGCCTTCCCGTAGACGGCCCGGGGGCTCAGTGGATTCTGCTGAACCAGAAGCTCAAACGCTCTCAGAGCCTCTTCCAGTTTCCCCTGAAGGACAGAAGACAAAGACAAGATGAATAAAGGCGACGGTGGAGGATGATCATGTGACCTCAGACATCTGATCATGTGACCTCAGACATCTGATCATGTGACCTCAGACATCTGATCATGTGACCTCAGACATCTGATCATGTGACCTCAGACATCTTATCATGTGACCTCAGACATCTGATCATGTGACCTCAGACATCTGATCATGTGACCTCAGACATCTGATCATGTGACCTCAGACATCTGATCATGTGACCTCAGACATCTGGAGGTTCATATTTAAACAAACCTTCTTTCGGAGTTTTTCTGCAGCATCGATTTCTGCTTTAATCGTTTTATCAATTTTATTCAACAACTTTGGTTTCTTTTTCTTTGCTGGAAAAAATAAAAAAAGAGAGAAATTAAATGCAAGAATAAAATACCTCAAATTATTCATATATTTGTTTAAAATCTTCATCCGTTTTTTTTTTTACCTTTTTCTTTGAGCTTCTCCTCGACCTGTTTCCCGGTTGTCCCTGTGACACCGGAGACACTTTAACAATCAATATTCACCCCAAAATAATGCTTTAAATAACGCGTATTAACTCATTACCTCATGCTAATGCTAATAAGCCTCTAATAGAGGACTCATGATGGACTTATTACCTATTAATTAACACTTAATTAAAGCGTCTACTTGAAATAAATTCTGTATTTACTTTAGTTTTGAATACAGGACTGAAGTATTGTCACAGAGTGGTATAACAGATAATAAACCCTAAAGACGGCCCAGCTGTCATCTCACCACAAACCACCAGATGGCGACGTCTTACTGCTGCATTACTTTCTGTTGTCTTTGAGCAGCTTGACAAAGCACATGTGTGTATGTGTGTGTGTGTGTGTGTGTGTGTGTGTGTGTGTGTGTGTGTGTGTGTGTGTGTGTGCTCACCCTCAGCCTCTTTTGGTGTGTCGCTCTGTGGTTCTGCTGGTGGTTCTGCTGGTGGTTCTGCTGGTGGTTCTGACTGGTTCTCTGCCAGATGGATGAACAACACGTGTTCATCAGCGTTTACATATTTAGAAAACTCGTTCTAGATTTAAGATCTGTAGACGTTGTACCTGCTTCTTGTGTGCGCTTGGAGCTGGTCAGGGGAAGTCCAGAGTCTGCCCCGAACAACGGGAAGAACAATATATCATATATGTAGTATATATAATACACATCATATACTATAAGTAGTATGGATAATATATATCATATATGTAGTATGTATAATATATATCATATATGTAGTATATATAATATATATCATATATGTAGTATGTATAATATATATCATATATGTAGTATATATAATATACATCATATATGTAGTATGTATAATATATATCATATATGTAGTATATATAATATATACCATATATGTAGTATATATAATATATATCATATATGTAGTATATATAATATATATCATATATGTAGTATATATAATATATACCATATATGTAGTATATATAATATATATCATATATGTAGTATGTATAATATATATCATATATGTAGTATATATAATATATATCATATATGTAGTATGTATAATATATATCATATATGTAGTATATATAATATATACCATATATGT
The DNA here is from genome assembly GCF_910589615.1 of Taurulus bubalis. Classification (NCBI taxonomy): domain Eukaryota; kingdom Metazoa; phylum Chordata; class Actinopteri; order Perciformes; family Cottidae; genus Taurulus; species Taurulus bubalis. The sequence continues at coordinate 1,482,874 of NC_136606.1, forward strand.
AGTATATATAATATATATCATATATGTAGTATATATAATATATACCATATATGTAGTATATATAATATACATCATATATGTAGTATGTATAATATATATCATATATGTAGTATGTATAATATATATCATATATGTAGTATGTATAATATATATCATATATGTAGTATGTATAATATATATCATATATGTAGTATGTATAATATATATCATATATGTAGTATATATAATATATATCATATATGTAGTATGTATAATATATATCATATATGTAGTATATATAATATATATCATATATGTAGTATGTATAATATATATCATATATGTAGTATGTATAATATATATCATATATGTAGTATATATAATATATATCATATATGTAGTATATATAATATATATCATATATGTAGTATATATAATATACATCATATATGTAGTATGTATAATATATATCATATATGTAGTATATATAATATATATCATATATGTAGTATGTATAATATATATCATATATGTAGTATGTATAATATATATCATATATGTAGTATATATAATATATATCATATATGTAGTATGTATAATATATATCATATATGTAGTATGTATAATATATATCATATATGTAGTATGTATAATATATATCATATATGTAGTATGTATAATATATATCATATCATATATGTAGTATATATAATATATATCATGTATGTAGTATATATAATATATATCATATCATATATGTAGTATATATAATATATATCATATATGTAGTATATATAATATATATCATATATGTAGTATATATAATATATATCATATCATATATGTAGTATATATAATATATATCATGTATGTAGTATATATAATATATATCATATCATATATGTAGTATATATAATATATATCATATATGTAGTATATATAATATATATCATATATGTAGTATGTATAATATATATCATATCATACATGTAGTATATATAATATATATCATATCATTTTAACAGGCAGTGTGACTCACCTTGACTGTCCTCTGGGGGGCGCTCCTCCACCAGAACTGCAACAGGAGACAGAAACGATCACGAGCAGTTCAGAGTACTCCAACAGAACAGTACTACAGTATCGTTGCTAGTACTGCTGATACTAAGCCATCCAGCATGTAGAGGCCTCACCTCCAGTCGAGTCCACGGGTTCAACGCCACCGTCTGAAGGAAGAGAACCAAGAACCACCCGGAGGGGATTATTAAGGAGACGATGGCCTTTAATTAAAAGCAGAGAAGAAGAAACGTTACTCACCTTGAGGATGACGGCCGCCTGGAGGATCATCTGCAACACAGGTACTCTGTAAATGTACTGTCATTTGAGGTACTTGTAGTATTTTACATGCTACTTTCTATTTCTCCTCTACTACATCTCAGAGGTACATGTTGTACTTTTTACTGTACTACACCTCAGAGGTACACGTTGTATTTTTTACTGTACTATATATCAGAGGTACATAGAGTACTTTCTACTGTACTACACCTAAGAGGTACATATTCTACTTTTTACTGTACTATATATCAGAGGTACATACAGTACTTTTTACTGTACTACACCTCAGAGGTACATATTGTACTTTTTACTGTACTACACCTCAGAGGTACATGTTGTACTTTTTACTGGACTACACCTCAGAGGTACATATTCTACTTTTTACTGTACTACACCTCAGAGGTACATGTTGTACTTTTTACTGGACTACATATCAGAGGTACATGTTGTACTTTTTACTGGACTACACCTCAGAGGTACATATTGTACTTTTTACTGTACTACACCTCAGAGGTACATGTTGTACTTTTTACTGGACTACATATCAGAGGTACATGTTGTACTTTTTACTGGACTACACCTCAGAGGTACATATTGTACTTTTTACTGTACTACACCTCAGAGGTACATGTTGTACTTTTTACTGGACTACATATCAGAGGTACATATTGTACTTTTTACTGTACTACACCTCAGAGGTACATGTTGTACTTTTTACTGTACTACACCTCAGAGGTACATGTTGTACTTTTTACTGGACTACATATCAGAGGTACATATTGTACTTTTTACTGTACTACACCTCAGAGGTACATGTTGTACTTTTTACTGGACTACATATCAGAGGTACATATTGTACTTTGTACTAGACTACATCTCAGACAAATGTAGTAAAAAGTACAATATGTACCTCTGAGAGTTTTAGTTACTTCTCAGATGAGTTTTTAATCCACTTCCTGTTCAGATCCTGTTGATGATGAGTGTTTGTAAATTTAATTAACTACATACAATTTACTTCAGAAAATTACTACACACGTTTACTTCAGAAAGTCATTGAATGCAGGACTTCTACTTGTAGTGGAGTATTTCCACAGTGTGGTATAAGTACTTTTACTGCAGTAAAGGATCTGAACTCGTCCTCTGCCACTGAAGAAGAAAAGTGTTCATAACTGACCTGGTACAAAGTCCTCTTCCACCATCGGAGGGAGAGGCACGGCAGCTGGTTAAGCAAACACACACAGGTTAAAACACACACACACACACACACACACACACACACACACAATCAATAATCAGTCGTATTAGTCCAGCAGCAGACAAACAGGAAGTGATGGATGAGACAAACAAGAGCTTCAACATGCAAACACAACAACAGCCGCTAACCTTGGATTTCAGACTCCACGTCATATCTAGAGACTGGATCAGACAGACAGGTAATGACAGCGTTACCTTTGTGACATCATCGTGTCAGCTGATCACAGGTTGAAGCACAGTGAGGGCAAGCAGCAGGTAACATGAGCAATGTGTACATGAGTATTTAGCATTAATAAAACAAAAGATGCTATGACTAGAAGTGTCTATACACACAATACGGCCATAAGTATGTGGTTCATTAACTCCTCTGGTTGTATAGAAGTCTATGCTTCATGTGTTAAAGCTGCATTCTCTCTCCTGACCACCAGGGGGCGACTCCACTGGTTGTATAGAAGTACATGCTTCATGTGTTAAAGCTGCATTCTCTCTCCTGACCACCAGGGGGCGACTCCTCTGGTTGTATAGAAGTCTATGCTTCATCGTGCAGATGAAGACACACAACACGCAGCCGCTCGAACAGCATCGCAACATAAACACACGTGAACTGGTGAGATACCTTCATCATCATCGTCGTCGCGGCTCTCTGAAATGGACAAGCAACCAGTTTGAATTCAAGCGGCAATTATTAAATAGACTACATTTCCCACAGTGCTTTGCAGTATACGGGGACCATTATATTCATTGCTGCTGGTCTACGATTTGTGAAGACAGAATTTAAAGAATATTTGAGCAGCATTACTTGACTTTATTAATGAATTAATTTAAAGACAAGGAAAGTATGTACATATACATTATTAAAATATATGTACACAACAAACACACCTGTCTCCCCGGTCGAGGTTTCGGATGACGTGGCCCGCGTTGGCTCCGCCCCCTGAGGCTCTGCAGCTTGCCGATTGGTCGTTTCAGCCGGACGCTCGCTGGGCTCTTTGGTTTTTAGGACTTTAAAGATGGAGGACAGACAAGAATGTGTGAAATATTACATTTAATAACATGAAAATGTAATTAAATGTAAAATGAATAGTTGTAAACTCTAGTTTTAACAAGCAGGCATAGGATCTGTGGCTGCAACTAATAATCACATTGATTGATCTATTTGAGTCACTTTGTGAGGTCACAAGTTAACGCGGTCGCTCTTTGGACTGAAACACTTTCTCTGAGTCCAGGTGAGGACGCCCTCACCTGGATCCACAGGTAACTCTCCGCAGACACGCCCTCACCTGGATCCACAGGTAACGCTCTGCAGACACGCCCTCACCTGGATCCACAGGTAACGCTCTGCAGACACGCCCTCACCTGGATCCACAGGTAACGCTCTGCAGACACGCCCTCACCTGGATCCACAGGTAACGCTCTGCAGACACGCCCTCACCTGGACACTCTGCAGACACGCCCTCACCTGGATCCACAGGTAACTCTCTGCAGACACGCCCTCACCTGGATCCACAGGTAACGCTCTGCAGACACGCCCTCACCTGGATCCACAGGTAACGCTCTGCAGACACGCCCTCACCTGGACACTCTGCAGACACGCCCTCACCTGGATCCACAGGTAACTCTCTGCAGACACGCCCTCACCTGGATCCACAGGTAACGCTCTGCAGACACGCCCTCACCTGGATCCACAGGTAACGCTCTGCAGACACGCCCTCACCTGGATCCACAGGTAACTCTCTGCAGACACGCCCTCACCTGGATCCACAGGTAACGCTCTGCAGACACGCCCTCACCTGGATCCACAGGTAACGCTCTGCAGACACGCCCTCACCTGGACGCTCTGCAGACACGCCCTCACCTGGACGCTCTGCAGACACGCCCTCACCTGGATCCACAGGTAACGCTCTGCAGACACGCCCTCAACTGGATCCACAGGTAACGCTCTGCAGACACGCCCTCACCTGGACGCTCTGCAGACACGCCCTCAACTGGACGCTCTGCAGACACGCCCTCACCTGGACGCTCTGCAGACACGCCCTCACAGGTGGGAACGAGGTGAGAACCTTCTCTCAGGTGTCAGATCGTGTGTGTGTGTGTGTGTGTGTCTGTGTGTGTCTGTGTGTCAGTTTGTGTGTGTGATCATGTCCTCACCTGTCCCTCCAGGTGAATCTCCCTCATGACGTCTCTCTGCAGCCTTCAGTCCTGTTCAGTGGAGGAGAGGTGACTCTTGAGCAACATTACACAATACAAACATGATCAATAAAAACATGATCAATAACTGATCGCTGAATACTAATAAATAAAGAGCTGTGATCACGTGACCCGGCTGAAGGAACTTGTGTTTCTACATCGTCTCGACACAATGCAACACATTAACAATACAAACGAATACATTTGTAGCTTCCATTGAGGTTTTAAACGACTGCAGACATATTTCAAATGACGTCATCGCCCTCAAAATAATAAATAAATCCCCAAATCCTCGACTGTGATCAGAGATTCTTCTTGTTGAATGAGTTAAAGTTATTCTGGTTTAATGAGTTAAAGTTCTTCTGGTTTAATAAGTTAAAGTCTTCTGGTTTAATGAGTTAAAGTTATTCTGGTTTAATGAGTTAAAGTTCTTCTGGTTTAATAAGTTAAAGTCTTCTGGTTTAATAAGTTAAAGTTCTTCTGGTTTAATGAGCTAAAGTTCTTCTTGTTGAATGAGTTAAAGTTCTTCTGGTTTAATGAGTTAAAGTTCTTCTGGTTTAATAAGTTAAAGTCTTCTGGTTTAATAAGTTAAAGTCTTCTGGTTTAATAAGTTAAAGTTCTTCTGGTTTAATGAGTTAAAGTTATTCTGGTTTAATGAGTTAAGGTTCTTCTGGTTTAATAAGTTAAAGTTCTTCTGGTTTAATGAGTTAAAGTTCTTCTGGTTTAATGAGTTAAAGTCTTCTGGTTTAATAAGTTAAAGTTCTTCTGGTTTAATGAGTTAAAGTTCTTCTGGTTTAATGAGTTAAAGTTCTTCTGGTTTAATGAGTTAAAGTCTTCTGGTTTAATAAGTTAAAGTTCTTCTGGTTTAATGAGTTAAAGTTCTTCTGGTTTAATGAGTTAAAGTTCTTCTGGTTTAATGAGTTAAAGTTCTTCTGGTTTAATAAGTTAAAGTTCTTCTGGTTTAATGAGTTAAAGTTCTTCTGGTTTAATAAGTTAAAGTTCTTCTGGTTTAATGAGTTAAAGTTCTTCTGGTTTAATGAGTTAAAGTTCTTCTGGTTTAATGAGCTAAAGTTATTCTAGTTTAATGAGTTAAAGTTCTTCTGGTTTAATAAGTTAAAGTTCTTCTGGTTTAATGAGTTAAAGTTCTTCTGGTTTAATGAGTTAAAGTTCTTCTGGTTTAATGAGCTAAAGTTATTCTGGTTTAATGAGTTAAAGTTCTTCTGGTTTAATGAGCTAAAGTTCTTCTGGTTTAATGAGTTAAAGTTATTCTGGTTTAATAAGTTAAAGTTCTTCTGGTTTAATAAGTTAAAGTTCTTCTGGTTTAATGAGTTAAAGTTCTTCTGGTTTAATGAGTTAAAGTTCTTCTGGTTTAATGAGTTAAAGTCTTCTGGTTTAATAAGTTAAAGTTCTTCTGGTTTAATGAGTTAAAGTCATTATGTTGTTGTTTCGGCATCTTTTTTATCCGTTTATTGCCATTAAATCACAGCAGAATCATTTTATTTTGGGTTTATACAGAAAATGATGTGAATAGTGTTTTTTGACAGCAATGTGTTATTTTTATTTTTTTAAAGCTAAACACCAACAAATATGGATCGAAACAGAATATATATATAAAAAATGCAGAAATTCCGATGGTGTGGTAAGACGTCGCAATATATATATTACTAGTAGTAAGATGTGTTATTGAGGTATATATATATATATATATATATATATATATATATATATATATATATATATATGCCAACATTACCAGTAGTAAGATGTGTTGTTGAGGTTATTGAGGAGTCATTTCTGTATGTGTGAGGACTTGAGAGCAACTATTGCTTCATAGACACAGGTCACTGGTTACCATGGTGATTGGGCAGACGAGCTCTTAAGACTGGGAGTGTCTACAAAACATCTCAAACCCGGCCTCCGAGTAAAAACATGGTCAAACCACCAAAATAGTACAATCAACAGGAAAGAAGCAGCCGGACACGCTGATGTGCTTGTTCTGTTTGTGGACACACACACACACACACACACACACACACACACACACACACACACACACACACACACACACACACACACACACACACACACACACACAGACCGTAATTCACACACAGTCAGCCATTTTGTCCCGTCTAAACAAAGCTAGCATAAAGCTAGCAACAATGTGCTCTCGTTGTCATGGTGATCGAGGACTGGGCGAGAGCCAGCAGACTGGACTGCAGGTTTAAGGAAATAAACTCAAACTACTGAATTTGATAGAAGCTCTATGACTCATGAGAGAGATAAGACTTTGTGAACGTTTAGGCGTCCTTAAATGTTTAAATGCATTTCACAAGGAAGACGAAACGTTTCTCAGTTTGAAAACCAAGACTTTATTCATCAAATAGATCCACACATTGTTGAAGGAGAAGAAAAAAAAAATAAAAAAAAATGAATAATTGATGATCAATGCATCAGAAACTGTTGCTATGACGATTACAGAGTTCTGTTTTCTGAGAGCAAGTCGTCTAGAAACAGACCGAACAGACGAGTGAACACCAGTTATTGTAACTTAATGACATCAGGGCTGCAGTTGAATAGTCATTCTTCATTTAAATGTTGCCGCCGCAAGGAATTGTGGGTCTGGATTATCTCCTTTCCTTTCGTAAAGGAAGGTCCAGTGTTTCCTTTGCTAAAGGAGCTAAGTTAGCAAGGTCCAGTGTTTCCTATGCTAAAGAAGCTAAGTTAGCAAGGTCCAGTGATTCCTATGCTAAAGGAGCTAAGTTAGGAAGGTCCAGTGATTCCTATGCTAAAGAAGCTAAGTTAGCAAGGTCCAGTGTTTCCTATGCTAAAGGAGCTAAGTTAGGAAGGTCCAGTGATTCCTATGCTAAAGAAGCTAAGTTAGCAAGGTCCAGTGTTTCCTATGCTAAAGGAGCTAAGTTAGGAAGGTCCAGTGTTTCCTATGCTAAAGGAGCTAAGTTAGGAAGCATTGAAGCTCCTTTCCTTTGCATTTAGAGAATTCGCCCGGCTCTTATCATGGCGGACACTGAGGAACTTCAGGTCATTTCACTCAGTCAGAACCTTCCTCGCCAGAAAGGACTATTGCACTGCAGCCCAGACTTCACCAGCCAGAGGTCAGAGGGGTCAAACCTTCCTGTGGAAGAGCAACGATCACATCCAACAAACATGAAAGAAAACACAACGCTACAAATTAAAAGTCAAGTAAAACTCCATCTTTAAAATAAAATAATAAAGTGAGGTTTTAAAAGAACTGACACCAGAAGTCTTCCTGCCTCGTGTGACGACGCCGTCACCACTTTATTCACCTTCACACCAAACATGCACAGACTCCTTTTTCAAGTCTTTACACGATATTAAAAAGGACATTTATGCATTATTTGAATTTCAGCTTCACATGTTCCGTCCCGCCGAAGAAAAGTAAGTAAATGTACCGGCAGACTTTATATTAAATCTGCATTCATTCCCAACATGAACTTCTTCTTGCTCTCAGATTCACCAAAATAAAAGTCATCACTTAAAAAACATCAACAGTTACGTCGAGCCGACACACTGGTTTTAAAGTGTTTTAAAAGAATATTAAACCTTTTAAACACGCCCCACCTGACCAACACAGTTCAGGATTATTAAAGATTTCTTTCCACATTTTAAGAACCCAAAGCGGTGACGTCATCACCCTGGAGAAAAAACTAAAATCTCAAATTTGAAGAAAGTGATTAATTGGATTTAACGTTAAAACAGATTATTTAGACCTTTTTTCCAGAATATTTACCGACCAACAAAAGAAAAATGTACGTGATGAAAGCAAGAAAAACTGTTTTATTAGCTCGTCCTCTGAGATCTCATTATTTCCCCGTTCTCCTACGAGAGCAACTGATCTCCAGAGGGTCACTTCTTCCTGCCGGCGGCCATCTTTTCCTGCAGCGCACTCTTCTCCCTCCTGACCGCTGACGCACTCGCCGCCGCCGGAGCTTTCGCCTGCGAGGCGCTGGGCTTCCTCTCCGGGAGCTCTCGTTTCTTCACCTCGACCTTCGCCAGGCGCTCGGCCGCCATCTTGTCCGCCATCTTGTCCCGGGCGGCTTTCTCTCTGGCGAGCCGCTGCCTCTCCATCCTCTCCCTCTCCATCCTCTCCTGTTCCACCCTTTCCTTCTCCCTCCTCACCTGTTCCACCCTCTCCTTCTCCCTCCTCACCTGTTCCACCCTTTCCTTCTCCCTCCTCACCTGTTCCACCCTTTCCTTCTCCATCCTCTCCCTCTCCATCCTCACCTGTTCCACCCTCTCCTTCTCCATCCTCACCTTCTCCATCCTCACCTTCTCCATCCTCTCCTTCTCCCTCCTCACCTGTTCCACCCTTTCCTTCTCCATCCTCTCCTTCTCCTGAGCAATTCTTGCCCTTTCCCTAGCGTTGCGTTCCCTCTCCATCCTTTCTTTTTCGGCTCTTTCCTTGGCCATTCGTTCTTTCTCTTGCCTCTCCTTTTCAGCCCTCTCTCGCTCCACCCTAACCTTCTCCCTTGCAATTCTCTCTCTTTCTTTAGCGATGCGTTCCCTCTCTATTCTTTCTTTTTCAGCTCTTTCTTTAGCGATGCGTTCCCTCTCTATTCTTTCTTTTTCAGCCCTTTCTTTGACGATCCTGTCTTTCTCAAGTCTCTCCCTTTCCAACTGTTCCTTCTCTCTCTCCATCCTCTCCTTTTCATCTCTTTCTTTGGCCAATCTCTCTTTCTCCGCTTCCTTTTCCATCCTTTCCTTCTCCACCTTGTCCTTCGCTTCCTTTTCCATCCTCTCTTTCTCAGCCTTCTCCTTCTCTACCTTTTCAGCCTTCTCCTTCGCTTCCTTCTCCATCCTTTCCTTCTCCGCTTTCGCTTGCTTTTCCATCCTTTCCTTCTCCACCTTGTCCTTCGCTTCCTTTTCCATCCTCTCTTTCTCCGCCTTCTCCTTCTCTACCTTTTCAGCTTTCTCCATATTTTCCTTCTCAGCCTTCTCCTTCGCTTCCTTTTCCATCCTTTCCTTCTCAGCCTTCGCTTCCTTTTCCATCCTTTCCTTCTCAGCCTTCGCTTCCTTTTCCATCCTTTCCTTCTCAGCCTTCGCTTCCTTTTCCATCCTTTCCTTCTCAGCCTTCTCCTTCGCTTCCTTTTCCATCCTTTCCTTCTCCATTCTCTCCTTCTCCTCCTCCTCCCTCCTCCTCCTCCTCTCCTCCCTCAGCTGCTCCTGCGCAGCCTCCAGCGTCTTCATCTTCGTCGCCCAGGCCTTCTCCTTCTCCTCCTCTTCTTCGGCGAGGAAGGCCCTGATCTCGGCCAGGGCGATGCGGGCGATCCTCTTGGCCTCCATCTTGTGGTGGATCGTCCTCAGCTCCTCCATGAGGGCGGAGCGGAGCCGGGCTCCTCTGACGGGCCGGTCCGAGGTTCGGGTTGGAGGCGGAGCTTAAACCCGCGGAGCGAACGAAGGAAAGGTTCACGACCCGTTGACGAGATCACACAAAACCACTCAGGCGGTTAGAAAGGGATGCGACAGAAACGTCCTGGAACTGTGTGAAGACTAATGACGTGTAATGCAAGGTTTACTTTTGCTTTTTAATTAAATAAATGTATTGTTTAATATTAAGGATTAGAGATGTTTTCACATTGATTATTTTCTTTGACCACTTAACATATATTAAAAAAAAGATATAAAACAAAGCTCTAAATTGCCAACATCATTCATTTTTAAATCATCAGTCGTCATCCATAACTTTTTCTGTTAACTTCCAGAACAGTTATCGATGTGTTCATAATTTATGATTAGTTTTATTAATCAACAAACTAATCGTTTCCTCCTCCGGCGTTAAAGTGATGAAAACCATGAAACAGAATATATTTCATCATCACACGTCCACTCATAACTTCATAGCGTTTAATGTGTTATTTGCGTCTGCAAGGCCACAACAAAAGGATTTCATCCAATAAGAGTTAAACGTTAATACTTATAGCTGTTAAACCAAACTACACAATAAAAGCCTCCGTGCAGACGTCTCGTACCTCTGGCTGAGTTTTCTGGAGCAGAAGCTTCGTCGGCTTCAGCTACGAGTCAAACGTACGATTATTCATTCACACGTGAACTCAGGGCCACGAATAAATAATAAATGATTAATAAATAAGTGGATATGACTTGTGATTAATATCACAAACACAGCTACCTTCTGGGAGTTTACTCTTTCCATCAGAGTCTTCTAGCGTCTCGTCTTCTGGGACGAAACAGAAAACTGTTTTATACTGAAGTCACATCATCATCATCATCATCATCATCATCACACAGAGAAGCTGCCACAACTGAGGGAGGAGAGATTCTGGGAATATTCAAGCAGATTAACCAGGATTTATGGGAATAAAAAGGAAATATTTGTTATTTTGCTGCATCATAAGCAGAAATAATTGTAAATCTTTCTCATAGAAATTAAAAAATCTAATTAAATGAGTTGACTTTAACTTTCATGTTAAAGAAATGTCAACAACAAAAACGTATTTCTTATGACCACCCCTTCAAAATAAAATAAAAACTTCCCTCCAAAATGTTGTTCCTCTCAGATTTGTTGTATTTCTTCCCCAAATCAATTCACCTTAAAAAATAAAAGGTTTCCAAAATTGCAGAGCTTAACTTTCGTTGAAAAATTCCTAAAAATCAACCAAACCGAAGAATATTTTTGAGCAAAACCATAAGAAAAAAAAAAGAAGTTTCCTATCTAAAGACGTATAATTTTTATATTGAGTGAATTTACTTTTCTCCAAATTTCCCCAAAATCCCTTGGCGAATTTCCAGAATAATTTATCAAGCTTGCAACCGTCATCACACACACACACACACAATTAAATATTTAGTGTTAAACAGGTTTTCTAGGGTACGTTTAGGGGCGGGGCTACCTTGTGATTGACAGGTCTCTACGTCACTCCTCCTCAGTCCTAATATGGTCACTTCCGGTTCATTTGGTTGCAAAAAATTAAAAAAATAGACGGCCGTAAACCAAGATGGCGACGGACAAATCAGCGAACTCAAGGCTTCAAAAGATCCAACGGGTATGGGTATGTGTGTATATATATATATATATATATATATATATATATATATATATATATATATATATATATAAACATAAAACTGAGATATTGCTACATTTGGGCTTTTCTTGCGTTCCTAAATCCACATACTATGCCGTTTGGGACTCACTCAACAATACGTTGTACTTTAGGATGCCAGTTGGCGAATTTGACGCAAAAATACTGTAAAGACTATGTTGCCGTGACGCTGCAGCGCTGGCGGCCATGACAACCAGAGATATTAAAAAGGATGAATGCGTCGCTGCAGACATGAAACTGACCTTTACTCCACTTCCTCCACATCAAACCCAGCAGAGGAAGTCATTCAGCCAAAGAGGAACTCTGGGACGCGTTAGCAGGCTGCTGCCTTTTCACACGATGTGCTCAAAGACCGTCGGAGTGATGAGCATCTGACTATAATTACGTTTTTTACAGCTTCTCCCTGTGGTAAACGGTGCAGCTTTGGGCTTCAGAGGGTTAAACAATGTCGCTGAACAACAACAACAACACAAGTTCAGACAAAAGGAGTGGAACAACAAGCAGCTCGTGTTGTTGTGGGTTCACATGGACTAGAATTTAGAATCAGTTACTCAGAAGAAGCCGTGTCAGCGCCTTCACTTTGACCTTTACTTGTCCTCTACAAGGTTGTCAGCTGTTAGCGCAGGAAACACACACACACACACACACACACACACACACACACACACACACACACACACACACACACACACACACACACACACACACACACACACACACTACCTTTTCTCAGCCTCTCTCTCTTGAGAGCTTTTGACTTCTTCTCATCTGAGCAGAACAGAAGAGGAAGCTCAACACGAGGAATGATAAGAATGTTGCTTTTATGCCCCTCAAACCTTTTAGAACAGTTATTATTAATTATTTAATTATTCATGTGAAGCACAGAAACACCGACACGATCAATAAATCACATTCTAAAGACCTACAAACAGAAAGCAGAGGATCGTCTATCGAGGATGAGTAGTGGTTTACAGGCAGGAACGTGTTGATGTAAAGTGATGCGCGAAGCCCCGCCCCCTTCCAGTGGGCCGCCATCTTGTTTTTACTTGATCCTGTTTGAGCTGATAAATTAAATGTTCGTCAATTTAATAAATCATTTTGCAAGTCAAGAAACTCTGTTAGCTTAGCTTGATAGCTAGCTAACGGAGTTTCATGAATTGCTTGTTAGGTAGCTAAGCTAGCTAGCTAGCTACCCAACTTAGCTACGTCCCAAATGTAACGTTATCTCACCCGATGCGTTTTATTTATTTACTATTTTTAATCCATCCTGATACTGAACACATCGGAGAGAAAGACGACACTTTGACACTTTTGGGTGTTTCTTCGTTCTATTTTTTAAGTCTAATACGTCAACATGTCGACGACTAAATGAAACGTTATTGACGTACAAACGTTATCTTTTAAATGTGCAAACATCGGATGTGTAAATTAACGGGATCAAAAAGTAATTTGGTGTTATTTTTTCCAAAATAAGGTCCCGTGATTCCGCCAGAAAGGGGCGGGGCTTAGCGTCTCTAGAGGGAGGGGAGTTTAAGTGAAGGTGATGATGAAGGTGACAGAAATATTAATAATTCATACATGAAGAGGTGACTAGTAGATTCGTACAGAAATAACTAATGAATCGCCTCATTCCTAAATCTTGGGTCCTAAAAGAGATGTTCCAGTGCTTAACTTTAATTAACTAAGTTCTTAATTGTCTTAATCTTGGGCAACATAAACACAAATAACACAATATGTCATCAGCTGATATTAAGTGCTTTATATCAAATAAACTAATAAATTAACGCCGTTCTTGACTCAAAACTACCGTTTCCAGGTCGTTTTGTCCTGTCGAGGTTTAACTTCCATTTAGAAGCGGACCAGTCGGCCCAGTTCAGGCCGTCCTCCGTCCTGCAGCTGGACTGGTCAGCTCCCAGTCCGGTCCTCAGAGGTCGCAGTCGGACCAGGGAGCCGCGCCCCCGGCTCTGCTTCCTGTCCTACTGGTTCTGGAGGTCCAGCGGGACCCCTTTGACCTCCTCCTGCTCCTGCATGCCAGCTGACGCCTCCTTGCCCTCCTCTTCCTCCTTGCCCTCCTCTTCCTCCTTCCCTTCCTCCTTCCCCTCCTCCCCCTCGCCCCCCTCGGGCGAGGACACTACGTCATAAAGGAAGGTGAAGAAGCCATAGATCCAATCAGAGCCCTCCTCTGCTAAAATATTAAGAACCTCCTCAAGCGACTCGGCGTTCGCACTACTGCCGCCATCTTTGGTCAAGCCTGACGAGAGAGAGAGAGGGGAGAGAAAGGGAGGAGGGAGGGAGGAGGAGGAGGGAGGGAACGCAGACCGGATGGGAGCAAAGGTGGAGATGGAAAAGGGGGAGAAGAATCAAGGGTGAGGCACAAAGAGGGGGAGGCCGTGAGGAGGTATGTCAAAAGAAGAAGGAGAAGGAAGGAGGGAGAAGTGTGGGAGAGAAGGAAGGAAGGAGACGTGTGGGAGAGAAGGAAGGAGGGAGAAGTGTGGGAGAGAAGGAAGGAGGGAGAAGTGTAAAAGAGAAGGAAGGAGAGTTTGAGATAAGGAGAGAAGGAAGGAGGGAGGAGAGTTTGAGAAAGAGAAGGAAGGAGAGTTTTAGAGAGAAGGAAGGAGGGAGGAGAGTTTTAGAGAGAAGGAAGGAGGAGAGAGAGAGAAGGAAGAAGGGAAGAGAGCTTCTGATAAGGAGAGAAGGAAGGAAGGGGAGAGTGTGAGAGAGGGAAGGAAGGAGGGAAGGAAGGAGGGAAGGAAGGAGGTGGAACAAAGGAATGGAGAGCGACCAGAGAAAACAAAATAAAGGATGGCGAAGCGGGAGAGAGAAAGAAAGCGAGTTAAAGAAGAACCACATAAAGACAACAACAACTTCCTGTCTCGGTCTCGTCAGGCTTCCTGTCGGCTTTGAACTACAGAGGCGGCCATCTTGGTTCCAGTTCTTCTTCCCCGTCTTTAACTTTAAGAAACTACAACTCCCTCCTCCTGATTGCTTCATCGGATTTTAATTGATTGACAGGTATTGTTAAGCTCTTCACTTGATACAGATTTAAATGAACTCCTAGTTTATTATTAGTAATATTGACCTTTATTTGTATTTAATAAGTCAACTGAGACACGTCGGCTGGTTTGTTTCAGCTGTACGAACTAAATAAACGGATTCTGCTGCGATTTAATGGCAATAAACGTAAAAAGATGCAGAAACAACAACATCATAAAATGTCTGAATTCATGTTTTGTTAGTTTTCTCCTCAAGTCGACGAGTAAATCACTTTTAAAAAGCTTGTTTTCTGAATGGAGTCTGGCTCGGTCGCTGCTAGGCTACGCTATCGTCGTAGCCAACGTTGTAGCTAACGTCGTAGCTGCTCCGTCAACACCTTTAATAACTACATGTGGACGTAAATACGGCAGCGTGGTTATCGCTTAAACACAGACATTTATACACAGTCCTCTGGTCTCTACTAATATAACAATAATAACATTCTAATATGAAATTAAACACGTGACGTTCGTCATTTTAAGAAATAATTTTGCAAGTCAAGAAACTATGTTAGCTTAGCTTGCTAACTAGCTAGCGAACTAAGTTTCTTGACTTGCAAAATGATGTCTTGTGAGGTAGCTAGCTACCTAGCTTAGCTACCTAACAGGATTCTTTTTTTTGGACCGCCATCTTGTTTTTATTTGATCCCGTTTGAACTGAGCTATAAATTAAACACGTGACGTTCGACAATTTAAGAAATAATTTAGCAAGTCAAGAAACTCTGTTAGCTTAGCTTGCTAGCTAACAAAGTTTCTTGACTTGCAGGTAGCTAAGCTAGGTCGCTAGCTAGCGAGCACATTTCTTTCCTCAATTTCTGTCACAAACAATTTGCGATTTTCGTGAAGAAGACGTCTCTTCAAATGTTCCTCTTTCAGGCAACAGAAACCCTCACATCACACCACAGAAGAAGAAGAAGACTTCCTGTTAAAAATCAAAACACAGAAGAGAAATAAAAAGCGGACTTGCCGAGCAGAACTTTAGCGTCTTCCACGTCAAAGTCTCCGTCTCCGTCGGTGTCGTAGGCCGTCAGTTTCCCTGAGGGAGGAAGAGGAGGAAGAGGAGGATGAGGAGGAAGGCTGAGTGACACACAAGCTCATGAAAGTATATTCAAAATAAAACACGTTTAATTCCTAATTTACCTCATGACACTGTGGCTTTCTTTTGATGCAATGGTTTCCTCCAAGAAGTTGCAACTTCTTTTATTTTAACTTAAGCTTAACCATCAATAACATAAAGCACAAGTATTTATTTTATTATTTTATTGCTTCATCATATCAATTTAATGTGTTTTCTTTTTTACTTTTATAATAATTCTTTGGGCACATTTTCCTGCATTTCTAGGAATAAAAAACAAAATATTCCCGAATAAAAAGGCAATAAAATACGGTGTTATGATCACGACCTGATTCACAGCATATATACTTTAAATAAATAATAATAAGTGATCTCGGGGCTGAAAGGAGCTAAAATCAACCTGTGGACTTGTGTTTTTTACTTTATTTCACAATACGAAGCTATTCATAAGAACGAGAACGCAGCGTATTAAAGTGTCACAGACAGGAAGGAGGAAGAGGAAGGATGTGGCGGAGGAGGAAGATGTCTGCAACGGTCACCACATACTGGTTATTATAAAAGTCTTTTAATGGCCTCAAATGAACCCTTCACTTTAAAGTAAAGCAGGTGTAGTCTGAAGGCTTTTCTTAAAGGGCCAGTCCCTTATTTTGTGTGTTTTAAATAATTCTTAAGTATTCAAATCCCAACAGCTTTTAATGTCAAAATAAGTGATAGATGATAAATTAAATAATACATTTACAGGATTACAGCAGCAAACAAGAGACGTAGTAAAATGGACTTCCTGCTGCATCACATCCTGGAGTCAATCAGCCTTCAGATCAATAAGTAGGAGTCGAGTGGCTCAAAGTGCCAAGTTTCTATATTTAGAACATTCTCACCTCTTTACCTTTCTGACAGGAAACTGAAGCCGTTATCTGGGATCTCTTCAAAGACGCCAGACTCCATTGACAAAAGCGTTTAACGATTTAACCTCTGAGCTGCTGCTCTGCTGCGGCCTCCCTCTGTGGGTGTGTCTGTGTTGTCGTGAGACTTTGTTAGTTCAGACTGACCAAAGTCACACAACAACACTAACAACCAGCTGAAGGAGGCAGCAGCAGAGCAGCAGCTCTGTTTTTGTCAATGGAGTCTTGTGGGAGATAACAGCTTTTTAACAACTTTTCCATACGTTTTGTTCATGTTTTCATACGAGTGCTTTCTGCTAATGGAAAGAAACGGCTGCAGAGGCAGTTTATTTCTTCTTCTTCATCGCTTATTTTAGCTTCAGTAAGAA